>NW_005871065.1:821474-1141303 GCF_000147115.1 Myotis lucifugus
AATAGATATATAAATATACACACACATACAAGATATTGTTTATGATCTTTAACAGATGGGCAAGCTGAGGCCTGGGCCACAAAATAATGAGTACCAGGTCTTATTCCTAGTCCCCTGCTTTTCCCTCTCCATCACACTCTAAATTGCCACCTGAATACATCTTTGTAAGTTCATTTTGTGTCCTGTATAACCTCTGCACCAAATGAGAAGACCAGAAATTTAAGTGCTGTAATGGATATAGTGGATTGGTTTTCAATATCATTCCAGCCTCCTCCTAGCATACCTTCTTTTATTTACTACAGAGACTGGAAAATTAAAATCTGTATTTCCCACAGTCACTTGAATGTAGGATTCTGAAGGTGATTTAGCTATTTTGTTTCTGGTGTGTGTGTGTGTGTGTGTGTGTGTGTGTGTGTGTTTAATAGCAACTTTAAGATTTTTATTTGGTTCATTTTTAAAATTTTATTTTAAAGTAAAAATTGCATATATTAAAGGTGCACAACATGGTTTTATATACATATTTAGTGAAATGATTACTGCAGTCAAGCTAATTTGCATATCATCTCACATGCTTATGCTCTTAGCACATTTCCAGTATTGAATATAGTATTAACTATAGTTATCGTGCTGTAAAGTTGATCACTAGAATTATTCATCCTACATCACTGCAGCTTGGTACTGGTTCTTTTTTATTTTCAACCTTTTTCTATGAGATAATAAGAGTTCTTCCAGGGCTGGTACCACATTTTTGTTGGTTTTTTCCTCTTGGGTTATTTATCATCTAGCACTACCTGGAACATAGACTATGCTTAATACATTTTTTTTGTGGTAAACATACTTAACATGAGATCTCAACAAATTTTTAAGTGTACAGTACAGTACTGTTAAGAGAGTATAAGTACAGTGTAAGAACAATATTGTATAGCAGATCTCTACAGCTTTTTCACCTTGCATGACTGAAACCTTATACCCATTGAGCAGCAACTCCCCATTTTCTCCTCCCTCCAGTCCCTGGCATCCACAATTCTACTTTCTTCAATGAGTTCAACTACGTTAGATCTTTTCAAGATTCTGATTTTAATTCTCTTGCATTACATTTCTAGAAATGGAATTGTTGAACTTCCATATTATTTTCCATAGCAGCTGCAGCATTTTATATTCCCAGCAACAAGCACAAGTTTCTAATGTCTCCATATCCTCAGCAACACTAGTTATTTTCTGTGGTGTTTTTTTTGCAATGGCCATCTGAATAGGTATTAGGTGATATGTCATTGTGGTTTTGATCTGCATTTCCCTGATGATTAGTAATGTTCAGCACTTTTTCATGTATCTATGGGCTATTTGTATGTCTTTGGAAAAAATATCTATTAAGTCCTTTACCCATTTTTGAATTAAGTTATTTGGTTTATTTGTTTGTTTACTTGCTTGCTTCTTACTGTTGAGTTGTAGGTGTTCCTTATATATTTTGGATATGGACCCTCTACCATACATGTAGTTGGAAAATATTTTATTTCATAGCTTGCCTTTTTAACTCTGTTGATTATTTCCTTGGCTGTACAGAAGTGTTTTGTTTGATGTAATTCCTCTTGTTTATTTTGATTCTGCTGTCTATGCTTTGGGTGATGTATTGAAAGAAGTCACTGCCAAGACCTGGAGGTGATCTAGTTTGGGAGATAAGGTGAGCTTGCCGAAAGTTTAAAAGTTGAAAGGGAGAAACATGCTACTCTTCTTCCCTCCTCTACTTTTGCTGTTGCTTTTGATTCTGCTGCCAATCAAGATTGTGGAGACATTTGTTTTTTCACTGGCATGCTGGGAAAAGTCCTGGTTTTTAGTCACCATCTTCATCAGATGCACATTCGGCATCCATTTTACAGGTATAGGTACAGACTGTAAGAGGTGGTGTGGTGTTGGCAGCTCTGGATCAGTAACAACAACTTCCTGGTTGCAGGGTCCCCTACTGTGGTGATTTGGGCTGAAACCAATAGATACTTGATCACAGAAAAGGCAGCAGTATTTTTAAAGGCCCCATTTTGCATGTGGCTTTGGAATTCATTCCTGAGAAATTTGTTGCTTCATCTCATCCAACAATTCTGTGAGCTATTTGATACACTAGAATACTTTCCTACATAAATTATTCTAGCTATATAACTAGAGTAGAGTATTTTTCCCCACAACTGAATGCCAAGCAATACATCCATTAACATCATTTCCTGGATTGTAAATATGCTTTTTTAAAAAATTTTTTTACAGTAGGAAATAAAGGGTGGGGAACTTCTCTTTGGTCCAAAAGAGTTCAAGTTATATAAGACCTTCACCCCCATAACATCTTTAGTGACTCTCCCACTCCCACGTACCCTGTACACCAAATATACCTCTCCCGAGGGTGCCCAGGGGCCACAGCTGGTAACATGGCCTCATGGAGACAAATCTACACTTAATAACTGAGAAGCTATGAAACAGATATGCTGACTATATTTAGACCTTACAAAGCACAGCAGGAGAATTTAAATTGAAGCTATGAAACCAAAATTGAAAAGCTATTAGTTCTAACTTAGTTGTTTCATCCAGATATGCCACCTGCACACACACGAGAATCTTTTCCATTACAGATTTTTGTGTTTAAGTTGTGTTTGTGGGGTGAGTATGTATGTAGACTAGCAGCAATGGGAACAGAGTCATGGGAGGCAGTGAAAGACAGAGGGGAGGAGGTTCACACTATTTGGCTTTGCTGTGCCCTCTTGTCTTCTCTTAGGCTGCTTTTATTCTCATCCTTGTCTCTTAGTCCCAGCTCTCCTTTCCCTTCCTCACTTTTCTCCTTTATATGCCTGCCTTCATTCAGACTGTACCTCAACCCCACTGCGTTTTCTCCCTCTTCCCATTATTATCGCTTTTTATCTTCTTAGTCAAAAGAAGAAAGTAAAACAGCAAAACAAATATATGTCCTGAAAAGGGAAAAACCAACTCTGACATCTAATAGTTGATTCTCTTCTGCTGCATTCAATAATATTTATAACTAAGAAGTGACACCAAAAAAGCAACAATAAAAAGAAGTGACACAAAATGAAAATAAAGGAAAAGGAGAAAATATAAATAAGAAAAAAGAGAAAATAGTATTTAAATGGTATTTACTACTTGCCTTTATAACTAGATAAGAACATTTTGGTGGTGATGATGCTGATAATGATGCTAATGATGGTAATTAAAAGTCAACTTGGGATAGTTTAGCAAACATTTATTCCATTACTACTCTATGTTTGCCCTTATAATGGGTTAAGAACTGGGTAGAAAATGATAAACAAGACCAAGCCCCTGCCCTCGATCAGCTGATAAAGGGGGGGGCACCGTTAGTAAGAGAAACATACAAAACAATTATGACAAAATGATTGAGTATCTTTAATTCCTCTCAGAGTATCTTTAATTCCTCTCTGGAAGAAGCTGTACAGGCCCTGAAACACACACTTTACCACTGGGCTAATGTACTTCCTAATAAATAGTGATTGGATATTTGGTGCCTCCCGCTCAAGCATTCATATTCTAAACCCCCCAGAGAGCACCTCTGCTATGGGATATATAGGGAAACTCTTTTAGGTCTTAATTTACCACAAACTCTGTCTCACTCATGTTTCATAGTGAAGCAGTATTGATTGGTCATGTTTTTTTTTCTTCCTTTCCCTTACCTACTCATATCCAATCAGTGAGCAGGTCCCACTATTTCTATCTCCAGAGAATATCTTAAATTCATTCAGGTCTCTTTATTTACACTAAAAATCCATAAAATAAACCACCACTATTCTCATTTGGACTATTACAATGTCTCCCCTCCCCCAGTTGGACTCTGGACTAGTTATTTTCTATCTACCATCTCTACCACCTCCAGACTCAGTCCTTCTATGACCTGCTCTGTGCCCCAGAAGTCTGACTCTTCTCACTGCGCCATTTCTGGTTGAATTTGGCAGAAGAGCGGCACCTTGGCAGAAGAGCGGCACCAACAGGAAATCAGGAAGTAGAAAAAAATCAAGGTGTTTCTTTCCCTCTCCATCCTTCCTTGTTATTAGTCTCTGTGGAGCAAATCCTTCTCACAGCTCTGACTCTCATGGGGCTCTGCTTACATGATTTCTTCTCATTTCTTCTTCAGGCCTACGGGAAACCTGAAGCTTTTAGCTATTGCCAGTCTTTGGGTGCCTTAATATCCCTTGTGTGTTCTCTTAACCTCCCCTTCCTCTGTAAAAACTTCCTTCATTAAAGTTCCTTGAACCTTCTGAGTAGAGATCATTAGGCTATGACCCTAATTCACAGTCTCCTTGTCTCCACTGTTTCTCTCCTTTAATCCATTCTCCACAGTAGTCCAACTGATAGCTCTTAAAATGTAAATGCCATCACATCACTCTCCCACTAAAGCCCTCCAATGGTTTCTCAGAACACTTAGAATAACTCTTAACCATGGCCTATAAAGCTGTATAACTCTTCCCTCCCTACTGTCTCTTGTTTCCCTGATCCTATTACTTTATCTTTGGCCCCTCGAACATGTTGATTTTTCCCCATCTTCAGATCCTTGCAGTAGCTGCTTCTTCATTATGGAATGTTCTTTCTCATACTCTTTGCATGGCTGGTTCCTTCTTATCTTTCAGGTCATCTTATCTTAAATGTCATCTCTACACTGAGTTCTTCCCAGAACACCAGATATAAAATAACCTCTCAATAAACCTGTTTCAATATTATATATATGATTATCACATTTTGATATTTCTTTTGCTTATTTGTTTGTTTATTGACTGCTCTTCCATCCCCTAGAATATAAACTGTATCGGCCAGTCTGAATGTTTTTGAAAATGGATTTATTGAATCCAATTTGAAAGATATTTAGAAGCTCAGAGAATTGATAGAAAGCTGGAGGAGCAGGTTGAGAAATTAGGCTGGAACCAAGGAAGCTCTGAAGGCTAAGCATCAAGAAGAAGAATCCAGGACATCACCACCAGACACAGCTACTCACCAGTCCTGCCCTAAGACACCATCATAGTACCTGACCTTCACTGCCACTAGATGCACCCACTGCTGCTGGATGGACATGGACATGGACCTCAGCTGCTCCACCACAACTAATCTGGACCTGTGGTCCTTGAGCTGAGACAACAAAGACATCTTCATAGAGTGGCAACTTTGTAACCAACATAGTCTAAAACCATTGTTGATATGGTGAATAAAACAATGGTTTTAGACTATGTTGGTTACTTTTCAGGCTAAGGATATAATCTAGACAGGTCAGGTTCTTAGGGGACAATAGGGTGTGGATTTTGAAGAACAAGTAAATGACACTCATCAAAGTCCACTGCTTTTGCTCTTCATCTACTCTTGTCCTTCATTCAGTTTAAGAACTTCTACGGCCAAGCCAGTGTAGCTCAGTGGTCGAGCATCGGCCTATGAACCCAGAGGTCATGGTTTGATTACTGGTCAGGGCACATCCCGGGTTACAGGCTCGATTCCCAGTGAGGGGCCTGCAGGAAGTAGCCAATCAATGATTCTTTCTCATCATTGATTATTCTTTCTCTTTCTCTCTCTCTCCCTCTCTCTCTCCCTTCCTCTCTGAAATCAATAAAAAATATATACTTTTTTGGGTAAAGAGGCCTAAGTTGCCTTCATCTACTACCAAGTTCAAGTTTTCTTTACAGTCTGCAAACACTTCAGTCACATGGAATTTTTGTATAAAGGATGACCTGTAGGATCTAACTATTTGGTGATCTTGTCATTTTGGAATTGTTGCTATTTTTCATTAAGCAGAATTATTAGACAAGGGAGTGCTAACAGGCATTTAAGAGAACCCCCTGGGTTCTAAACATAGTCCTTCTGAAAGATAAGAAGTCTTGTGAAGATGATGAAAGAACATTCCAGAAAGAGGAGTAAGCCCTTCAAAAAGGTCCATATACATGTCTTTCCTTATCTTAAAGTTTCCAGTTATGCCTCTAAGTGCCTGATCACCTGGACAGTCTATTGGCCCCTATCCACAAATCAGAGTAGTTCTATGACTGAGGCTGTCTCTTTCCATACAACTGAGCAACCAGTCTCACCTAAAGTTCTGCCTATTGGCATGATATATATACTTTCACCACTGTTTTTTGGAGCCTCTCTTAAGTAAAGATGTAATACAACACATCCACTCCTGCCTGCTGCAAGTATATTGCAGATACATTAGCCCAAGCCCACATTCTTTTTCCCTCTTCCATGAATTAGTCACAGAAATTCTCTGCCAGGGCAAAGGTATAAATTGAGAAAGAGGCAGCAAAGCAATAGAAGCATATGAGCGTGAACCACTGCTTATGCAGTTTCCTTGTGCCTCTGGACCTCCTGAGGTCTAATATATATTAGTCATTCTCATTTTATAATAGACTGTTTCTGATCCTTTCTAATTTTATGCTTCATCAGCTAAAATAATGTGCTGATAGTTAATAATGTGTTTTTGGGTAACATAGTCATCTTGTCAGGCTCCATATTTCCGCAGTCAGGATTCAGCTTCTATGGGAGCCCAGTAACAAGCCTATGAAGTCAGAAATATTGTTATTGTCATTGCAGAGCTAAAGAAATTTGCACAGGCCCGGCCGGCATGGCTCAGTGGTTGAGCATCAATCAATGAACCAGTAGGTCACAGTTTGATTCCTGGTTGGGGCACAAGCCAGAGTTGTGGGCTTGATCCCCAGTAGGGGGTGTGCAGGAGGCAGCCAATCAATGATTCTCTTTCATAGTTGATGTTTCTATTTCTCTCTCCCTCTCCATGCGTATGGAAAGCATACTCTAGATCGGAGACAGCACCTTGATCTGGAGCAAATAGTTCCAGCCTTGAGAGAGCTAGCTATTTGGGATATATCTATTTGGGATATAATAGCTATTCTTCCCTGTCACTTGTACTATGTTTTAAAATAGATTTTTATTGATTTCAGAGAGGAAGGGAGAGGGAGAGATAGAAACATCAATGATGAGGGAGAATCATTGATCAGCTGCCTCCTGCACACCCCCTACTGGGGATCAATCCCACAGCCTGGGCATGTGACCTGACTGAGAATGGAGCTGTGACCTCCTGGTTTGTGGGTCAACACTCAACCACTGAGCCACTGGAGAATGTTACCACTGAAATGTGAATTTGCAAGAATGCAAATATAACCGTAGGCATGCCTGGTTTTAATGTGAAATGCAAATGTCCATTGGCCAGTTGGGAATGGAGGACCTTTGCCCAGAAGAGAAATGAGAGCTACCTATTGATTAGGCATTGTTTGCATAGTGAAGATCAGAAAAGCAAGGAAAATGAAAGGGAAAAAATGTATTATTTTATAGATTCAGTTTGTATGTCAAGTAGGTAAAATGTCAGAGCACAGTGGGCCTCATTATCCTCTTTATCTCAATTGGTTTCTTTCACTTTTGAGGCTCAGATGAATGTGTAAGAAAAACAAGACTAAGTTGATAGATAATGATCATAACAAAAGAATAATGCTTCCCCTAAAAATATTTTCTCCAAAAATCCTCAATTATAAATCTTATTGAAGTATATTTTACTTTGTTTATAATAATGACAGTATGGGAAACCTCTCTTATTGTTAATCTTCTTATTTTCATAATAAACTTGGTTATATATTATGGTAACAGAATGGAATGATGTAGTTGTTCAACTATTCATTCCAAAGAGTTATAATATGGACTAGATACATGGATTAGAAATTTTTAAAGAACTATAAAATCTCAAACTCTTACTTATAAAAAAAACATAAGGCATACTATTTAATTTCCTTTTGATAATTCAAAAGGCACATTGGTATTTTGGATTTCTCAGGGTCATTACTGAGGCCATAAATTTCCATTGGTCTACAAATGTGTCAAAGCATTGGATTCATTGTAGTTACTGGTATAAAACATTCCTGGCCATCATTAATTCTCTCAGCAAAGGAGACAAATGAGGTTGGCCACAAGAATTTCCTGAGTAGGTACAACAATAAATCCTCTAGATATGAAATGCATTTAAATGTAGTTAGCATTGCTATATCAGGATCTATTTAATATGATCACTAGAATCTATTACTTTGATTTCATCTTCTGGTAACCCATTAAACACAAAAACTCTTCATGAAAGTTTATTGTTAATTTGATTGATAAATTGATTGATTATGTATTTAAAATTTTATCTCAAGTATAAAAATAGAGATTTTTAAATTAGGTCTACCATCTGGTTTCCTTTGATAAGAAGAATGGTAAAATGGACAAGCCTAAAGACCAAATGGGACTCCCTACTACTAGATGGGCAACTTTCTGCCATGTTCACCCTAGAAAAAAAGTAGCATTTCTTAAAACTTGGAGAAATTAACTTTTTGGGGGAGGACTGGAATGCCTTTTCTAGTGCTTCCCAGGCAGTACAAAGAACATTAAATCAATACATGGGAACAAGATATTTTAAACTGTACACAGTAGCCTCAGGTCATAAATAATAAGTACATAACTGAAATAACAGAATAATTGTTCCTACCCACTCACTACATAGGGACTACAAGAAGGTTGGTCTTTAAAGCACTATATGTGTCCTAGCTCAGTTACCAAAAAAATGTACAAAGTGAGTATACAATTCTGATATGCACATGTTTGAGTAACACAGACATGTGAAAATCAAGAACTGTCTATAGCCTGGCCGGCGTGGCTCAATGGTGTAACCAGGAGGTCTCAGTCGGGACACATGCCCAGGTTGCGGGCTTGATCCCCAGTGGGGTCGTGCAGGAGGCAGCCAATCAATGGTTCTCTCTCATCATTGATGTTTCTCTCTCTCTCTCTCTCTCCCTCTCCCTGCCTCTCTGAAATCAATAAATATATACACTGAGTGGCCAGATTATTATGACCAGCCAGATTATTATGACCACCCCATCAGTACAATGAAGTGAATTAGTTATGCAAATAATAATAAAACCTGGAAAGTATTTGCTTAGGAAGTTTTCAATATTCAGTATTTTTGGAAGTGTCAATGAAGTACTGATGTGGTGGTCATAATAATCTGGCCACTCAGTGTGTGTGTGTGTGTGTGTGTGTGTGTGTGTGTATGTATGTTAAAGAACTGCATGTTAAAGAACTGCCTGTATTTCAGGAAGAGACTGGGATCTGAGCTCAGGCCTGTAATCAATGGATGAATTTGTTTCCATCTGATTTATTTCTCTTTTGCTCCTGGCAACAAAGAGAATAGAAGAAAAAGAAACCAGTCAGATGTCCTACTGAATGCCAGGGCCTTTAAAAATTCCTCAGGGAAAAGACTTCTGGAAATAAAAATATCTAACAATTAAACATAACTCATCTGACACTCTAGACTTGCATTGTCCAATATGGCAGCCACTAACTATAGGCGGCCATTAAGTACTTGAAATGTGACTTGAAAAAATTGAGATGTGCTCTCAGTGTAAAATACACACTGGATTTTGAAGACTTCGTATAATTAAGAAGTAAAAGAAATCATTAATAATTACATCTCATTGATCACAATTGATTATATTGGTATTTTGGACATATTGGTTAAATAAAATATATATTAAAATTTATCATTTTAAAAAATGTGTCCACTATAAACTTAAAGTTATATATCTAGTTCACACTATGTTTCTATTGGGCAGTACTGCTCCTATAAAGCCTGTTACATACTCAGAGACCTTGTGGGAGTGGGTTTTGGTGAAAAACAAGAAAAAGGCATTAAATCAAACACAAGTAAGATGGCATCACAAACTGAGTAATCACATGCAGAAGGCAGAGCTTTAAGAATTCTACATATATTGATGTGTTTAGTCTTCAGTACAATCCTATGAGGACCTCATTTTTCAAACAAGTAAATGGAGGCACAGATAAAGTAAGTAGTTTTCCCAAGGACACAGTTAGTTAGTGGTGGGTGAAAATTAGAACTAGGTAGTCTGACTCCAGAGTCAATGATCCTTTATGGCTGCTTTATTGAATTACTCTTTTCGCAGTAGCAAGAACTTAAAATCAAAGGGCATTATAAGAATGTAAGTGTCCTGAGAAACTGCAGAAATGTATAGGGCGTGGTGAAAATTTCCATAAGTCCTCTGATGAGCATTTGCTCTAATCTTTCTAGACTTTAATGGTATTCCCGGAGACATGGATGACATAGAGGTTAGGTTTGCTATAGGCCTTGCATAATTCAATTAGCTTGAACACAAACTCATTCATATACTTTCTGTTTCACTGCCTTCCATTCACAAGGCCCCACCTTTGGGCCCCACTCTTGATGTAATCATACTTTCTCATTGGCTCTCTCTACTTTCAAGCCCAAACTGAGGTCTTTCTCAGCAAGGTAGGTCTTCAGAAAATTACAGATCTTTCTTTTCTAAGCTCCAGATCTAGTACTTTAATTTAGATACACTGTTGTTCCCTCATAGTCTAATGACCCACTATGTAGCCCTGTGTGCTAGCCTCCAGCTCCTGAAATTCTCTGAGTAGCCTGTCTTCCCATTTACATTAACTGTGCCTTAGTCTCATCTGTTCTGCTTCAGTGTCTCTGATGTATAGCTCCCACTTGAATAGCCACAGATCTTCTAAAAGCTCTTCATTTTTTAGAACACTGACTGCTCAAAGCATTACAGTCACGGTGCATAACTCTCATTCCCAAAGCAAAACATAAATAACCTCCAGATAAAAGCAGTACCTCTGAGAGCCATGTCTACAGGAAATAAGAATCCAAGGACCAGGAAAAGACCAATGCTTATCAAATCTATTTGGTACCATCTCACACCTGTCAGAATGGCTATCATCAACAAATCAACAAACGACAGGTGATGGCAAGGATACGGAGGAAAAGGAACCCGCATGCACTGCTAGTGGGAATGCAGACTGGTGCAGCCACTGTGGAGAACAGTATGGAGTTTCCTCAAAAAACTAAAAATGGAACTCCCATTTGACCCAGTGATCCCACTCCTAGGAATATATCCCAAGGAACTAGAAACACCAATCAGAAAGGATATATGCACCCCTATGTTCATAGCAGCACAAGTCACCATAGCTAAGATTTGAAAACAGCCTAAGTGCCCAGCAGCAGATGAGTGGATTAAAAAACTGTGGTACATCTACACAATGGAATACTACGCTGGGGTAAAAAAAGAAGGAGTTCTTACCATTTGCAACAGCATGGATGGAACTAGAAAGCATTATGTTAAGCAAAATAAGCCAGTCAGAGAAAGATAAATATCACATGATCTCACTCATTTATGGAATATAATGAACAACATAAACTGATGAACAAAAACAGATCCAGAGACAGAGAAGCATCGATCATACCGTCAAACCTCAGTGGGAAGGTAGGGGAGGGTGGGGGTAAGGGGGAGAGATCAACCAAAGGACTTGTATGCATGCATATAAGCCTAACCAATGGACACAGACAACAGGGGGGTGAGGGCATGAGTGGGGGTGGGGGTGGGGGAGCAAGGGGGGAAAAGGACACATATGTAATACCTTAATCAATAAAGAAAAAAATATATATATATATATAATTTCACTGGAAGATGACCCCTTGTTCAATCAAAATGAGAGTCAGTGCTGAATTCAACTCACAAGTGACCAATTTAACTTAAATTATTTGTGTTTGAAAATAACTGCAGATGCAAAAAGGGAGGGGACCTTTTAACAGACTTGCCTCAGGTGTGCTGGGGTAGTCATGCCCCATCAGGTTGGGTCCTGTGATGTTCCTTGTATGCTTTGCTTGAGTTATTTCAGGGACTTGTAGCTTTAAAGAGGAGGCAGCACAAAGAAGAATAGCACATAGAACAATACGTTAAAGTGAGACTTTTCTATCGACTGATTTTCTTTTCATTACAGAATTTAGAGAACATGAGCAGTTCACAATTTGGGTTTGAAAAACAAGTTGTGGTTTCTCACTTGTTTAACATTTGCTATATTTTAAAGTACTTTATATAAGAGTTAATAAAGGGCTTCCACAGTAATGGTTGTTGGGGCGTTCTCACATCCGCCTGAGGAACTAATTTTTTGTTGTTGTTCTCCAATTAGAACAATAGTCTAAGATTGCAGTACTTTCTAAATCAGAAGTAGATTTAGGATACGAAGTCACTTTTGTGTGTGATCTTTGGGTTAAGAAACAAA
The DNA here is from genome assembly GCF_000147115.1 of Myotis lucifugus. NCBI lineage: Eukaryota > Metazoa > Chordata > Mammalia > Chiroptera > Vespertilionidae > Myotis > Myotis lucifugus. The sequence goes on from NW_005871065.1 coordinate 833,589, forward strand.
TTCCTTACTTTGAAAATTCAAACAAGTGCTTTACTATAGAGAAATATTAAAAAAAAACACCCAATGGACTTAGTAAATATCTAGTCCCATATTGACTCAATCTGTACTATGGGACTTGATCCATAACTGAGAGGTACGGGTGGGAGGTGATGTGGTCAGTTGCAGTCTTGGTTTACAGAAAACCTCCACCTTGTGAGCAGAGTGGTGACGCCAGCTGCCATCAGGCTATGGACACAATGTGCCAATTACTGAGGAGAACAAACAGCCAGCCGTCTCTATACACTAATAACCGAGTGCATACATTTTGGAATTTAGTGCAGCCCGGCAGGCGTGGCTCAGTTGTTGAGTGCCGCCCTACAAACCAGGAGGTCACAGTTTGATTCCTGGTCAGGGCATATGCCTGGGTTGCGGGCTTGATCCCCAGTGTGGGGTGTACAGGAGGCAGCCGATCAATGATTCTCTCTCGTCATTGATGTTTCTATCATCTCTCTCTCCCTCTCTGAAATCAATAAAAACATATTTTTTTAAAAAATCTGTTGGGTACCCAAACTTAGAGAAGTTTCAAATATGCCCAGAATTCATATTAATCAGGCACAACAAGGAGTTGGTAGTGAACAGAGAAAGGGTTCAGATATTGTTAAGTAGAATCTATTATAATAAAAGCATAATATGCTAATTAGACTGGACATTCTTCTGGATGACCTTCTGGATGAAGCCACGGTGGCATGATGAGTAAGCTTAAGTCTTTGTGAACGAGGTAACTAACTTCCCTAGAGTTACATGAAATACTAATGGAGGGTGGCTTCATACTCTATATACTAAAGTAAGCAAATATTTCTTGTGTTAGGCATAGCCCTATAACATCCTATAAACATAGTATATCCCAAAAGAACTCACTCCTCCCTGAATTTCCCCCATTTCAATGAATAATGCCACTACTCACTATTACTAAGATCAAAACCTAGGAATCAGCTTTGATTCCTCCTTTTATTCCACACCTCACCCCTAATGCATAAGCAAGTTATGTTAGTTCTTCCTTCAAATATTCCCTAAATCTGACCATTTCTCATCACCGCCATTGCTCCCCTTAGTAGTATAAGCCACCATCCCTTCTAACTTGAAGTATTTCAATCACTTCCTAACTTATCATCCTACTTCCCCTCTTGCTTCTCCCAACTCCACACATGGCCAAATGGATGCCTTCCCCACCACCCAGCGAAGGCTTCAGCTCAGTGGCAGCAAACTGGAAGTCTGTGGGCCAACTCTGGCCTCAAAATATGTTTTGTCTGGGATGCCCAGTATCTTTGCAAAATTAAAACAGTTGCCAACGTTTAAACTTAGGAAAATTTACATAAAATAGATCCAAATGTCTGGCTTGTCTGGAAAAAAACACATAAACTTTGGCAATGCTGAGTCCACAGTCCTGCTGTGCAACAGTCAGCTGGGGCTGAGAAACAGGCTTTCATGGGGTTGCTTCGCTCCTGATCAGGGCTTGAAAGACATTTGAGTCTGAGCTTCAGGTTCACTTCCTTCCCTTCTATCCCTTTCCCATCATCCCTTTCAGCGGTTTTAATAACCTCTGTTGACCCATCTAACACCTTGGGTCCAAGTTTTCTGACCTTCCCACCCAGCGATCTTTGCTTTCATCTTATCTCAGCTTCACACCTCTATGTTGCCCCCCTCGTACCTTATTACCAGTAAATGTACCCCATTCAAAATTGTGCATAATATAATGCCTGGCACACAGTGAGAACTTAATAGATGTTTGCTGAAAGATTATTTTAAGATGAATATTTTCCCACCATCACATCTACCAACTGGCCTGCCTAGGTACCCATTTTTCTCTGCATTCCCTCCTGTTTAATGGAAGAAGTATCCCTGCTCACATTTGTGTGTTCTGCAATGTAGGCCTTCCACATTATTTTGAAATACAAATATAACTTTGATTTAATTTGAAAATCCATGTTGTCCAAGATGCTCTAAGAATATCCGAAATAAGCCAATATTACACTTGTCAAAGAGTGGTAATAGACAAGCCATATACAGAACATCTTATTGTGCTGATTGTAGCCATAATTAACCATTATTGAGATCCCACATTTGCTAATTACTGTTCCAAGGGCTCTTCATGTAACAACCCATTTAAGCTTCACAATAACATGAAACAGGCACTATTATTTTTCATTTCCATTCAACTGAAGTACAGAGAGGCCAAGCTACCTGCCCACATCCCCACAGTCTAAGACAGCAGAGCACCACTCTTATCCATTGTGCTCTACTGCCACCTTTCAAAAAATTAAATTAAAAATGTGAAAAAGTAGTACAAACTGCCATAGTGAGGCAAAGGATATTGCTGAGATGGACAAGGGAAAACAGGAAAGAAAGAAGGAAGGGGGACCTTGTGCTTCTACCTCTAAAATTATCTCAAATCTGTCCTCTTCTTTTCTTCTGTATTTGTCCCTGCTCTAGTCCAAGCCACCACCATTTTCCAACTGGAATATTGCAACAGCCCCCTGACTGTTTTCAGTGACCCTTTCTTCTCCTCCGAGCAGCCAAAACTGGTTGTTAAAAATATAAACCACGCCGAAACCGGTTTGGCTCAGTGGATAGAGCATCGGCCTGCGGACTGAAAGGTCCCAGGTTCGATTCCGGCCAAGGGCATGTACCTTGGTTGCGGGCACATCCCCAGTAGGAGCCGTGCAGGAGGCGGCTGATCGATGTTTCTCTCTCATCGATGTTTCTAACTATCTCTCTCCCTTCCACTCTGTAAAAAAATCAATAAAATATATTTAAAAATATATATAAACCAGATCATCAAAGGATTTCCATTGCATTTGGCATAAAATACAGATTAGCTATGGTCCATTAAACACTACATATCCTGGCCCCTGCCCCACTTCCCAACCAAATTCCCCACTGCCATGCTGAGGAAGAGCAGTCTTCCTCCTTTCATTGCTGGAAAACATCACATTCTTTCCTAACTCGGGGCCCTTGTCTGGAAATGCTCTTCCTCCTGGCCCTCTACCCAGCTGGCTGTTTTAGATCTCAGCCCAAAATGTCACCTATGCCCAGAGACGTCCCCCAAGACATTAACCTCTTCCCTCAAGTTACTCCTTATCACATGATTCTTTATCGCCTCACTTAGAATTATCTGAATATACTCTATTCACTTACCTTTTATTGTTTGTCTTCCTTACTTGAATGTAAGCTTCCTGTTAGAACCATGTCTAGAGTGTGATTGGTAAATGAAATAAGGTACTGCTTATATAACTCTTAGCACAGCTCCATGGTCCCTACATGTATGACATTGGCCAACAACTAACCAGTTATTAACTTCCTAAACTAAGCCAAGCTAATTTCTCAGTATATTTTTTATCTGAAAATTGTTCTAATTAAGCTAAAGTCTTGAAACCTAATTGCTCTTAATTTTTTGATGGTTTATGAAAGGAAGCTGCCCCGTTTCCTTGGCCTTGTGCCTTCTCTTCCCCAGTAACACATTGTTTTATACCATTATTCTTGTTTTTCATTTACTGAAGTCCATTCTCAGGAGATGATCTTTTCCTATGAGCATCTCTGCAGATATCTATAAATGATGGTGCGAAATCAGATCCCTTGATTGGTCATTTCCAAAACATTGGCTTTTACTCAGGAGCAGTCAACATGTCCTACCCTTTATTTCCAAATGCTTTTATCCCTAAGAAATAAAAACAAAAACAACTATTTCCATTCTGAACAATTCTTGCTACCGAAAACATGGTTACTTGAGCACTAAGAAAATATCCGCAGAGAATGAATAATGTCTTACTTGAAATCTCTCTGTCAATTGGTACATTACAAAGTAAAAATCTAATGCTAAGCTCTTTTGATTTAGGGTAAAAATAAACAGCAGAGCTCCTCTACATTATCTGAGATCTTTTACCCAGAGTCATCATTTCCCCCCCAATTTTATTCGCCTTAATGCTTTTATGATTTGTAGAAAATATAGTTAATTTTTAAGTGCTACATTTATGAACTCAAAGTTTACATAAAATCTACATCATGAAGTCTTAAAGTAAATAGGACCCTTATGGTCTAGTTCTGCCAGTACATTTGTGTCTCCATTTAGGATGATTTTTCAGTTCACAGGAATTCATCCCACATTTTAAATACATGGAAGTTAAATGATTACTCAGATTTTCTTTGGGGTCATCAGATTCAACTCATAGCTAACATGGTATTACTTTGACAAGAGTTGTTTATCATACATTTTCCCCATTATATTTCTGTTATATAGATTAAAAAGCTAAATTCTTTTATTTTATCATCTATCCTGTTTTTTTGTTTATTTGTTTGTTTTTTTACCCTAGCTCCCTTTTAGATTATTGAGTGGTACAGAGCTAGACAATACCAGAATCATCATGTTCATTCTTTCTATCTAAAGACAATGACCCTGATGGGATCATCAAGTAAAACTGAGACCCCAGGTTCAGTTATTTCCTTTCTTGGTTCTTTTATAGACAATTGTTTGGCTTCGGGGCAATAATCCATATTGGGAACATTCTGTCACCTACTACCATGCTGAGTCAAAAGGTGAGTAAACTCTTTGCTAAAACAAAAGAATGAGACAGAAAATAGAAATTTTCTGTTTTACTTTCCCAGGCTGAATTGATCTCTCTGCAAATAAAAAGAAATTGTCCAATGATGCTGTAGCTTCTCTAAAACCAGAAAAAATTATGGCAGGAAAGAATTCTCTGAGTTGAAAAGCAGTGTCTTGCCGATCTGGACTTGTGCTGCTGCAATTCTATTTTTGATAATCAAAGTATTATCAAAACAGCCTCTTCCTAGAAGGGTCAGGAAACTAATTAAACCCACATTATAAACAACACTGAGAACAGCAGCAAAAAGAAACCAGGGAAAATAAGCATGATGTGCGGTTGCTATTATTACCAGGTGGTGGGAACAAAGAAGTCTCTGCTTAGTAGGAGGTCTTTTTAGTGTTCTAAGCATGTGATGACCACCAGGGACATGGCAGCAGCCCACTTTTGATCAATGATCTCAGACAGGAAAGCAATTTGTACCCCTGTCCTGCCGTGTGCACAAGGGGAGGTTCAGGGGGTTGCTTTTAATTTACAAAGCCTTCGCTACTTCTGGCTCCTTTTGCATGACCCCAGCGGTCAAAATCAATGGGGGATTTCTGTTTGCCGGCAGCAGTTGGGGCTTCGGGCTTCTCAAGGATCTATTTGTGGCTTCATGTTACTTGGACTTTAGTTGCTAAAATATTTGCTGTCCATTCTCATGTTGGAAGATGAAACAAATACAAATGATTACTTGAAAAAGTATTTTTGACAAAGTCTAGGAATCATATGCTTTTCTTCCATATTCTTCCTCACCATACACCTCATTCATTCCTTCGCTTCCAAGCCAACACTCAAGAAACAGTGGTCCCCACTGATTAACTCCACTTCCTTGCTTCCTTTTCATTCTACAATCCATTGACCGTTTTCTACTTTCACCAACACACTGAACCCGGCCTTATGTCACCAGTGACCAATACCCTTTTCATTCCTTCTCTTCCTGGACTATTCCACTGCCCCTGCTCATGTGGATGTCTCCCTTTCTTGAAACTCTCTGCTTCCTAGATTTCTGTCACATTCTGGATTCCCTCCTGTGCCTTTAACTATTTCTTCTTCGTGTTTATTAGTTCCCTATTTCTGTCTCCTTTCTAAAATACTTCTGCTCTCATTCTAGTTGCTTTAATCAGCCATTCTAAATGATTTTTATTGCTTATAAACACCACTTCTGTTTTTAAAAAAAATATTTTTTTATTGATTTTTTTACAGAGAGGAAGGGAGAGGGACAGAGAGTTAGAAACATCGATGAGAGAGAAACGCCGATCAGCTGCCTTCTGCACACTCCCCACTGGGTTTGTGCCCGCAACCAAGGCACATGCCCCCGACCAGAATTGAACCTGGGACCCTTGAGTATGCAGGCCCGACGCTCCATCCACTGAGCCAAACCAGCCAGGGCAACACCACTTCTTAATAACAATTCACAAGTTGTATTTCTGGGTCTGCCCCTTTCTCTAAGCTCAGATTTGACTGCCTAACTGCTTGTTGGATACCTCTATATGGTTGTCCCATAGGCATCTCAACCTCTGCAAATGAAAAACAAATTCATCATTTTCTATCTAGCCTCTTTTACATCCAATTTCAATAAATGCTACCAAAAGTCATTTGAGCTCGAGGACTTGGAATTTGTTCAGGCCTCTTACTACCTTATTCCTCATTCACTCCATCGTCACTCCATACACACTTCTAATGAAATGCAAACAAAACCATCAAGACTTGCTGATTCTACTTGCAAAATAATTCTACTCTCTACTGCATCCCTTAGGAAAAGGACAATCAATGGATGCCAATGCAGAGATAATGCAGATGTTGGAAAGCAACTATAATAAATGCTCCAGCAAGCAATCCATTCTAAGTTTTTTTAAAATCTATCAATTACTGAGAAAAATGTTAAAATCTGCAATGATTGTGGATTTGTCAACACAAATAATTTCCATGTGGATAAAAGACTTTAATATAAAGCACTATAAAATCAAATCTATAACAGTTCTGCCATCTTTCATTGTTTATAATGACCTTAACACTTTTGAGGAATACTGATCAGTTGCTTTGTATTTCTTGAATTTTCTGATGTTTTCTCATGATTAGATTGAGATGGTACATTTTTGGCAATGTCACAGAACTGGTGTAGCATTATTTTTCCCTATGTAATTAGTATCTTGGGGGACACTTTGAAACTGTGGATATATCCTGTATCTCCTCAAATATTACCCACAAATTTTAGCACTGATTAATGGTTCTTGCCTACAGCAATTATTACTGTGATTTCTCATGTGATTTTCTATTCTCATTCCTTCAACATTTATTAATTAGAATTCTTCTGTAAGAAAGAGCTGTTTTATTACTATGAGATCATATATTTTTATTTTATTCTTTGAATTATAATTTAATATTACTATTATTTTATTGTTGTTCAAATTGTTTCAGCTTTGGGAGCACTTTCCTACTTGCTCCATTGTTTTTCAATATGATTTCCCCACATTATTTTTTAGTGTATCTTTCTGGCACCATAAAATACTTCAGGCTACTTTGTATTTTCAGTGTCTCAGTCTTGGAATCAAACACTTTTCCAGCACCCCTGGTTCTTTATATTGGAGAGTGACATAGAGGAACCAAGATCTGGTTGCTAGGTGTAACCATTATTACTGGGGTGTCATTGGTTCTAGGTCTTCTCAGCAAACAGAACTTAATTATACACATACACACACACACACACACCACCACCACCACCACTACCACCTCCATGGATACACACAGAGGAAATGTATTTCTGTATTTACCTATTTGAATACATATGTTAAAAAAAACAATAAATTTATACCAATGTCTAAGATGTCAAAATATTTATTCAAACCTTCTCCTTTTCTTTACTTGTAACTTCAACAGTGAGAAATCTGGTTCTCACTAGCTAAAACATATTTACTTACTTATTGAACTTTACTATATACATAAAGTGTTGGAATTGCCAGTTTATAGTCCATGAAAAAATATACTAAATGAAATATTGCATTTATATGCAATTCTTTTTGTCTTTACCCGGTCAAATACTGTTTTTGCAAAGTAATTTAGGTTGGTTTTTTAGCTTCCCACCTCTCTTTCCCAACACCATAAAAAAACTGCCTTTCTCCATTGAGTATTCTTGGCTCCTTTGTCAAATAATAGTTGAGCATATATGCATGAGTTTATTTCTGGGCTCTCAATTCTGTTTCATTGGTCTATGTCAGTTTTTATACCAGTACGATAGCGTTCTGATTACTATAGCTTTGTAAGATAGTTTGAAGTCTGAAATGTGATGCCTCCCACTTTGTTGTTCTTTCTCAGAATTGCTTTGGCTCTTTAGGGTCTCTTGTCTCATATACATTTTAGGATTATTTTTTCTGCTTCTGTAAAAAACTCATTGGAATCTTGATAGGGATTGCATTAAATCTATAGATGGCTTTTGGTAGTATGGACATTTTAACAAAATTAATTCTTCCAATTCAGGAACACTGGGTGACTTTCTATTTATTTGAGTCTTCTCATTTCTTTTATTAATGTCATAGTTTTCAGTGTAGAGATCTTTTATTTCCTTGGCTAAATTTATTCCTAACTATAAATTTAGGATGCTACTGTAAATGAGATTATTCTCTTTATTTATTTTTCACATAATTTATTGTTAATGTATAGAAATACTACTGATTTTTGTGTGTTAATTTTTGTATTTTGTAACTTCACTCAATCTTTCTATTAGCTCTAACAGTTTGTTTGATAGAGACTTTAGGATTTTAGAGACAATTTTACTTCTTCCTTTTCAATTCTGGTATCTTTTATTTGTTACTTGCCTGGTTGTTCAGGCTAGGACTTCCAATGCTATGTTAAATAGGAGTGGTAAGAGTAGGTACCCTTGTTTTGTTCCTAATCTCAAACTTTCACTATTGAGTATAATGTTAGCTTGTCATATATGAGCTTTACTATGTTGAAGAACATTACTTCTATACCTAATTTCTTACAAGTTTTTGTCATGAACAGGTGATTAATTTTTCAACTTCTTTTTCTGCATCTGTTGAGCTGATCATATTTCTTTCATTCTATTCATGTAATGTATCACATTTATAGATTAATATACTGAACCATCCTTGCATACAAGGATAAGTCCCACTTGATCGTGGTGAATGATCCTTTTAATTTAATGCTAAATTTGATTTGCTGGTATTTTATTGAGAATTTTGCAACTATATTCATCAGGTATATTGGTCTGTAGTTTTATTTTCTTGTATTGTCCTTTGCTGGCTTTGATATAGGGATAATGCTAGTCTTGGAAAGTTAGTTTGGGAGATTTCCCTCCTCTTTGATTTTTTCGAAGAGTTTGAGAAGAATTGGTATTAATTCTTCTTAAATGTTTGGTAGTATTTACCATGAAGTCATCTGGTCCTGGGCTTTTCTTCTTTGGGAGATTTTTGATTATTGATTAAATTTCCTTACTAGTAATTGGTCAGTTCAGATAGTCTGTCTTCCTGATTCAGTGTTGGTGGGTTGCACATTTTTAATAATTTTTTCATATCTTCTAGGTTGTCCAATTTGATCACATGCAGTTAATTGTTCATAATAGCCTCTTATGATTCCTTTTTATTTCTGTGGTATCAGTAGTAATGTCTCCTTTTTCATTTATATTTTTGTTGATTGGGTCTTCTTTCTTTTCCTTGGGTAGTCTAGCTAAAGGTTTGTCAAACTTTTTATCGTTTCAAAGAACTAACTCTTAGTTTTGTTAATCTTTTCTATTGTTTTTCTGTTCTCTATTTCATTTATTTCTGCTAACTTTGAGCCCAGTTTGTTCTTTCTTTTCTAGTTCCTTGAAGCATAAAGTTAGATTGTTTATTTGCTATCTTTCTTGCTTCTTAATATAGGCATTTATCAGTATGGCCTTCCCTTTTAGAACTGCTTTTGCTGCCTCCCATAAGTTTTGGTATATTGTACTTCCATTTTTGTTTGTCGTTAAGATACTTTTCTATTTCCCCTTCCAGCTTTTCTGGTCAGGCTTTCTGGTCAGGCAGGAGAGGAGTTATGCTCAAAAGTGGGTGTTGGGTGGCCCAATCACTGTGGGCCAGTGGTTGAGCACTGACCTATGAAACATGAGGTCACAGTTCAGTTCCCAGTCAGGGCACAGGCCGGGGTTGCTGGCTCATCCCCAGTGTGGGGCGTACAGGAGGCAGCTGATCAATGATTCTATCTTTCCCTCTCTCTGAAATAAATAAAAAACATTTTTTAAAGTGGGTGTGGCTATGAATTAACTCCCAGCTTGGGTTGAGCATGAGAAGCAGCAACAAGCAGCCTCCCAGGTGGTCCCAGTCAGGCTTTCTGGTTGGGAGGGGCGAGCTGTACTCAGTGGTGGGTGGGGCTATTAATTAGCTCCCCTGACCGGGTAGAACGCAAGGGTCAGCTCCTAGCATCGCACCAGATGTTTCCAATCTTCCAATAGGCTTTCTGGTCAGGTGGAGCAGGGGCTGTAGTCAGAAGTGGGTGGAGCTATAAATTAGCTATAAATGAGCTCCCCTCCTCCGAGTGTCAGAAATTGATTCCAAGCAGGGAGGGGCTCTTTGTTTGTGGTCTTGACTCAAGCTGATCAGTTTCTTAAGTCCCCTGGCTGCAAGGTGCTCTGGGGACAACCAGCTCTGCTGCTAAACTCTCTACTTGAGACTGGCCAGACTTCACAGCTTCCAGAAGTTCCTACCAGGCTTTCTGGTCAGGCAGGCCGAGAGCTACCCTCAGCCACGGGCCGGACTATGACCATGCCGGTGGCTGTGCAGCTTCATTCAGAAGTGGGACCAGGGCTAGGACTCCGCTCCCTGCCTAGGCAGGAGCATACCAGGCTCCAGGCCCATCAAGGCTCTTTGAGGACCCAATTCAGGTGGACTTGCAGCCTCCGTGTTCCCTGCACCACCGTCTTGGCTCCGTAGATAAAGCTGCTGGCTGGAACTACACCTTGGACACTACAGGTAGGAGCTCACTCTATTAATATCTCAGTGCTGGTTGTTGCAAACCCCCCTGCCCTTCTCCACCACAGTTAGATTCCAAGTGGTCGAGTCCCACAGATTCCCCCCCAATTCCCCTGTACAGTGAGACCAGAGTGGGGGGTTCCCAAGAAGTGGCCCACAATGCTTGGGGAGCTGAATGTCCACCCTGGACTCTCTTTTCTCACTGGAGGAAAGTAGGCTCAGGAGGCTTAGGCGGTGCTGTGTCAGCCTGGGGCAGGAGCCGTGTTGTTGGGGTGTGGTCCTCCTCTCCTCCTCCCGAGGCGGTCTCTCTTGGTCTCTGTAGTGCAGGGACTTCAGCCTCACCTGTGTTCTAGGCTTTTCTCAGCGGTGTCTTATGTATGGACAATTGTTTTTCTTGTGAGGGGGAACAAAGTCAGGGGCAACCTATGTCACCATCCTGGTGACCTCGGTCTCCTGGGCTGGATGATTCTTTGTTGTGGGGGCTCCCACTGCTGGGAAGAGCAGGAGGACCCACAGCAGAGAGCGTTTAGCAGGCTCCCTGGTCTCTATCACTAGTTGCCGATAACATTCCCCACCCCGGCGTAACAAGCAAAAATGTCTCTTGAGGAATGAAATCACCCCCAGATGGGAAACATTGTGCTACAGGGAGACTGGAAAAAGGGACAATGGAGAAGGACATCTGTCCTCTATGCCCTTTCCTGTAGGCGTTGCTTCAGTGGTAGCAGTTGTTCTTGTCTCCAGCTTCTGCTGGCACCACCCGAGTCCACCTCCTCGAGGTCCCTCAGAGGTCTCTGTAGTGGCTGCCACACTGGGATCAGCTTCTCATGGCCTCTGCTCTGAGCTGCAAGGTCACCCCAGGTGCGCCCAATGTTCCCCAGATCTAGGGAGCAGTGGTGGTGTGGCTTCTTCCTGGAGATATTCCCTGTGGCTTAGCTCAGACTCCACCTGCTGTGCTTTCACCTGCCATCACTCCTGTAATGACAGAGGTGTGGATTTCCCTGTATTAAATCCCCTGTATTTGAAAGATCTAAGAGAGGTTCTGTTTTCTGAACTGGCCTCTGACTAATAAAGTGATCATGCCTATAACTTTGACATTGGCCAAGCAGTAGAACTGGCAGGAGCCGAGGCTATTTGTCTTCATTCAACATCCATTTATTGAACCCTTACGAGTCGGCAGGCACTGTACTGGGCTTTGAGAATAAAAGGTGAGCAATACGCAGCCCTGCTGTCTGGGCAATAAAGAAAGGTGTATTAAGAGCCAACTGCAGGTGGCTTAAGTAGCTGCAAAATTGTTTTTTAATCCAGTGCCTTATTTGGCCACCCACAGATCAGTGTCAAGAGGTGTGTTGTATTATCTTTCTCTTTGCTGGTTTAATTGTCTTGGGCACATGTCCTATTTCTTTCGTTTGGCTTTGAAATTGAAAACAGACACACGCTGACACACTTTTCTCCTTCCCGAAAGTGCAAGCGATTAAACTATTTTACCGTTGCCAAACCATGCAAAAGTGCAAAGAGGTTAGGAAACTTGTGTTCCTCTGTTCAAACCCTTTGTTACAACTTTGGGCAATAGGCCAGGTTTATTTAGAGAATGAATGGAGAGTGCAGGAAAAAATAGAAGCTTGGTACCAGTCGTGAGACATGTTTACGATTTCACAAAATCCTTCCGAGATTGATTTGGGACTTCAGATGTTGAGTAGTGGGGAATTCAAAAACTTTTTTTAAGTCTTTGGGTTTCATGAAAAATGAGTATTTGAAGTAAAATTCCAAATTTTCTCCTTTGCCTGAATACGCCTGGTGAGACAAGGCAAGGACCTTATTTAGTCACTGTCTTAAATTCTGATCTTTAATTTGTTTAGAGATAATTACCAGATGGCCTGTTCCTTTTTAGTCTTCTCTGATTGAGTGGCCGTGCCAGTGCCTTAGGTAGAACACTTGCTAGCAAGTGCCAGCAGCCAAACTCAAGCTAATAAAAGCAAACAGGAGAATGCATTATAAGGATGTTGGGGGATCTCACCAACTATCTGGATTTCAGGAATATTGGAACCAGGGCCTTGAATTTCATTAGGACCGATATTTTCTCTCCTTCTTGCACATCTGCCATTTTTTCTCTCCTTATCAATCAGCTATCTAACAAAACTTCCAACTGTTATAGGGTCCATCCTTAACCACCAGAGAGAAACTGATGTATGTTCTGTTCCTAAGTCCAAATTCATGAGGGATGAATCTCAACTTTATATATATATATATATATATATATATATATATATTCAGAGACAATGGAGAGAGAGAGAAAGAAACATCAGTGATGAGAGAGAATCCTTGATTGGCTGCTTCCTGCATGCCCCTTACTGGGGATTGAGCCCACAAACTGGGCATGTGCCCTTGACCAGAATCGAACCCAAGACCCTTCAGTCCACAGGCCCATGCTCTATCCACTGAGCCAAACCAGCTAGGGCTGAATCTCAACTTTTAACCCAGCTTGTGACCCAAATGGAGGTAGTCATTGAAGAATAATTACAGAGCTCAATTAATAGAGACAGTAATTCTGCCTAGGGCATAATAAAAAGCTATTGCAGTATTCTAGTCTAAGGCTGTGATTCTTAACTGGAGGCAATTTTGTCCCCTAAAAGGACACTTGGCAATATCTGGGGACAGTTTTGATTACCATACTTGGGGAGTGTTACTGGCGTCCAGGGGGTAGAGGTCAGGGCTACTGTTAAACATCCTGTGCACAGGACACCCCCCTCTCCCAAACAAAGAATTATCCAGGTTAAAATGTTAGAAGGGCTAAGGTTGGGAAATGCTGGTCTGGGATCATTGCTGTGGGGACTGAAAGCTTTAGTAGAGATGCCTTGAATGTGGGCTAGATGTGGGAATACGAGAATAAGCGTGCACAGTGACTCTGAGGTAGGTGTCTCTGGAGGTTGGGTGGTCAATAATGCCTTCAACTGATAAGAAAAGCAGGGTTCTGGGGGATGATAATGAAGCACTTTGATAGGTTCCTGTCCTATTGCTGTGATGTTCCTGCCAGCAAAGTGAAGGTGGATAGTCAGCCAAAGGGGAGGTTGGTTGTGATTTGCTTACACAAGGGTGGGCAAACATAGGTGTACAGTTGTGAGTATATAAAGCTTATTCTTATATTATTATTTATTATTGCATTTCTATATGAACAACTACAAACCTACTTTTGCCCAACCTAGTATATCATCTCTTGCTGTAGTGAACTAACTAAACACAATCTCTGTTAGTTCTTTACCCTCTGTATCAGGATACTGCTAGTGAATGAAGCCCACACAATATTGGTCATTACATGGCTAAATAAAATACTCTTAATTGTTCCCTTAAGAGAGGTGATATTTAATAACACTAATATATATTAAAATTAATAGTGTTTATGCTATTTCTACTCATCTGGTTATTATTCCTTGGTTCCAAAACACTTTAAATAAAGGTAGACCAAGCGGGAATACCAAGCGGGAATTGACATTATGTTATTAACATGCTACCATATCCTTTATAATATTCATACATATTACTTCTTTTTGTTGGTTAGTAAAATTTATTTAGATATTGACAAAGTCTCTTCTTGACAGCCTTAGGCTCCTCCAAGCCCTCTAGGCTTTGACCTTGGCATCTGTCTTTGTCAGACCCGCATCACCCAGTTATAGCAGTAATCTTGCTACATCAGTTTGCAGGGGTCCTCAAACTACGGCCCGCGGGCCACATGCAAATACAAATATTATATTTGTTCCCGTTTTGTTTTTTTACTTCAAAATAAGATATGTGCAGTGTGCATAGGAATTTGTTCATAGTTTGTTTGTTTTTTAAACTATAGTCCGGCCCTCCAACGGTCTGAGGGACAGTAAACTGGCCCCCTGTTTAAAAAGTTTGAGGACCCCTGGTTTAGAGAGAGCACACACATACCCCCATCCCATTCTCCATATCTGATCACCCTTGGTATCTGATTAAATTCCTCATTCCCACCCTTGATGTCTTACCATCCCGTCTTGCCTTCAACAAGAATCCTGTTAGGTCTGTTTAATGAGAACACTCCCCCCACCTTATCCCTGATGTTTCTGTGTAATAATTTCCCACCCTCTGCCCCCAACTCTGCCCCTTGGCTCTAAATCCCCACTTGTGCAGGGTGTGTTTGGAACTGAGCCCTGTTCTGCACCGAGGTCTCGTCTCTGTATTGCAATAGTTCCTGAATACCATCTGTCCAGCACTGGTTTGCTTTAACAATATTATCCTAACGTCTGGGTTTAAGCACTCTTGGCAAATCCAAACAAGTACCTACCGGGTACCATTACTATGCTAAGTGGTTAGATTCTTAGGACTAACCAGAAAAACCGAGCCACTTGAACATTTAAAACAGATTTAATTCAATGCAGGGAATTGGTTACATTGGTGATAGAAGAGCTGAGGAGCCAAACAGGGCACACTGAGGCAAGCCAGAGATTGCTAAAGCAGGAACCTCATGACGAAATCCCGAGGGCCAGGGTCACAGGGCAGAAGCTGACACCGGGGCACAGCTGACCAGCAGGAACTGGGGCCACAAAGGAGACAAACTGCCACCAGATACATCACTCAAGACAGAGAGGACGGAGGGACAAATGCCTTGGCTTCTCCCTCTCTCACACCTCCCAACCCGACCACAGGAACTCCTCTGGCTGACTCTAGGTGGGAGCTGGGGGCCTGGGGGATGCAGTCTCTAGGAGTCCACCCATTTGTGACACAGAGCGGGGAAAAGGGATGTTAGCCTCAAATTAAAGGGCCAAAGTGAGCGGCAACAAGTATTTATTTGACAGTCAATGGAACAGCTATTCAGAAAGCACTAATTCAGGCAGGAACCCAAATAGTGTTCCGATGAGCAGGTGACAGTAAGGGGTTTTTATGAAAAGGGAAGAAAAATAATGACATGGATAGAAGAAAGGGAGTTTTATTGGTGCTAAGAAACTAAGGGAGAAATTGCTATAGGTGTGAATAAGGCAAGTTATTCTTTAGCCATATGCATGGTGGTGCCAATGCTAAAGAATGACTTTAATCTTCAGTCCTGTAGTCAGGATGTCTGCTTTTTGGTTAGCTTTAAAAACAGTTGTTGGAAATACAGTGTTCGTTTGGCCCAGTCCAAAGTCATTTTGCCCAGTTCAAACATTCCAGTGGTTCGAGGAGGAAGGCGTGCAAGGCGGTTCCTCTGGAATGGCTGTCCTAGCTCTATTTTAAAATGGCTTCACTTACATCAACGTTCTACAGGCCAGCAGTGGATGTAGGCTGGAGACACCGCAGCCTGGCAGAGTGGTTCATTCAGGATTTATCTAATTTGTGCAATGCTCAGTAAGGTATTGCTACCTCCTTTTACAGCTTAGGAAACTTAAGCTCATTAAGTGACGTGTCCAAAGTCACAGGCCCAAAAGGGGCAGACCTGAAAGGATTACCAAGCTCTGTCCTGATCCGAGGGCCCTGCTGCTTTCTCAGCACAGGTTCAAGCATCATCGCTGGGCTTTCCAGGCTGTAAATCCTAGAGGGCAATTTCATGGAGGAAAACAAAACGCAGAGATTGTCCAAGTCACAGAGGGGCACGCTTGTAATACAAGACTACAGACCTAAGAACTCATACAGACCGGGACCTTTTTATTGAACAGAGCAAAGATCCTGGCCTAACGTCTTGCATAAATCATTACTGTTCTGCTTACTGGGGTGGCCATAAACCTAATAACCTGAAGGATTTGCAAGCATTTTAATGAAAAATACACTGGCATTTTAGAGGAAAGTAACGGGGCCCCAGGGGACACAGTTTGGACACAGGGAGATTTATTCTGGTAGTCAACAATAAGCTCTGTTACCTGGGCGATGCAACACATTAGCACCGATGAGTTTATGTGATAAGCTGCTGCCAGCAAACAACAGAACCTGGGGACAAGTAGAAGGGCACAGAAGAAGTGGTTTGTACGGAGGATGACAGGAAGTACGGGGGAGGAGGGAAGATGGGCTGTTTTCTAGGGAGACGAAGGCAACTTCAAGAATAATGGAATTGCTAGGAAAGTTTCCTGAGTTTGTCATATTTCTTTGTTTAGAAGATTGCCTGTGTGTTCATTAAATGTGTGTTGTGTGATCCCCTGGTTGTCAGTCTGTATGAGAAAGCTACCTTGTGTGGGTTTATAAGGTTAGGTAATGCCATTGCCAGTCACATTACAGCAGATGGAGAGATCCAATGAGCAGCAGGATAGATTGCAGCTCATAAGGAGGAGAGAGGACCAGGAGGCCTGTGTGTCAATGGTGTTTAAGTTCTACTTCACACTCTCGGGCCCCAGACAACCCCTGGTTCATGCAGCTGGTTGCCTTCCAACAAGTCCTTCTGTCACTTGCAACTAAAACCCTTGCTCAGTATAGTTTGCGATGTATAAGTTGTAAATAGCAATGATACTGGTGACTCAATTATGGGTGAAATTTCCTAAACTCCCCTTGTGAACCCATCACCTGTAGAAATCAAAGCTGCAGACCACTCCTCTACAGACCTTAGCTAATTCCACTCCAGGGATGGGGACTCAGCATCCTTGCATAGCACCTGGTAAAGGCAAATACCATGGACAAAGCATACAACATGGCGGCCTCTTCTGTGATTGCCTTCACAGACTTCACACAGGTGAGCTTAGGAGACTGTACTAAAGGTTTGCTGGAGGCTGTGTCCTGAGGCACAGCCATGTCACACAGATCATGGCCTCTTAACAGCTCCTCATTCTCTCGTCTCCTACCTCTTCCTCTCTCTCTTTGCCTATTCTCAATAGCAATAAAAAAAAGTTTAAATTTATTTCCCCCCTGTAGCTATTTACTAATCATCATGTTACCTCTATATCTCAATATTTCAACTCCACCCCAAAAGTCTTAAGATAATTTCCTAAGAAAGTTCTCTCTGATGCCAGCTATAATTTTATCAAATTACAGCAGGACCGTACATAAAACTGCTTTGTACAATGTCATTTTACTATATCACTAGAGGCCCGGTGCATGAAATTCGTGCATGGGTAGGGTCCCTAGGCTTGGCAGGCGATCAGGGCCAATCTGCAGGGTGACCGGCAGAGCAATCGGGGGTCCCTGCTGACACCTCTCTTGACTGGTTTGGGGCCTGTGGGCTGGGGCAGCTCCTGCATTGAGTGTCTGCCCCCTGGTGGTCAGTGTGCCTCATAGCAACCAGTCATTCTGCAGGTCATTCCATCATTTGGTCAATTTGCATATTGAGCTTTTATTATATAGGATTATGGAGGAGGGGATCAATCCCCACCCAGGGCCAATCTGTATGGAGCTGGTCTGTTCCTGCAGTGTCTATGTGGGTTTTCTCCAGGGATTCCAGTTTCCTCCTACATCCCAAAGATGTGCACATGGGGGAACTGGTGTGTGAGTGCATCTTGCAGTAAAGGGTGTCCTGCCCAGGGTGGGTGACTGCCTGGTGCTCTGAGCTGCCAGGATATAGGCTCTGGCCACTGGGACCTTGACCTGAAATAAACAAACTAGAAAATAATGATCTTGTTTTTATTAGCCTTTCCTAAATACATGTATAGCTCACATGTATTTCAATGTTTAATATTAGAAGTGTTTTGGGTCTTTAGAAGTTTGGTGATGTTTTTCTGACCAGAAATATGCCATAGGACCTTGACTCTTGTTTATATCAATTAGCCTACAGTAAAGTGGCTGTCATTTTATGTCCTTTAGCTTAAAGTTGGTTTCGAAGAACCTGCTGATGACGTTAAGTGAGGACTTGTATATGTACATAACATATTTTTTGCTTATTTTGTCTTTTTGAAAAAGTAGATACATAGATATTTGAGATAGTAAATTATATCTAATTTTATATTCTGCTTTTTCACCTTTCTTTAGACCGTAAGCATTTTCCCTTTTGAATAAACTCTTCAAAATCATATTTAATGACTTCATAGTATCTTATATGCATATATGATAACTTATAATTACTCTAACTTTGAATATTTAGATTGTTTTCAGTTTTCACTATTGCAAATGACAATACAGTAAGCATCTTTATGAATAAATGTTTTTATTTTTGAATCATCTTCTGAAATTGTTTCCAAGAAGTGAAATTACAGAGTTAGAAGGTCTGAAAAATGTTAAGGCTCTTAACCAAATCACTAAATTGCTTTGTCAGGAAGAATGTAGAAAATTTACACTCTCTGGCAATGTATGAAAAGGAACTTGTTTGATTCACTTCACCCCTGTTACCTATGTAAATTTGGTTAACAAGGTTTTAAAGATTTTTCTAAGTGAAAAATGATTCATCATTATATACTTTTAGTTACTACGAAGGCTGGGAAATTTTATATGCTTGAGCTTTTTCTTGTTTTGTAAATAGTCTGTTCCTGTCCTTTGCCACTTATACAATAGGAAGCAGTCTCCATACCTCCTCTCCTTCCATTGGAGAAATACTCTTCTGATGTTCCTGTTTGAATTTGTTCTGGTGGCTTTTACCATAACTGAGTAGTAATATGTTCAAACAACTGCCTCTCATTTTATCAAATTTGGACAGTATGTGTTAGCTCCTGGGTCTGGAAAAAAAAAAAAGGATTTGACTCACATTTTATATCTTAGTGTGGTTCCCACTAAAAACAGACCGAGATAAGGTTTATGTACAGGTTTATTGGGGAAGGCAATTTGGGAAAGGACATGAAGGAGTGAGGGAGTATAATACAGAGCGAAGAAAAGCCAATGAATGGGGGACTAATGAGCAAGTTGTCTCTGTAGGCAAAGTTGTCTTCCCTGAAATCAAACTCTCATCGTCGTTGGTTGCGAGTTATTCCTGAGCCATCTTCCCAGCACTGCTGGCCTGTCCACCTTGTAGGTCAAGCCCGTCCTGGCAGAGAGAGAATGAGATGCCATCATGGCTGTGGTGGCCTCTGGGGTCGGCCAGGGGGTATGGGTAGGGCACCTACTGGATCTGTTAACATTGTTCTCCCAAAATGTGATGCTCATGTTTCTATTATTTTTTAACTGTTCTCTAAAATAGCACACTCTACATACGCCTGACGTTCTCGTGTTGGCTCCCTACTTTGTGAGAGAAGATCAGCATCCATGCTCTTTTTTGGCTTTTCCTGTCCCCTCTATATCTCACCCTCTTTCAGCTACACCTTAACAAAGTGGTTAATATTTACATTATTTCTGGCAACCATACTCAAGTCTTCTTTATTTTGTCTTTAGGTTGACTCTAAAAATTGAGACCCACTGAACAACATTTAAATATTCATGGCACTATAGGCATCGTTCATTAAAAAACAAAGTAATTTGTTTGGTTTATGTTTCCTCCTCTGTGAGTACAACGCTTGACCCAATGCCCTTTGAAGAGAAAACTGAGGTAACATACTTAACTTCGTGCCATCTATCACGTAGCCTCCCATTTGAATGATGACTTCTCAAATTTATTTTGCTCAGGAATTCTATTTGCATTTTTCGTATTTAGCATACTTGGAGCTCGCTTCTCAGAGGCATCTCTCTTTTTCTTCCTAACTGGACATGAAGCTAACTGCTCAAGAGCTAACTGCTCTTTAAGTCCACTACACAGCTGTCCTCATGAGTCCCTTCTTATCAATATTTGTCTGGTTCTACTGCTTTTAGTATATCATATGCTTCATTCTCTTGTTTTATCTCTCAATTTGTTGGGCTATGTCCTAAGAAAATGTTTAACTTTCTGAGAACTTACATGCAGGGAAGGAAAAACAAGTATATCATATGCTTCATTCTCTTGTTTTATCTCTCATTTTGTTGGGCTATATCCTAAGAAAATGTTGGGTACAAATTTCTAGATTGAAAATAACTTTATGACAAAGTTTTGTGTTGTAATATTTTATACTCTCCAATACAGTTAGAAAAAAAATGATGTCAGTATGACTTTTAATTTCTTATAAGTGATTTGTGTGTTTTTTGTCTTTGAGGTTTTTAGGATCATCATTTAATCTTGGTTTTTGTGAAAATTCTTACACAGTCTAGATGTGGGTCCTTCCACACTTATTTTCCTGGACATTAGCTGGGTCCTTTTAGCCTGAAAATTCTTTCTTCTTCAGTTCTGGGAGATTTCAGTGACTCCCCATCACAACTTTTGCCATCACAAATTATCCATTTTTGTCTAAAACAAATGGGCAGATTGCCACTGGGAATATTCTATAATACTCAGTATCTTGGTCTTTTTATTGACGAGGTCTCTCTCCAGCATAAACATTTTGACTGAGAACTCCAGTGAGGAAATTTGCGGCATGTCAACTAGTATAATTCATTTCTTTGTAAGTCAACAGAGAACCAGTCGTGATGTTACAAATCGGCCCCGATTTTAGAATTAGAAATACTTTTTTTGGAAGCTCCAAAGTCTTCACCAGAAGCCTTAGTTGTCTCCAGACAATTAAGTTCTGGTTTGTTTGGTTTCTCCCCTTGAAATGAGGCCTCATATGTTTTGCCTTGGAAAATGCCACCTGCTTCTGCTTCTACAGGTACAGTTGGCCCATAGAGAGACATTTCATTAATCCTTCTGATTTCAGCCTCATTCACTTTCCCACCCGAGCAACTGAGCCCAGAGCCTCCACAGGGCTCTGTTTCAGTAAACTGGCTCCTCTCTCTTCAATAGCTTCCTGAGTGTATGGGCGTTATTGTTTTCTCTACCTGCTTCATCAATCTACTACCAGTTCCTGTCTTCCAGAGATTGTTTTGAAATGTGATTAATCTATTTTCATTTTTATTTGAGGGTGGTCCTTAAATTTTTATTATCCATTTGTATGAGAATTTCAAGATATGATTCTTAAATCATAATTATAGCAAATATTTCTACCAGTAATACATTTTCATTTTTTTGTTTGTTTTCAGATATTTTGAGCAGGATTTTAGAGAGAGATATATAATAAATAATAATGATTTAAAAAGCATCACCCTTTCATATCTACATAAGAATTCATATAACTCCAGAAAGCAGGCTTTGGACAGCTGTAATAGGTAGAATGCCCCGACCCCAAGATATTCACATCCTAATCCCCATAATCTATGAATATGTTACATTATAAGGCAAAGAAACATGATGGTTGCAGATGGAAATAAGGTTATTAAGTCACTGACTTTAAGATAGGGAGATTATCCTGGATTATTGGGGTGAACCCAATGTCATTAAAAGGGCCCTAAAAGTGGAAGAGGGAGGCAGAAGTCAGTGTCAGAGTCATGCATCATGAAGGTAACTGGGCCACCTTTGCTGGCTTTGAAGATGGAAAAGGGCCCTGAGCCAAGGAATGCCGGGGCAGCCTCTACCAGTGATGGTGAACCTTTTGAGCTCGGCGTGTCAGCATTTTGAAAAACCCTAACTTAACTCTGGTGCCGTGTCACATATAGAAATTTTTTTATCTTTGCAACCATAGTAAAACAAAGATGTATATTTTTGATATTTATTTTATATATTTAAATGCCATTTAACAAAGAAAAATCAACCAAAAAAATGAGTTCGCGTATCACCTCTGACACGCGTGTCATAGGTTCGCCATCACTGCTCTAGATGCTGGAGAAGTCAGGGAAACACATCTCCCCCACACCCTGGTTTTAGCCCAGTGATACTCACTTGGTACTTCTGACCTTCAGCACTGTTAAGCTTGTGTTGTATTAGGGAACTAATACAACAAATATACCAAGTTAAAGAATCTCTCTGATTCCTACTGCAATTGAGATTCTACTAGTAGAGTCCAGAATGGGAAAACCAGCTTGGTAGTACTATCTAGAGCAGCCGTGGGCAAACTACGGCCCGCGGGCCGGATCCGGCCCGTTTGAAATGAATAAAACTAAAAAAAAAAAAGACCGTACCCTTTTATGTAATGATGTTTACTTTGAATTTATATTAGTTCACACAAACACTCCATCCATGCTTTTGTTCCGGCCCTCCGGTCCAGTTTAAGAACCCATTGTGGCCCTCGAGTCAAAAAGTTTGCCCACCCCTGATCTAGAGAATGCTATCATTTAGCACATTACTTCTGTCTGGGTGAAAGCAGAATAATGATATCACTATATAACAGTTTATAAATGTGGCTTTAAAACACAATTCTTGGAGAAAATTAGGGAGTACACTGGCCAAAAACTTCTCATTAAACAACTTTAAATGCTTATGGCAATGTTGAATTCTCTTATTTATTAAACAGCAACATTTCTGACTCAACCCATGATATCTGGTGTTTGATGATCATA
Organism: Myotis lucifugus; assembly: GCF_000147115.1. NCBI lineage: Eukaryota > Metazoa > Chordata > Mammalia > Chiroptera > Vespertilionidae > Myotis > Myotis lucifugus. The sequence goes on from NW_005871065.1 coordinate 856,372, forward strand.
AAGAAACTGAATGTAGTTGCTAATTTCGCATTAGTTTAAGAAGTTGACATTCTGGCCTTCAGACTTCTGTCAGACTTAGAATCAGTATTTGTTACCACCAAAGTGAGAACATTTGCTAAGGGACAGATGGCTTGCACCACAATTTTCTTTAACTCTCTACAATGAGTCAATTCTTATCGATCATCATTCTAGAGGCCTACCAGGAATGTGTGGAAACCACTAGTTATATCCCTACCAGAGAAGTTTGCTCATCTCAAAAATCTGTCACTACACCTGGCTCCACAGTGGGCAGGCTTGGCAAACAGGTCAACAGTCTCTCCTGCTCTTAGGGCCACATGGACACTGGGTAGATGAGGGAGCTTAGCTGCATGCTCTCTTTGTGAAAAAAGGTCTTTTAGCCCAGGACTCAACACAGCTTGAAATGATACCTTGAGAACTCAAACACATCAAGGAAGGTAAAAAAAAAAAAAAGGGGGGGGGGGGGCAGAGGGACAAAACTTGGGAGAAAATAGAGTAAAAAAGCTATGAAGGATGCATAGCCAGATGGCAGGTTGTTCAGAAGCAATTGGATAGCAGTTTTTCTTCTCATTGTACCAAACTATATAACTCCCTTAGGCCTAATTAGGAATTGTCATACAGCTGGGGTAGGTCACGCATCAGGTCACTGGGGAAACCATTACAAAGCGTGCATTTGGAAGGAATTAAAAAATCAGTGCAAAGAGAAATCACAGTGGAATTTTTCTAGACCCACACCACCAAGTATGGGGTAACATCATGAATTTCTAAAATCATAAGTCAAGCTTTCCTATTGATTTGAATATTTTTAATCATTCACTTTCCAAAAGCCTCTGTCTTTGAAGATGCTGAACACTAACTACTGCAAGAAAAGTGAACCAGGCAGCAAAAGAAGAGCAATGATTTGAGAAATACAATTGGGCCCAAAAGTCCATCTGCATAAAATTCTAGTCTTGGGACATACATGATTTAGGACATCACCACCATCACAGTCATCAAAAAGGATGTGGACAAGTCACTACCTGTGCGTGCAAAGCACATTTTAAAAGTGGCTAAAAGCTCACTAGAGTCTGTACTGCCTCGGTTCTAATCCAGGCTCTGCCACTTATTGGCTATTTCACTAATGTATCACTCAGGCAGGCTACTTATCTTCTCTGTGTCCCAGTTTTCTCTTCTGAAAAATAATAATAGGGTTGTTAGGAGAAAAAAAGTTATGTAAAGTGTTAGAACAGTGGCTGGTATGTGGTAGGTGTTATAAATGTATTAGTTGTAATTTTTATTACCTTTAAGAAATAGAATTTTAGATGCCTGTGGCTCCTATGCACTTTAAGGCAATGATTTCAACCTATCATTTAGAAAAATGGGTAACTTTCTGATGGCATAAATTTAAGATAATATTAGTAGTCTATCTTCTATTATAAGATTCCCAAAAGGTATTGTTTGGTTTTTGTTTTTCAAAGTAGAATTCTCTCTGTCCTCAACTTATAGAAAATTTTCAAAGAAATTTCAAAAGACGACTTTTCAACACAGGATGTTCTTCTACAACTTGCTCCTAATCCGGATTATATGATAAAAGGAAGGAAGACTTGTACTATTTCTTTTTCACTTGTCCTTGTCCTCCAACAATGCTTATCTGTCCCCTCTTCTTGACTGCCACCGTCATTACTCCAGCTCAGTTTCTCATGTATTTTGTTGCTGTTTTTTTTTGTTTGTTTGCTTGTTTTTATTTTTATTTTTTTGCAAGGATGATTATAATGGCCTTCTTGCTGGTCTCATGTCTCCAATTTCTCCATTGTCTACATACATTTACAGATGAAAATTTTTAAGCACCGCTTTAATCTCACTATTCCCCAGCCCCAAACTTTCTATAGTTCCCTATTGTTTTCAAATTAAACTCAAAGATCTTTAATCTAATATTTAAGGATTTACCAATCTGGCCTCAGCTTTATATTCCAATCTTATTTCTACCTTGTCTGCTCTCATAAACTCAAAACTCTATCACAGTGATTCTCAACCATGGACGATTTTGTTCCCCAGAATCATTTAGCATTGTCTGAAGACATCTGGTTATCTCAATTGGGCAAGCATGCTAGTATTGGGTGGGTAGAAGTCAGGGATGCTGCTAAAGATCCTACAATACATGTTCGCTTGCTTTTGGAAGAGAGGGTATCACCACTTTATCTAATCAATTTCCTCCAATAAAACTTTATGAACAGCTTGATTTTTAACAATTTCCCTACTAAAAAAAAATTAATTTCTTTAAAAATAAGGTAGTTCAATAAGATGAAGGTGAAAATACCAATAGTTTAAAAAATCCATACATATTTAGCATGAGAGATGACTTTTGAGACTTACTTAGCCCTTTCATGTTGTTTTGTTTCTATAATGGCTTCATTAAGATACTAGAGGCCCGGTGCACAAAATTCATGCACTGTGGGGGAGGGGTCCCTCAGCCCGGCCTGCACCCTCTCCAAGTCCAGGAGCCCTCGGGGGATGTCCGACTGATGGCTACCGCAGAGGCGGGAGAGACTCCCATCACCACCATTGCGCTTGCCAGCCGTGAGCTTGGCTTCTGGCTGAGAGGCGCTTCCCCTGTGGGAGCGCACTGACCACTAGGGGGCAGCTCCTGTGTTGAGTGTCTGCCCCTGGTGGTCTGTGCGCATCATAGCGACCGGTCGTTCAGCTGTTTGATTTGCATATTAGCCTTTTATTATATAGGATACTACTCCATCCTCTTAAAGTATATAAGTCAATGATTTTTGGTGTAATCAAAATTGTGCAGCCATCACCAAAATCAATTTTAGAACATTTTTATCATCACTCACCCCAATACTGTATACCCATTAGCAGTCACCATATTTCCCCCAGCCCTTGGCAAACAATTTGCTTTCCTTCTCTACTGATCTACCTATTCACATAAATGAAATCATACAACACAGCCTATTTTTAGGCTTTTTTCTACTTAGCATAATGTTTTCAAGGTTCATACACATTGTAGCAAGTTTCGGTACTTCATTCCTTTTTTTTTTTTAATCCTCACCTGAAGATATGTTTTCATTGATTTTTAGAGAATGGGAGAGGGAAATATCAATTGGAGAATTATTGATCGATTGCCTCCTGTACACCCCCTGACCAGAGGATTGAACCCACAACCTAGGTATGTGCCCTGACTAGGAATCGAACCTGCAACCTTTTGGTGCATAGGACAATGCTCTGACCAACTAAGCCACCCAGCCAGGGGCAGTACCTTTTTCCTTTTTATTACTGAGTAATATTCCATTGTATGGCTCTATCACATTATTTACCCATTTATCCATGTGGGTTGTTTATACTTTTGGCTTTTATGAAAAATGCTACTATGAACTTAATGTACAAGTTTTTATTCCTCAGGCATATGTGAAGGCATGGGATTGCTAGATCATATCGTAACTCCAGTGTTTAACCGTTTGAGGAAGTGCCACACTGTTTTCCACAGAAATTTTCCACGTTGTTTGAAGTTCTTGATTTTCCAGCTGTTTTTCTCTGATTCCAATTGGGTTCTTGAAGCACCAGTAATGAACCTCCCAGCAGAACCAATTATACCAGCATTATAGAAGAATACACTTCATACTTTTATGATCTGGTACCTCCACTAAGATATCCCCATCCTTCTCTTTTTTTCCTCTAGTGATGTGTATATTTGCAGACAGAAAAAAAACATTGAATACATATTTGCTACTTAGTAAAGAACCTGAAAATATACTTTCTTTGCAAAGGCCTTCTTTTCATGATTTCAGTGGCTGAATTCATGTTGCCTGCTGAATTACATTTTCCCTGGGAAAAATCAGATGGCAGATGAGGGGGCAGTATTTGCTTTAATATTAATACACTCAATCTTTCTCAACATTCACCTGGTACCATTATTCCAGGAGTAAGAGATGCATATTGGATATTTGGCAAACATTAGAGATGAGTCTCAAAATGCTTTAAAAAACTCAGTTGTAGAAGAATAAATTTAAATGGCTTAAAATATAATCGTTTATAGTAGAAGATTTGAAGTGTGGGCATATGAAAAAGGTCAGAGTCAGAAAATAGTTTTAGGATTTTAAAAAATCCCATAAATATTTTATCCCCTCCTCCCTGACACCAAAGAAGTTACTTTATAAATTTATTTTCATAGGTATATTTTAAGATAATATACTTATATTTTCATAGATGTACATATATTTTTGAGAGGAGCAAAACTATTTTGAAGTGGATAAAAATTTCCACCTTTAAGAAGCATCTGTAATTTATTTATTAAATCCCTATTTACTACTACTATCGATAAAACATATTTAATTAACTTTATCCTTAAACTCATAAAATAAAAACCCAAAATAAAGTCTCAATGTGAAGGGTATAGTGTCACATCAAAGTAACTTTCACCATGGAATCGGGCCTCTTTTGACCCATTGGCTTAGGCAAAAAGAACTTAATGACTCTTACCCGGAAGTCAAGAACAGATCTAGATTGAAGCACTTCCAGGTAGGACTAGATGATGTAATCAAGGTCACGTTCTCTCTCACAGCCTCTTAGCTCCATCCCTGTTGGTTCCATATTTTGAGAGGTCCTCACCTTACTGTAAGTCTTTGTCTCAGAAATGACAGCAAATGCTCATTGTGAATCACTGGTTCTAAATGGGTCAAGAGCCCATCTCTGAACCAGTCTCCCTGACCAGGGAAATGCAAAGTACTGATGGGCTTAACTTGACATGATAGTGCCAAGGATGGAGCCAGCAACCTAGAAACATATGGTCTTGAAAGAAATCATGGTATAGCTGCTAAAAAAAGAGAGGAATAGATGCGTATTTCCAAAATATAGAAAATGTATCCTAAAATGCTATTTCAAAACAAGAAAAACATGTGTTTGCACCAATAGAAAAAATGGATCAAATTCAAAAAAAAAATTTAAGATCATTATCAAGGAGTCATTAACATAAAATGAACTACGTTTAAAGTGTACTAATAAAGCTTGACTTATGATCACACTCCTGAAACCATCACCACAATTAAGATAATGAACATATGCTTTACCCCAAAATGCTTCCTTTGACCCCCCACTTTCATGCAACCACTGATGTTACTATCAGTATAAAGTTGTTGGTACTTTCTAGAATTTCATATGAATTGAATCATACAGTATGTGCTTTGTTTAAATCATACAGTTTAAACACTCAGCATAATTATTTTGTCATTCATCCATGTTGGTGGTATCAATACTTTATTACTTTTTACTGTCAGGAAACAGTCCATTGCATGGATATATCACAATATATTTGTCCATTCACCAACTGCTGATTCTTGCTCTCAGGCGAGGCTATTACAAATAATGCTGCTATATATGAACATGTACTTTCATTTCTCTTGGGTAAGAGACTGGAAAAGTGGAATGGCTGGCACATATGGTAGATGTCTGTTTAACATTTTAGGAAACTATCAAACTGCTTTCCAAAGTGGTTCAATGTTACATTCCCATGAGCAATGTGTGAGCATTCCAATTGCCCCATATCCTTCTCAACACCTGGCATGAACCATCTTAAACTTGAGGCATTTCAGTAGCTATGTGGTAGTATCTCATTGTGCTTTCATTTTGCAACTTCCTAATGACTAATGATGTTGAGCAACTTTTCATGTGCTTACTTACCATTCATATATCTTATCTGAGATGATGTTTCTTTAATAATTTGGCCCATTAAAAAAATATTCATTTGATTATTTTCTTACTAAGTTTTGAGGATTCTTTATATATTGTGGTTATTAATCCCTTATCAGATACACACTTGCAAGTTTCTTCTAGTCTGTGGCTTGTCTTTCATTCTCCTAAACTGTCTTTCTAAGAACATAATTTCTTACTTTGGATGAAGTTCAGTTTTTCAATTTTCTCATTCATGGATCTCACTTTTGGTCTCATGCAGGAAACCTTTGTCTGGCCCAGGGTTACAAAGATTTGCTTTTGTTATCTTTTAGAAGTTTCACAGTTTCAGGCTTTACATTTAGATCTATGACCCATTTCGAGTTAATTTGGGGATAAGACTGTTTGTTTCCTCTGGTTGCTCTAACAAATTACCACAAATTTAGTGACTTAAAACACACTTAAGGTCTCTCAGCAAACTTTAAGAATATTAGATCTGCTTAGACGTCTGTTATAGTTCCCCTTCTACCTCAGCTATTCAGTTCATTTAATTTACAAGCATCAACATTTTAACTATTATCCTGTACATTCTATAGGTACAGAATGTAGAAATGATGTCAATGAACAAAGAGTACATGATAAATATTTTTATTTTTAAACAATGAATTGTACATTTTTTCATATAAAAGATTCTAGCCTCTGCTTTTAAAAAATAATTACACTGCTAATGGTATCTACTTTTTTTACAGAAGCCAATTTTCTCTAAATTTTCAGCTTTTATAGAATCATAATCTCTTGAATATATTTCCAATATCCTTTAAAAAATAAAAATTCATACAAGACCATTTTCTTTAACACATGAAAACTTAACAGGTTACAGCATGACTGCCCAGCCTTCCAGCTACCACTGACACCTACTCCCCAGCACAGAGGAGCCAACATGTTGTAGTAACTAGTTCTCTGTTTTCACCTTTATTAAAAAGAGGTTTCTGGTAGTCAGAACAAATAATCTCTCATTTGTTGCTTGAAAGCCTACTATAGGATCATTGGTTTCCAGGCTTGCTACTTGCTGCTTAGCAACCTGCCCTACTTGCCTGCCTTCCTTTCTGTTGTAAAGTACAGTGGACATGGGAGTGGGCTGACGATAGATGAACACTCGACGCAGGCACTCACAAAGGGCTGCATAGGAGTAATTTGGAGCACAGGCAAAAAATTTTTTGTCTCTCTTTGATGCTTGGACATAGCCTGCCAACAAATGAGACAAACAAAAGAAAAACTATATATTAAACAGAAGGAGAAAAGCTGTGATTCATTATTAATTAAAATGCCTAAATTAAAGATTTACCATAAATACTCAACAATGAACTATTAATTAGCCACAATCAATCTCTCCCACCTGGTGCAAAAAATACAGCTTTAATACCTAAGGGACAAAATAGACAGGGTTTCAACTCTTCAAGAAAGGAACCACATAGCACCATATGACTTCCATGAATAATTAAAACACTAAATGCTAAAAACATACCAAAATATCTTTAAATGCCAATTAGATAATTGAGTTCATCAATCACAAATGGGTCATGACACCATCTTTTCCTTTTTCTTAACAAATAAATAGGCTACCATTGTAAAGGTATTTCAGGAGTTGTTCATAACACAGGCCTCATTCCTGAAGGTACTAATATGCACAATATGTTCTCTCTATTTCTGTGCTAGTATTTTTACATACCAACACTAGAACAGAATTTTGTTGTAATTCAGCTCCCAGAAGTAGAACCTTGAGACCACTTCAAACTTGAAAGAACATTCAAGTATCTAATTTATAAAACTTCATTAGGACATCCCTTAATTAAACTTTGAAAAAAACAACAGTATTAATCTTTTTAACAATTAACTTTACAGATTTAAAAAGCTTATATATAAATTAGGATTTTCAGCTATAACATGAGATAAAAAATGTAACACTAAAGTGAATTAAGTTCATCAAACAATGAATGAGCAAAGGAACCACTGAGCACAGGCAGATGAACACTGTTTTTTTCTTATTATCTACATCCTGTGATAAGGAAAAACAGGATGTAGGTTCCTATTTGAGTAGCTTAGAATTAGTTTTCCGGGCTAACCCTGACAAAATTAATAATGTATATAATATCTCTAATGTTGATTTACCTTAAACTCAATCATAACACATTTCTTCTATACTAGGGAATCTGGGGATTACAAATGGAGGATCTGAGCTAATGGAAACTATGGTAAGCGTTTCCTCTGACTAAAAAAGAGGATAGAAAAAGAAAAAATAGGAATTATAGTGGAAAGGCTAGAAATATGCAGCTAAATTACTTAAACTTTATTTCAGGTCATAAAAATCCATTTGAAGTCTGAATTAACCAGTTTAACAGCTATATTATTACCTCGAAGAATAACTAACAAATCTCCCCAATAGGAGATTTGCACATATAGCAATCAAAATGCATAATTTTACTTCCTGTTGCCAGTTTAAAATAACCTTTCAATAAAGCAGTTATTGTGGTTAATTCATGTAAAAAATGTCTCCCATACAATACTAATGATTTTGATATAAAATCAATTCTTGCATAAGTCTACAATTATGTACTAGTAGTTAAAAATTTTTTCCAGCCCTAGTTTTAAAAAAACTGGTATATTCCCCTTTATCTTATAGAATACATTTTATTTCTGTTTACCACCATTTTCCCTAAATGTTTTCATTTAGAATGGCTCTTTGCACTTTCGTCCCATGAAAGATGCCTCCTAATGTGCATTCTATGTTTTTGAAGATTACTCTGAGGAAATGTGAATACAAGATCCATATAAGCCTCGTTTATTTAAACGAGGCATGCAGCCCGCCAGCCACGAGTTTGACATGCTTGAGTAAGGTACTGTCAAACTCCTTGTTCATATTCTAATACCGTATAACTTAATTGGAATAAACAAATGATTGATTGCAATATTTCAAGTGTTTAGTTAACCACTTTGATTTCTATTCTGCATTGATCTTCTGTACAAGCATAAAACAGCTTAGTCCTACTGTTCCAAAAGCACTGACATTCATCAACTAGAGTACAAGCAACCAAATTATAGCAGAAATCAATCCCAATGTAATTAGGACAGCTCAAATTTTTTAAAGGAAAAAGGGATTGCTGTGTACCTAAAGCATTGAAAGTGGCGATGTGCTCCCACATCTCGTCTTGTTTGCTGGAGTGTGGCTGCCAGAGCAGGGCATCCACGTCATGGCGCAAACAGAAGCAGGGCATTTCCTTAGGATCCACTATGACAGAGAAGAGGTACTGGTTGCTTCCAAGATTCACCTAAAATAAAAAGTGACAAAAATAATATTTTACTCAACAAATTATTAAAAATAATGATGACAAAAACACTTTATGTCAGCAACTATTCTAAACTTTTTATATACTTGACCTGGTAAACTCTTCATAATGCCCTGGGAGAATATGGTATTGCTACCTACATTTTAAAGCTGAGAAAAGTGCTGTAACTGGGCACTTAAGTAACTCGCCCAAGAACAGCCTGGTAATAAGTCCTGGAGCTGAGATTTGAACCCAGCGTCTATGTTTTGTTTTGTTTTTTTAATGTTTTTACTTATTTTAGGGAGAGAAAGGAAAAGGGATAGAAACATTGATGAGAGAAAAACACTGATGCCCCATACTGACGATCAAGCCCACAACCTGGGCAAGTGCCCTGACCAGGAATCGAACCAGTGACCTCTTGGTTTGTGGGTCGATGATCAACTACTGACCCATACCAGCCAGGCCAGAGTCTTAACTACTACACTAAAGTACCTCTTAACTGTTAATAACTAGTTTAAAGCATGATATAAAATACCAATTTATAAGCAGAATACTTTCTTAAACCACAGTATACAAATACAAAGTTTACAAATGCTAACTTGTAATAATTACCAAGAACAATGATAGCTACTAGGATTCACGAGCACATCCTATATATCAGACATGTTATAAATATTAATCTCAAGAATCCACGAGGCTGTTATTATCTTCATTTAATAGATGAAAGAACATACTCGGAGAGCTTGAGTAACTTGTTCTAGGCTACATAGAATAATCATAATGCTGAGATTCAAATTCAGATCTTTCTGTTCACAAATTATGTACTTTGGTGTACTGTCCTAATATATAAAAAGCCAGGGGCCGTCACGACCAAAACAACCAGACGGACGACTGAACAGCAGGCTGCATGGGGTGAAAAGGCCGGAAGGGGTGTGAGTGAGGGATGACCAAACAACTGAACAAGCAGGCTGAATGGGGCAACCAGGCTGGCAAGGGGGCAGTTGGGGGTGACCAGGCTGGCGGGGCCAGGAGGTGGGGGGAGTTGGGGGCGACCAGGCCGGCGGTGGGCGGGGCAGTTAGGGGCAATCAGGCCAGCAGGCAGAGGTGGTAGGGGTGATCAGGCTGGCAGGGGGAGCAGTTAGGGGTGGTCAGGCAGGCAGGCAGGTGAGCAGTTAGGAGACAGCGATCCCAGATTGTGAGAGAGAAGTCCGACTGCCAGTTTAAGCCCAATCTCCTGATAGATTCCTACTTATTATCCAAGATTCAGTTCAACCATGAAACCATAAGCTGCTTAAACCCTGAGAACCCCCAACATTATGGATATTATTCCTGACAAATTACTTATCCTACTATGTTAGATTATTAATATACATGTATAATACCTGTGGTAGGCTAAATAATGTCCCCCCAACATGCCTACATTTTAATCCCCTGGAACCTCTGAATGTTACTTTACATGGCAAAGGGGACTTTGTAGATATGATAAGTTAATGATCTTGAACTGGAAAGATAATCTTGGATTATATGGGAGGGCCCAATGTACTAATAAGGATTCCTATGAGAGGGAAATGGGGGTGGGGGGGGGAGTCACAGACACAGAAGGCTATATGACAGCAGAAGCAGAAGAGTAACAGACAGATTGGAAGATGCTACACTGCTGGCTTTGAAATTGGAAGCTTAGGCCACCAGCTAAGGAATGCAAGCAACCTCTAGAAGTTGGGAAGGGCAAGAAAATGGATTCTCTCCTTTGAGTCTCCAGAAGGAATGCAGCCCCAAAGACCAATTTTAGGGACTTCTGACCTCCAGAACTTAAGAGAATAAATTGGCATTTTTGTTACAGCATAACTTGTTACAACAGCAATAAGAAACAAATACACCACCTATTTCACAAGACTATCTTAAGAACCAGAATTTTGTCTTCTTGTCTCCATATTCTAGATAAATATTTTTTGAATATTTTATGTAGAAAGTCATTTAAAAATACTTCCAGCAAAGCTAATCTAACCTTAGAGTTAGGAATATTTTATCCTATCTTACAGTTAGAATAATTGGCTAAGGATTTTTGTAAAGCAAAAAATCTTACGTTACTAGAGAAATACACACTGGAAGGTGATTAGGGTCAGTAGCTTCCACACTCAACTAAGTACATAGTTCTCTGTGCCTTTTAGCTCTCGCCTCAGAAAATCTTACTTTTTTAGTAAGTTTTCCAATGCTTAAACAAAAATGTCCAAACTGACTTAAATGGCATTTTTGAAAGCTCAAAAGTGACCACAACTTACCTTTCCAATATTGGCTCCTATTACTCTCCTCGAAACTTAACACTTAGCAAAACTGGATCACAATCTACAAAACTGCACCCCCAACTTTCCCACTTCTTTACCTGCTGTGCCTTTTCTGCTTGCTTCACATCCTCCACCCATTATATACTTTATGCCATACTCTAATGGCATTTTCTCCTCTAAGCAGTTTTCTCCAATGTTAATAAAAAGAAATGATGTATCCTAATAGCTCATTTATACCTCTCTTATAGAATCTATCTCCTGTTCGCCTTACAGGTCTTTGAGAGTGAGGACCATGACTTTGGGTACAATACTTAGCCCAAGCATGTCAAACTCGCAGCAGTTTGACATGCTTGACTTAGCCTCATTTTATTCTCCGGTAAATACAATGGTAATAATAGCACTTATTTCACAGTTACTTTGCTGAGTAAACAATATATTTCAAGCACTTGAACAGTGCCTAGCACTTAGATAGACCTTAATAAATGCAAATGTTCATTATTACCATTCTAGACTCCTCTGTCCATTCTGCCTTGAATATTACTGGCATTCCAAATCAAACAAATAAGATAAGCACTAGTGGGAAAAACATACCAATTTGTTGTGATCTTCATGTAGTTCATACAGCACTTAGAAAATGTGAGAATAGCTATAAAAAGCAATAACATACCCTTACTCTATCCTAATCCCAGTATATTTAATTTACACACAAATTTCTAAACTCTTACATTACTTCAAAAACAAGAAACACAGTCCTAGCTGGTTTGGCTCAGCGGATAGAGCGTCGGTCTGCGGACTGGAGGGTCCTGGGTTCAATTCCGGTTGGGGCACATGCCTGGGTTGCGGGCTCGATCCCCAGTAGGGGGTGTGCAGGAGGCAGCCGATCAATGATTCTCATCATTGATGTTTTGATCTCTCCCTCTCCCTTCCTCTCGGAAATCAATAAAAATTAAAAACAAAAACAAAAAAACAAGAAATATGAATTTCATTATTTTGCTTGTTATTTTATTGTCAAATTCTACTTTTTCAGTAGTTTCAACTGTATGCCCATCACTTTCAATTTTATACTTTTCCTATAATACATATCTTTCAGTAAATAGTTTGTGGATCTGCCCCTCAAAAAGTGAACAAGTTATTCTTCAAACAAGATTTGGATGCTTTTAATATATTCAAAGACAAGTTTCTGGAAGTTTACAAAACAAATTATAATAAACTAGTCTGATGGTAATAAATTACTGTGAGACAAAACATTCCCTTTAAATGAGCTAGATGATTTGCAATTCTTTTTTCTTTCTTTATGTAGTAAGAGACTGTGTGGCATTTATTTTACCAAGTTCTAGCCTTCCTATTCTTCATTTTAAAACCAAGCATTCCACAGCTAATTAAAAAACACCATGCCACTGCAAGATGTTTGCTACTGCTTAGATTGGTCAGCAGCCACGATAGAAAAATAAACTCATAATTCCATTCAAAGGTTGCAAGCTAAGAGCAGATAAAAGAATTGTGTGTAGATACTGCTTTTAAGATAACACCTAAAAAGTGGTTTCATTTTTCTCATGGTAGCAATGGAGTCTCTTGGTAATTATTTACTACTTTTTCTTGAACTAGCTAGGATTTTCAGCATGATGCTGAGGGGTAATAGGAAAACACCCTTGCCTATTACCAATCTTAGGGGAAGCATTTGGTCTTTTCCCAGGAAGTATGAAGTTAATAACTCTAGGTTTTTTGAGGAGGCAGTTAACCTTCAATTCCTGGTTTGCTGAGCACTTTTATCATAAATAAATGCTAAATTTTGTCAAATTATCTAGTAGGATGGTCAAATATCATTCTTTCTTTAGTCTGTTGATATGCTGTATTATGTGAATATTGGAATATTGAACCAATCCTGAATCCTAGGATCAATTCTACTTGGTCATGATGTATTCTCCTTTTTACTTACTTCATTAGATTTACAAATGTTTTACTGAGGACTTCTGTGTCTATATTCATGAGGGAGAGTGGTTTCTTTTCTGTTTTTCCCCCGTTTTCTTTTCTTGTCATGTCTTTGCCACTATGGTAATGCTGGCCTCATAAAATAAGTGGGAGGTGTTCCTTTCTCTTTATGTTCGGGAACAGTCCATATAGAATTGGTATTGTTTCTTCATTTGGTAGCACGTACCAGTGAAGCAACCTAGGTCTGGAGGCTTCTTTGTCAGAAGGTTAGCAATAAATTCAATCTCATAACAAATATGGAACTATTAAGGTTACCCATTTCTTCTTGAGCGAACTATGGTAATGCTTGTCTTCCAAAGAATTTGTGTTTTCACTTAAATTGTCAAATCTATAAAAAATAGTTGTTCTCAATATTGCTTTAGCGTCTTTTAGACCCATACTGATATGCCTGTTTGTATTCCTGATATTGGTAATTTGTGTCTTCTTTTTCCTTGATTATTCTGGCTAGAGACTTATCAATCTTGATGTTTTCGAAGGACCAGCTTTTGGTTTAATTGGTTTTCTTATTTCTGGTTTTCAATTTCATGGATTTCTGCTCTTTACAGTTTCGTTCCTCTGCTTGCTATATATTTGGTTTGCTATTCTTTTCCCAGTTCAAGGTGGAAGCTTAAATTGTTAAACTGAAATGGGTTTTTCTTTTCTATATAACATATGCTATAAATTTTCCTCCAAGCACTGCTGTAGCTACATTCCACAATGCCCCAGGTTTCATTTTCATTCAATCAAAATACTTCCTAACTTCCCTTGTTAGTTCCTCTATGACTCATGGATTATTCAGAAATGTGCTGTTTAATTTCCAAATACTTTCTATGTTTTTCTGTTATGAATTTCTAATTTAATTCTGTTATGTTCAGAGAACATTCTGTTTATTTTATTCTTTTAAATGTCTTGAGGTTACTTTTTGGCCCAGAATATGTTCTAATTTGGTGAATGTTCCACCTCCCTTCTGGGATCCACTTAGGTGTATGTTAGACTATTTGGCATTGCTTCACAGCTCTTAGATGCTCTCATTGTTTTTGTTCTTAATTTCCACCCCCTCTATACTTTGCTTTTGGTCCTGCTAATTTTTACTAACCTATCCTCAAGGTAACTAATTTCTTGTCTACAGATGTATTGAGTATACTAATGATTTTGTTGAAAACATTCTCTTCTTTTGTTCCTGTGTTTTGTTTTTAATTCTAACATTTTCATTAGACTCTTACAGGTTTTCTCTGCTAAAATTCTGCATTTATTCATGTATATTATCCATGTTTCCCATTAACATATTAACCAGTTATTTTAAATTCTTTGTCTGATAGTTTCAAAATATGGGTCATCTGAGTCTGGTTACATTATTTACCTTGTTTCTTGACAGCTTCAGTTTTATTGTTGCTATAGTTACCTTCAATGCATCACTGGCTTGAAATCCCTCTAGTGCAGTGGTTCTCAACCTTCCTAATGCCGCGACCCTTTAATACAGGTTCCTCATGTTGTGGTGACCCCCAATTTCATTGTTACAAATTGAACATAATTAAAGCATAGTGATTAATCACAAAAACAATATGTAATTATATGTATTTTCCGATAGTCTTAGGCGACCCCTGTGAAAGGGTCATTCGACCCCCAAAGGGGTCGCGACCCACAGGTTGAGAACCGCTGCTCTAGTGTTACCTTGTGCTCTGGTGAGGACTTGCTAGAAGATTTTCCTCAACTGTACTATTCTACCCCCAGCTTTAGCCCTTCACTCTGCATCTGTAGCTCAGGGAGTCGGCGCTCCTGCTCCTTCCCTAGCCAGTATACTGCTGTTGCCTACCACTTGGTCCTTCTGAGTGTGATGGGGTGGAGGGTGTAGGAAAAGGGTTCTCTACTAGGCTCAGCCTCAGTCTTGGACCTTGTGTTCTTGGGTTTGGGCCTTTGAAGTGTTACCCTCCTCTAGTGGCAGGAAACTTCTAGTAGTCTGGGCCTACGATGGGTTCCTGGCTTTCCCCCCATAGAGATGGTGTTTTTTTGTTTTTAATTTTGTGTATGTGTTTTAAGTCCTATTTATTGATTTGAGACAGAGAGAGAAACATCAATTTTTGTTATTCCACTTACTTATACATTCATTGGTTGATTCTTATATGTGTCCTGACTGGAAATCGAACTCACAACCTTGGTATATTGGGTTGACGCTCTAACCAACTGAGCTGTCAGGCCCAGGCTAGAGGGGGTACTTTAAAAATTATTTCCCCCAGCTGCACTGGGTCTTCTTTTGAGCCCCTGGTGGGCTACAATTTAGTGTTCTTCACTCAGCAGCATAAGGTTTTTGTTACTTAGGGAAAATAGTGCAGGCAGGACCTCACACTTTCCCCATAGAATTAGTAACTTACCTCCCCCTACCCCACACCACCAAAACAGCTTTTCTCTTGCCTCCTCCCGTTTGCAAGCTCTCTTGTTAGGCCCTGGTCAAGGTCCACGGAGAGGATATGTGAATCCCAAAGGTTCTATACTTTCTTGCTAGCCCACAGTAGGCCTTTAGCAGTTTGTTAGTTGACGACTTCTATGGCAGTTCTTTCTTCTTCCTATGCTCAAATGGGTCTGCTCTCCTATCCCATATCTTCTTGGTGACACCTGTTTTTCCTTAGATTTCAGGCTACTTTGTTGACCTGTAACTTCAAGTTCTCAGATGAATTTTTAAAAAGTAATGATTCTACAGATTATCCAGTCTTTTATTGTTACACTGAGAGTGATGTCTTTCTAGCTTTCTACCTCCTAGACAGAATGTCACACTGATGATACTCAACCACCAAAGAAATATGACTTTCTCTTCATAATGCTCTACATAAGATGTTAGGCAAATAATAAATTTTAGTAAGATTCCATGGAATCAAAAGGCTTTAAATGTAGTTTTAGCAATTAAAAGAATTAATTTAGACAATTTACTTATTCAGAAAACTCATTCTTTGTTAATGCCAAATGTAAATGTCTAACTGCCTTAGGAAAAAACCTCTTCAATCCATAACCCATTAGCTAATAAAATATAACTCCACATTTCTTCTGTTCTCATGGTTATTACAGAAAAGGTTATATTTACTTTTGAAGTACCAATGAAGACTACAATAGAATAAAACATTCTCTAGAGAAAAACCAGAAACATGAATTTCAAATAGTAAATTGATTATCTTTTTCTTTTCTTTGTAGAACACTTAGCAATTTAATAAGACTTCTAAAGATTAAATATCAAAGTGAAGACATTTGAACAACCCTTAATCACTGCTATTAACAAATTAAATTAAAAGGTAGTATTAAGAGAAAGGTTTTATCTATTCAGAAACAAAGTATTTGTTAGGCCAGATTGAGAAATAAATGACATGAAATAAATTTAATTCCAAATTCCTATTCTGAACAGAAAATAAATTGCTAAAATTTACTCTCTTCTTATTGTGCATGAAATATTGAGTTGATCTGTACCTACTACTCTGTAAGTAAAAACACTCCCTGTGTTTCTCCCTTACTTTCACAATATTATCACAATATTACCACACTCAAACACTTCTGACATCCGATGTGTGGGTTTTCCACATATCAAGCTATTCTCTGACACCAGCTGGATGTCCTACAATTCAGTTCTGAAAGAATCTAGCTGGGTCTCAGCAATGGTAGCAAAATCAACTTAGATCAGAAGAACTTTTTCTATTTCATTAGAAATAGTATGGCCCTGGCCAGGTGGTTCAATTGGTTAAAGCTTCATCCTGTACACCAAAAGGTTACGGGTTCAATTCCCGGTTGCGCATGTACGGGAGGCAACTGATTGATGTTTCTTTCTCTCTCCCTTCTTCTCTCTCTAAAATTAATGAAAACACATCCTTGGGTGAGGATTAAAAGAAAAATAGTATGGAATGGAGTATTAGAGTCTGTCCTATACAATAAGGATAGTACTGTTTTGTGAAATTTTTGTTTCAAATTTGTGTGTGTTTATTGTGTTTCAGTGTAAAATGTATACAGTGAGCCACAGAAAATTTGAAAGGGGCAAGAAGGCTATGGTAAAGATCCTAGACATTATTCTAAATATGACAGAAAGCCACTAGAGAAAGCAAAGGAATAGAGAAATGACAAAATCTACTAAAACCCTTAAAACAGGTGTGGGGGAACATCCAGCCCATGGGCCATATAATAAGGCCCGAGAAATCATTTGGTCTGGCCCTGCCAAGGCATTAGGGATGAGGTAATTAAATGACCAAATACAGTAGGCTAATTTTTAAGTTGATAATTCTGTATGGCCCGTGAATGATGTTATAAATATCCAATGGCCCTTAGCAGAAAAAAAGGTTCCCCTCCCCTGCTTTAAAAGGATTACTTTAACTTCACACAAACTATCAATTCAAAGGAGAAGATAAATACTGGGTGACTGGATGTTCCAAATTAAAGGAGAGTAAAGCAATATCACAACTAAACGTAACATGTGACATGGGAATGAATCCCAAATCAGGGGGAAAAACTGTTAAAAGTACATTATTTGATCAATTGGTAAAATTTGAAAATGGACTCCATATGACAATGTATTGTATCAAAGTTAAATTTCCTGAATTAATATTTAAAAAGGGGAGTAAAGGGACATGGCATGTGCAACTCATTCCTAAAATGTTTCAGCAAAAAGAAGAAGCGGGAAAGCAGAGAAAAAAATAAATGTGGCAAAATGTTAACATTTGCTAAAATCTAAATGAAGGATATTGTTATAGGCTGAGCTGTATTCCCTCACAATTCACATGCTGAAGTCCTAACCCCTAGTACACAGAATGCAACAGAATTAGGAGATAGAAGTTAACACGAGGTCAAAAGGGTGGGTCCAAATCCAGTATCTCTGATGTCCTCCTAAAGGAGATTAGGATTAGGACACAAACACATGCAGAGGGAAGACCACATAAAAACAGAGGAGAAAACAGCCACCTATAGTCAAAAAGAGTGGCTTCAGAAGAAACTAACACCAACCTCAGACTTCTAGCCTCCAGAACTGTAAGAAAACAAATTTCTGTTAAGGCAGCCGTAGCAGGGGAATTATTATATAGCTTAATTTCTAATATGGTCAAATTTGATAGATAATCCAAATAAACAGATTAAGTACCCAAAGGAACTTAAGAATGTAAATAGGTCCTGAGACCAAAAAGCTTGAGAACCACTGGTTTAGGTATTTTCTTCCTTTATAACTTTTGATCCTATC
This sequence comes from Myotis lucifugus, assembly GCF_000147115.1. Lineage (NCBI taxonomy): Eukaryota > Metazoa > Chordata > Mammalia > Chiroptera > Vespertilionidae > Myotis > Myotis lucifugus. The sequence continues at coordinate 874,809 of NW_005871065.1, forward strand.
TTTAATCTTTTTGAAAAAGTTAGTGTATCAATTATGTACTAATTAGTATAGTCTTTTCTACTAGCTTTCAAAATGACATTAACCTAAAAGAATTATTTCCTGTTTGTAACACCTCTGCTTCCTGTATAACTCACTGTAATTTAAATTTTTAAAATATCCTATCACATTTTGACTGCTCAAGTCTACAATCTGATCACTATAGACCAGTGTTGTCCAACAGAAATAAAATGCACCACATACATAAATTTTAAGTTTTCTACTGGCCACATTAAAAAGTAAAAAGAAACAATTAAATAAAATTAATATGTTATTTACAAGACATCTCAAATCAGAAAAGCCACATTTCAAGTGCTCAGCAGCTACTATGTGGCCAGTGGCTAATCCTTTACAAAACATATCTAACACAGCTCTACTATAGACAGAAGCAAAAATACTTCATCTCCAAATGCACTTGAATTCTGATTCGAATTTTACACCCCAGTGACCACATCTTATTACTTTTCTTCTTCAGTTCTGATATTTAATATTTCTATTTTATTGTGCTGCTGCATATATTTATGGAACTTTACTTTTCAAATGCTAACCCTGATTTACATTTCTTTCAGGAAATTTTATATTTTGAGAAATCTGTCATTTACAATATAGAGTTTTGACCTTTTGTTGCAGTATTTCCTAAAACTATAAGGACATATATTGACCTTTCCACGTACAGATCATTTTGAATTATCCAAAGTCAAGACAAATGAAATCAAGAAAACAGAACTTGAAGCAAACATTGCAGAAAGAAGTGCAACTGTCAATAAAGTACTACAGGAGTCCTAAAGTGGATGTGGTACTGAACCTGCCAACATATTACAGCCTCCTTCCTCCATGACAAGCCAACTTGTACCCTCTTTTTCTTTTTTTAATAATTTTTTAAATTACTCAGTCTGTTCCATGCTTCTGGGTCAATTTAGTTCACCAGTTTATTTTGTTCATTAGATTCCACATATAGTGAGATCATGTGATATTTGTCTTTCTCTGACTGGCTTATTTCATTTAGCATAATAATCTCCAGGTCCCTCTATGTATTTCCTTTTTACTGCTGCACAGTATTCCATGGTGTAAATGTGCCACAGCTTTTTTATCCACTCATCCACTGATGGGCACTTGGGCTGTTTCCAGATTTTAGCTATTGTAAATAATGCTGCTATGAATATATATACTTTCTGATTGGTTTAGGGATTCTTATGATATATTCCTAAAAGGGGGATCACTGGGTCAAACAGCAGTTGCAGTTTTAACTTTTTGAGGAAACACCACACTGTTTTCCATAGTGGTTACACCAGTCTACATTCCCACCAGCAGTGTACTGGGGTTCCTTTTTCTCCACATCCTGGCCAGCACTTGTTGTTTGATTTATTGAAGGTAGCCATTCTGGCAGGTGTGAGGTGATACCTCATTATCATCTTAATTTGCATCTCTCTGATGATTAGTAACGTTGAGCATTTTTTCATATGTCTCTTGACAACTTTTAAAACCTATATCTGAGAGACAAGGCCCTAAACATCTACCTTTGAAAGCTAATGGGGTTGCATCCACAAGACCCACAAAGCTATAAAGAAATGAGAAATGGTTCTTAAAGGGCTCTCACCCCAAAGTCCCATGCAGACTGCAAAGCGCCCAGACTTTCTGTGAAAGGCTTATTTGCTCATCTTAAAACACCAGCATGAGATGCAAGCATCTAATTTAATACATATCTAGGAGCCTATGCAAACACTTTCCAGATAAGCAGACGCTAAACGGTTCATCACCACCAGACCAGCCTACAAGAAATGTTAAAGGGACTTCTTCAAGTTGAAATGAAAGGGCACTAAGTATAAATATCCCCGATAAAGGTAAATACATAATAACTTTTAAAAGAATCTAACACTGTAAAGGTGGTGGGTTAAACACGTATAAAACTAGTATAAAAGTTAAAAAAATAAAAGTAGTAAGAATAACCATAACCACAAAAGATGTAAATAAAACGTGAGTGGTGGGAAAGAGAGAAGTACAGATATAGAAGTTGTAAGAGTAATTATTTAATTTTTGGTACAGCTTCAATTGCACTTCTGCCTAGTCACTGGTCTTCTGCCATTCTACCTCATTTGTCTAAGTAGGTGTATAATCAAAAAGTACTCATTTTTATAAGTTATTTGAGTACTGTAAAGACCAGCCATTAAAGAAAGTTAAGTATAAAGTATCCAAAAAACACTAGGAAAGGTTAGTGAGTGAATCAAGTTCCCATGACACTATTGACCTTCCCCCCTAAATTTTTGCTAAAATTCACTTTCCCCTCAACCTCTACAAGACAAAGAAACACAGTAGGCCAAAGTTGGCAGAAACTTTTAAGACTTTTCTTGACCTACATCAAAGACTGAGAGGTCTAAGAACAAAAGACCAAACTGTTCTCTTTTCTATTGGTTTTGCTTGGACTTAGACTCCCAAAGTCCAACTCTTTGGTTTAGTAGTAAGACTAAACTAATTTCAACATGTAAAGTTCAAAATTAGCCACTGATTTTCTATGAAGGCATTCTCACATGAACAACTCCATGAAACATGGCCATAGTTATATAGTATTAACTAATGGTTAATGATTCCCCTAAGCAAATATATCTCATAAAGTTCTAAAATTTTTTAAAAACCTACATCTACAAAGCTGAGCACCACACCCTGTAATACAGGAATTACAACAAGCCAGTCCAGACAGCATTCTTCAGTACCTAGATGCACACCTCTCAAAGCTTTTGAACAGAACGTAATTTTAAAGAAAAATTAACCCGCTTACATATTTATGGCATATCAGAAAGAGAGGAGGGGAAAATCCCAAAAGGAGTCAAATAAAAATTCTAAAACGAAGGGGAAAAGACCCCCAAGAAAATGTTAAATCACTTGATATAGAAGAGTTTCTTAAGTTTATAACAGGTCACACAAATCAATAAGAAATACTAAAACAAATAAATAAAATTCTTCACAAAAGAAGAAATAGTCAAAAGTTAAAAAAAAAAACCCCACTAACAATATTCTATATTTTGAAAACCAACTAGAGATTCAACAAAAAAACTGAAGGAGAAGGTAAAAATGTAGTAAAATAGGCAATAACTATAAACACTATTAATGAGAATATAAAGTGGAAATCAACTTGTCATGACTTAGTCAATGATTCCTTAATTTGACTTAACTCTTTATGAGATAAATAACCCTGAATATAGAAAAAGCTTCATGTAAAAGGGGATTTGCAAAAACAGCATCAATAATAATGCAATTCAAAAAAAATTATTAAAGATGTATACTATTATTTGTAGAATGACCACTATATACACACACATGAACACCAACAATAACAGTACAGTATAATCCAACCATTAAACTAGAGATTGAAATAACATGAGCACAAAAAGAAATGCTATGTCCTAATGCTGACTGAAAAAAGTCATGAAATTATTATACACTTTAGGGATAACTATGTAAAAACCTGCATACACAAAGCCAACTGAAAGATATTAAATATGCAATAGTACCAAAACAATACATTTTTAAATTGTGGGTGATACGATAAAAAGTTGACACTTTATGGAGAGATGATATTTATAACACAGCCAGTAATTGCTAATCAAGTCATCTTATATTTGTTCAATTATTATTTCATCTGAGTAACTTCTATTTCTTCACAAATTTTTAAAAAAATCATTATCAAGAACTTACCACATGAGTAGTTTTTAATGTATTGCCATCAAATCTGCATAAACTGGAACTCTCTTCAAAGAAAATATCACATTCTTCTAACTCTTGAGCATTACAAGGAGGTTTTCCTTTATCGGGATCTGGATTCTTAAACCAGAAAATAAAATAAGTATAGAAACAATAGGAGAATGAATTTCTTCATACTTGAACGTGTTAATATTACAACAAAAATTAAAAACTAAATTTCAGACTCATGACTAATGAAAACTTAATCAACAGACAGAAATTATAGAATCAGCAACAGGTATATTGAAACAGCTATTATAAACAAAGCCTATATATTCAAAGATGTAAAGTAAATATGTCCAGAGAGTTATGGAAGATATAAAATGGAACTAAATTTATTTAAGATAGAATTGACAGCTGATTAGACATTTCAGAAGACCAGTGAGATTGAAACATAATAATTGAGTCTATCTAAATTGAAACAGAGAAGAAAAATTAAAAACACAGAATCCTGTTGACCTGTGGAACATATCAAGTGGTCTAACTAATATATGAGTAATTGAAAAGGGGAAGAATGGAAAAAATTTTAAAGAAATAATGGCCAAATTTTTTTTTTAATTTGATGAAGACTACTCCTATAGATTCAAGGTCAAAGCTGGGATGTGGATGTGGGAAGAGCTCAGGAGATTTATCTCAGTGCTGCGGCAGATGCAATGGCATGAGCACGCTCCGCCTATACAAGCTTCCTCGGCACACCAGGAAGTGGCATCGCCCGCCTGAGAAGACCCCCTAGAGCCACTACATAGTACCCTGATCTTTCCTACTATTGGTTGCCCTATGGATGTTGTAAACTTCTGATTGGTCTGGAATGTTATATATGTTGCTGCACTCACACAATAAAGTTGGATCTGCGTCACTGAACCTTCCCCGGAGTTGGGCATGCTTTGTTAGGACTCCGTTCGGCCTCACCCCCGCGGACCCCCTGTATCATGTGGAGCCACCTAGTGTGGTTGTCTGTTCCAGCTGAAATATCAATGGAAACAATTCTGGTTGTTGTGGCTGGCTGAGAAGCAATTAGCTGGGGCCACTATTACCCTGACTCAAGAAGATACACATGTCCAGTGGGATAAAGAAAGAACCCCCCACACTCCTTCCTCTCTTCCCCTTTCAACTACCCATATGTTAGAGATAGGAAGGCAAAAATGAAAACTTCAGGACTGCCAAGGCAGCCAGTACTGAACTGGACAAGATTACAGAGAAAAGGGGGTGGGATCGGGGTGGAGGGAGTCAATGGGGGGGGTGAGGGGGGAGAAGAGGGGAATCTGTAACATTTTCAACAATATAAATTTAAGATAAACAAAATGGTATATAAAATGGTATATACAGTTATGTACAGTACTTAATACTTGGTAACGGGAATAAACTGTTACTAATTTACAAGTTTACTATACTATAGTATACTATACTATACTTTTAATTATTTTAGACTGTACTCTTTCTACTTATAAAAAGTTTGCTATAAAACAGCATGCCAAGTTACACCAGCAGCAGCCTCATACATCTGGTGCTTACTGCATCACAACTGCATCATTATCTTGATTTAATCTCGTGTTGATTTGTACAGTGACATGTTGTAAAGGTTGGTAGCCTAGGAGCAATAGGCTATACCATCTAGGTTTGTGTAAGTGCACTCTATGATGTTTGTACATTTAAGCTATTAAACACAATATGAAATCGCTTAACATGGCATTTCTCAGAACATATTTCTGTCATTAAGTGCGTGCATTTTTGTGTGTGTATATGTAGAGAGATACATACATACATGCTCCTCTACCCTACACAGCATGCCCTTCCCCCCATATATATGTATTCAAATAGTGCAAGGAATGGAAATTGGAATTTTAAGCCATATTCAAACACCAGTCAGCAATACTTAATCTGTATCCTTTACCTTAGAAAAGCAAAATAATGTTTGAAAACCTGGCATATCCTCATCTCTCTGATCCTTAGAAAGTGAAAATACTATTGTAATTGCTTACCAGTTGTTCAGAGGTCAAATGCATCAAACGTTCAGCTATTGCAGCACATTGGGCTGAGTCTCTTATAAATTCCCCTTGCTTATCACCAACTACTAGCTCTGGCCACGTCAGTCCTTCATTCTTCTTAATCAAGGAAATCTCCAAGCTAGAAGTTTAAATGAGAAAAGTAATATTATATTAAAGCAACTATGCAAATTATACAACTAATACCAAGAGAAGAATCTTCCATAGAAATTACCGCTCCAGTGTCCAGAAGATGTTTTACCAAATACTGTGTTCATTTTAGTTCTGCTTATGAAAAATCTGTAATTTAAGGATAGGTAATTTAGATGTAATAAACAAACAAGAAAGTACCATTGGAAATGGTGCATCAAATGGCTTGATGAGAGGAGTAGTTGGAAAGAGTAAGGCAATCCAGAAAGTATTGTTGTAGTCCAGCTCTGTGGTATGTTACCAAACTTAAGTAACAGAAATGCAAGTACCACACATCTAAGATATTTCATTGGGCAATGGTGGGGGTGGGTACATAAAGTTAACTGGAAAGGGCTTATAACTAAAGCTATCTCTGTGTGTGTGGAACCAATTAACTTTATTTCACAAACTAGTAGCCATAATATATAATTATTCACCTAAAGATCAGGCAAGTTAAATCAATACAAAAGTTATTTCTCAAAATTCAGATTTTAAAGAATTGAAAAGAAATGTAGGATTTAGAAAAATAATAACTTTGGTTAAACAGGAACAAAGTTAATATGGTCTCTATCAACTAAAAGTCTAATGCTGTACATTTAAGCCATTAAACACAAATTCCAAATGTACTAAAAAGGGCCTATCGAGGAATCCTGAGATTAAGGTCTGATGCAGCAGTAAAGGGAGAGAGAGCTGAGTCAGGCCAACAGTGGACTCAGGAGGACAGGAAGTTGCCATGTGCCTCTTGAATAGGAAGGGCAATCCAAGTAAGCTGCTTTGGGAGCAGCTGCTGTGGTGATACAGAGGAAAGTAGGGTGGGAGCAGCCTTTCCATGTGCCACCTTTGGTACACGTGTGCCACATTAACCCACGCCCTGGAACACAAGTGCAAGCAAACAATTGCAAGAACATAATAACTATTATCTTAATTATCAAATAGAACATGCAACTTGTCAACTATTCTTTTTCAAGGTTGTTATCACCACCTCATGAATTAACTACAGCACTTTAAAATTTTCTGAAACTACTTAAAGAGATTATACAAAATATCTTATGTAATATGAATTCCTGTCATTAGCATTAAAATTACCACCACAAACAATAATGCCCAGGTTTAGTTATATTTTCTAAAGAGAAAGCTAATCATGATGAAGATGATAAAGATAATAATAATATAATTAAAATGACACTAGCTTATACTGACCAGGTGTTTACCATATTCCAGGTGCTATCTTAAGCACTTCACATGTTTTGATTCATTTAATGCTTACCACAACCAAATAAAGTACATACTATTATAAAATATATGTAAACAACTACTAAAGAACTTTACCCAGTGGCCAGAATGTATACTGTTCTTAGTCAGTTGCTACCTAAAGAAGTTAGAGTTCATATAATCTCAGTTGTAAAAAAATTCTGATCCATCACGAAATTGGCACAACTCCATGTCTACATTTTAATACTAGTATCAAATCCTGCCATTCAAGCCAAAAGGAACATAAAACCCCATGCATAATAAACTGTAGACTAGTTATTCTTACAACATGAGAAGGAGCATTATTTGAAAATGAGATACAGATAATTTAATCAACTACAGAAAATTGTGTGCTTTTAAACCGATCCCACCTCCACATCATTGTAATTACCTTTTCTAACATAAAATAGTAACCTAGCAAGTCAGACTCCATGGGAAACAATACTGGACTGTGGTCACGTATTAAATGCTTGAAGCAATCTGCATGGGCTGCACGAGGTCCAGCTATTCTCATAGACCTTTAGTGGGTGACTGTTTAATGACATGTTTAACAATATGTTCTACTTGGTTTGCCATGTTCTAATGCTACCCTCAAATACCTCACCCACATACACAAAGCACGTTTAAACAGAATATGTGGAAGTATAAAACATTTTTAAAAAGAATCTTTCAGATAACTTGAGTTTTTGAAAATATATTAAAAAGTGTAACCAAGTCTTCAAATTTCTCCATTAATAAAATGAATTCAGGATATCTGCTTTAAAGGTTAAAAAAAATTTAAACTAGATATTATCTATTTTTTTTACACTCCCAGGATTTAGACTCACACCAAAGATTCACTTGGGTTATATAGTACTAATCAAGAATGATATATTAGGGTAAAATATCTAACTGACACCCACTTCAGATCAAATTTGACCATTTAAAAAATTAAGTTCCTAATACTACTTATTAATCCATCACTGAATTCAAGAATTACTAGGACCTGATATATAAAAAGAGTAATTTTATTAATCCAAATGACTGGGGCATGAAGTACCTGGGACAATAGATTTGTAAAGAGGCATAGTAGTGAAGGTAGAAGATTATAATAAAAGCGTAATATGCTAATTAGACCAGATGTCCTTCCAGACAACCTTCTGGATGAAGCTGGGGCTGCGAAGGAAGCCTGGGTCCCAGGTGCCTGCCGGCGGCCGGGGGAAGGAAGGCCTACTCTTACACGAATTTCGTGCATCGGGCCTCTAGTAGTTTTATAAGACCCTTAATGTTTATTTACCTCTTAATACTCCTTTTATGGAGGTATAATTTATAGACTAAATTCCCAGGTTTCAAGTGTAGAATTCAATGAGATTGACAAATGCATGCACCTGTATAACCTAAGGAAGATAGTGAACCTCCCAGAAAGTTCCCTGTACCCTGTGCACACACAGCTGTCACCTAAACAATTATGCAGAGTAGCATATGAAGCCATAAAATAGAATAAAAAAAATTATGCATTCTTTATGAAAAGCTCTCCAAGATTTATCATTAAAGTCAACAAAAGCAAGCTATATAACTGGTTATAGTATGTGTTGAAAACTTTTTTGTTAAAAAAAAATAGTATATATGCTGCTTAAATATGTATAAAAGTAAACTAATATTGTGTTATGAGGAGTTAGAGATGGATGACTGGAGGGCCCGGATTGGAGGGAGACTTATTACTCTATGTCCTTTTATAGATCTTAAATTTTAAAGAATGGGAATGTATTATCTAGTCGACAAAGTTAAGGTGGTAGAAAAATTATTTCCATTAAAAAGTACAAATTAAAATAACTATTTTTACCTATTATTATTGTTGTTACTATTATTATTATTGTATCCAAAGCTGGTAATGAAAAGCACTACTGTGTAATGTAAGCAATAACTATAACTAGTATCTTTAATCTTAACTACAATTATGTTGACATAGTAATTCCAATTTTAATCTGCCTTAAAAATAATCAGCAATAGAGACAGACCAATTATAGTATTCCCTTCTAAGCTAACTACTGTGGAAAGAATAAAATGTAAAATAAAAAGTAAAAATTTAAATATAAATAAAATAAAGGGGGTCCTAATATATGGTGATGGGAGAACATTTGACTTTGGATAGTGGGCACACGGTGGGTAAACAGATCTTGTAACATAGAAATCTACACCTGAAACCTATATGTTCATGTTGACCAATGTCACCCCAATAAATTTAATAAAAAAGGAAAACATTAAAAAATACATAAATAAAATATATAAAAATACCTATTTTCTTTAATTATCCATGTACTGCTTTCATGATCAACAGATGAATAGAGCTTTCCTTCCAAAAACCTCTGACCCTTCAGCACAATGTTAACATGATCAGGCAAAAACTGTACTTGAATGTCCTCCTTAGTACTCTCTTCTGGAAGCCGTATTGTGACAGTCAGATCCTCTTCAGTCTGTTGCCAGTAATACAGAGGCTCTATTGGGGAAAAAAATGCATCTATAATAATAAAAGCGTAATATGCTAATCAGACTGGACCTCCTTCCTTCCGGACAAAGTCACAGCGGGCAGGAGGCGAGACAGAGGCAGCAGTGGTGGGCGGGAGCCGGGGCCAAGGCCCTTGCACAAATTTCGTGCATCGGGCCTCTAGTTATGTAACTAGAAAGTTAGATAACAGGACATATAAAATTAGAGATTAGGAGATACAAAAGAACACCTAACTAAAAGAAACAGCATATTTCCTAGTGATCTCACAAAAAAAGTAATTATAACCAAACATACAGAGATCTCTGAGGAATTTTCAGTTATAGCAATTGCACTTGTCATTTTCCTCTTCCAGGTTTACCTAAGTATTCATAAAATACTGACAGCCCATTCCTCTCTCCTTGCTTCCCAGTCCTTCTCTTAAATATTGTGAAAATCTCTATTAAAAACTACGATATTCTCTGGCTATAAACATCAGAAATATGAACAGTGATGTTTATAGAGGGGATATTTTTATATTGATCTTTTGATGTATTTATATATCTTTTGAATAAAGTCTCAGTCTCCACAGAAAACAATCAGTGATTATACCTTCAAGGAACTTCCTTCCAGTTTAGTAGAAAAGGTATGCACTTAGAATAAACAGAGTTGAGCTTACTATAAAAAATTAATATCCTTAATGTTAATATGCCAGCTTCTCAAATGTCAAGAAATAGGCATTGTTTATTCTTTTGCCAAGTTGTTATTAAACATCTAATCACATAAGCTAATATATATATAAACATTTTTGGTAATTATAAAATTATTAAATTAAACTAGTTTCCACTATTTAGGTGGTATATTTTACAAAGATTGTTCTGGGAAATATAAAAGAAAATAAAAAAGAAATAATTAAGCACTATCTTGACCTGGTAAAACCTATAACCTATAAGGGCAGATAAACTAGACAAACATATATATACATATAAATACACATGAACTGTATGAAGATGAAAAGTAAAATTACCTTTGATTTTATCTGACATGTCTTCATCCTTCTTTTCTTCAACATCTTGACCAACTGGAACGAATGTGAAGGACTTGTAGGAGACGATCATTAGACCATTCCCATCAGGCTCAATCGCAGCATAATGGGGCACTGACTTTCCACGGAGAATATCACGCTTAATAATTTCATATTTTTTATTATCTGAAAAAATATTATGTATTTTCTGAACAAAAATTACAAATAAAAAACTATTACAAAAATATTTTGAAAATATGTATGTTAATTTCAATTCAAACTAAATATTTTAAATGTACTATTAAAAGGCATTCTATTTAGTGTCTTTATAGATAAGGATAAAAAATATTGACCACCTAATATTCTGTAAATAAATCCCAAATTTAATATATTGGATTTAATAAAAATTGTTCTAGATTATGCTATCCAATGTGGTAGCTACTGATCACAAGTGGCCATTTAATTAAAATTAAGTAAAATGGGAAATTCATTTCCTTAATCATACTAGCCTCATTTCAAGTGCTCAACCGCCACACAGGCTAGCCGCTATCACACTGAATGGCACATGTATAAAACATGTCCCTCTTGCAGAAATTTCTATAGGACAGCAGTGCTCCAAATCATGAAAGTGACTGACTTACCCAAAATACCCAAAATTTTTATTATCTAAAAATCCTCTGAAGGATCCACCTTTTCCTTGACTACAGCCTGTCTACTTTCCTAGCAAGTGTATGATAGGCAACTTCTGAAAAGAGCCACAAGTTGAGGATAAGGGAAAAAGTGTGGTGTGGACTATTTTTCTGCCCATTCTACCTACTGATAAGGGGTTTTATTAAAATAAAATATGTTTAAGGTAGAAATGATTTTTATGTACACCCAGATATATATATTTATATGCCTATAATAATCAAACATAAAAAATTGTACTTAGAATTTTTAGAATAACTGTATTCTAAAGTGTCTGGTAAATTAACTAAATTTATTCTCCTATGAAAATACGTTATTTTTGCTTTTAAAAGAACCCAAACATTTTAGTTGAGTCCATAACTTTACTTATACTGTTACTCTATTAAAGTGGGTTCTACTTTTAAGCTTCACACTGAACAGTCAAAATTGTAACTCAATGTCATCTGAGTTATACATAATAGAATCTATTCTAAAATATCAATTATTGTTTTTGCTCTAAACCTTCATCTACATTCACACATTTATTGCATGAATATTTAAGAATAAACTTTTCATTTCATTTCATGAATTAAAAACTCTTATTTTTTCTACACAGGTACATGCAGGGCAAAGAGTCCTATATGCCTTTAAAGACTCAAAGTTAGACACTGTATATCTTACCATGTATAGGACAGAAAATAATAGGTAAGTGAAATCCATGGTTAAATAAGTAGAGAAAGTCTAGATTAAAATTAAATTTTCTTTTTTACTCAAAATGTTTAGAAACTTTAATATGCTTAATGTGTAATGGGGATACAGTATGCCCACATTTTAAAACCAACTTGACCACAAAATGAAATTCATTAAATGTTCCACTCACACAGCTTAGAAAAACACTGTTCTGTTATATTCACTTAAAAATAAAGTGAAAACTAGCACATTAGTAATAGGAGGAAAAAAGGAATGCGACATTATCAAAGAAAAATAAAGTAGCCCTAGCCCAGTGGTCGGCAAACCGCGGCTCGCGAGCCACATGCGGCTCTTTGGCCCCCTGGCATGGGCCACGAAGTTTCAATCGCACTGTACGTGCGCGCGCGCAAGTGGTATTTTGTGGAAGAGCCACACTCAAGGGGCCAGTTTGCCAACTACTGCCCTAGCCAGTTTGGCTCAGTGGTTGGAGCATCGTCCTGCGGACTAAAGGGTCCCAGGTTCGATTCTGGTCAAGGGCAGGTACATCGGTTGCAGCCTCGATCTCCGGCATGTGGGAGGCAACCAATCGATGTGTAGACACATCAATGTTTCTGCCTGTCCTCCTCACTTCCACTCTTTAAAAATCAATGGAGAAAATATCCTCCGGTGAGAAATAACAACAACAACCAAAAGATAAAGTAAACCACAGAAAGAATGTTTCTATCATAACAATAATTAAAACTAGTTTTGGGGCGAGAAAAAAGGTAAGTCTAAATATATCTATCTAGTTGAGGCATGAAAAAAAGACGAAGGGAAAAGAGGTGACAGAGATAGAGCCATGTGCTCTGAGGCATTCTGATAAAAATTCCTGTGGACTGAGCTGAAGTTGTCATAGAACCAAGTGTCTTAAAGAAAAAAAGGGACATGCATGAGGATTTCTCCAGTAGAATGTTAAGCAACTTAATTAAAAAATAAAGCTTTTATTATCTAAAGCAGGGATTTGCACAGCCTATATTTCCACAACAAATATTTTCAAAGAATAAATTTTCTATTTTTAAATGGTTAAAAAAAAAAATCAAGAGAATACTATTTAAGTACATGTAAAAATCACATAAAATCCAAATGTCAATACCCATAAATAAAGTATTATTGGAATACAACTACACTCATTCATGTATTGTCTGGCTGCTTTTGCACCATGTGACACACATCATATGGTTACCATCTAGCCCTGTGGGTTGTGACCCCCGAAAATACATCCTGCATATCAGATATTTACATTACGATTCACAACAGTAGCAAAATTACAGCAAAATTACAGTTATGAAGTAGCAACGAAAATAATTTTATGGTTGGGGGTTACCACAACATGAGAAACTGTATTAAAGGGTCACGGCATTAGGAAGGCTGAGAACCACTGAATTCTAGCCATTTATAGAAAACATTTTCTAACACCGAATCTAAAGTTTAAGACACTGTGCTCCTCCAGAGATGAAACTACAACAGTGGGGGGTAGAAAAACAAATTATATCAAATACTTATAAAAAAAAATCTAGTAAATGTATTTAGCTTACTTATAAACTATTCTGATTATATATATACTAGAGGCCCGATGCACGAAATTCGTGCAAGAGTAAGCCTTCCTTCCCCTGGCTGCTGGCACCGGTTTCCCTCTGGCACCTGGTATCTGGACTTCCCTTGCAGCCCCAGCTGCGTCCAGAAGATTGTCCGGTAGGATGTCCAGTCCACTTAGCATATTACACTTTTATTACTATAGATACACACACACACATGCCCATGTACGTATATGCACATATATATTCATATATACATGTAGTTCATCCTACTTAATAAAGACAGAATGTGCAAATTGACCATCACAAAGATGGCGGCACCCATAGCCACAAGATGGCAGTGCCCAGTCCCCTCAGCCCTGCTGGAGTCCCACAGTCCTTTCAGTCCAGCCGGGGGCGGCAGGCGCACAGTGTGGCCATACCCGCCCTCAGCCCCCCAGCTGCCCGGGGCTGGCCCGAGGCACAGGCAAGCCTCAGATGGTAGCTGCCCAGCCAATGCCCTAGGCACAGGAAAGCCTTGGATGTTGGCTGCCCAGCCGCCTAGGGCCAGCCTGAGGTGCAGACAAGCCTCAGATGGTGGCTGCCCAGCTGACGCCCGAGGCGCAGGAAAGCCTTGGATGGCGGCTGCCCAGCTGCCCAGGGCCGCCCGAAGCTCAGGTATCCAGGGCCGGTCAAGGCTTGCGCTGTCGCCAGTGGCAGCAGCAGAGGCGTGATGGGGCATCGACATCCCCTGATGGCTGGGTCGCCTCCTGCCCCTGAGGGCTCCCAGACTATGAGCAGGCCAGGCTGAGGGACACCCCTCCAGTGCATGAATTTTCATGCATTGGGCCTCTAGTTTTAAAATAAAAAAGCTCTCTCAGAAAAAAATGCTAATAACCTTTATCAGATTGGAAACTAGCAGCTATGGTAAGAAATCTTTTTCTATAGAGATCAATTTAATGATAATTTAAAACTGATAAGTTAAATAAGTAGGTTAATAAAAACTACTGAGAAAAATAACAGAGTCATGGAAACAAGCTCCCTTAGTGCTAAACTACAGTAAAAAAATCACTTGGTGAGTAAGAGTGAAACACTGGCAAAAAGCAAGGCCACAACATTAGAGGAATTCTAATTAATAAAAGAAAAAGTAAATTTTAATGTCCAAGTTAGAAGTTTGATAGACAGTTAAACAGATTGAAAGTGAGGACTTTCCTACACATGAAAGCGCTTTGGATGAGAAAAAATAAGAGTTTTCCTGAGGGTAGAAACAAATGGCAACGTTCAATTTTATAGAAAAGAAATCATAGTTGTGATTTAGTAACTAAAGATATTCAATTCCATATAGGCAGTTATATTTAATTTATATTTCAATTATACTGTGATTTATAATTAATTTACATTTAGTTTTATATTCAGAGTGAGGCAAAAGTAGGTTTACAGTTATGAATACATGAAAAGTTTATTCTTGTATTATTTATTAATTATTGTATTATTTTCCCATATGAACCATAAACCTACTTTTGTCTCACCCTGTAAATATAAATTTTTGCACATGTGTATATGTGTACATGTACACATATATTCTTGTATATATTAAAAATATACACTTTAAATTCTTCAAAAATTATGTAACAACGTCTCCTTTTATATAAAAAAAGCATAATTGACTGGGGAAGCACATTATTATTTTTTTATAAGGAGAAACTATCTATAGATATTCATTCCACTGGATGGCACATACTAGAATCATAACCCAATACCAAAGAAAACACAAACAGCATTTATAGGAACAGCTATGCGCTTGAAACTTACTAAATTACGGCAACCAGTATGGAGAGTCAGAGTATGTTGTTTTACCTTTATTTTTCCTACTGATAGTGACCCACTCCAAAGAAACAAAGAAACCACTTCCTTTCATGTCCAATTCTTCTTTCTCTATTCGAAGAAGCAGGGTAGCTACTGAATGTTCTTCAGCTTTCAGCAATGAGATACTGTGAATTATGATAAAAGGATCCCCTAGCTCTTCATTAAACATAATCTAGAAAAGAAAAGAAAGGTGACACATACAAAAGTGTATATATTACATGAATGCAGATAGCAGAGGGAATACATAGAATTCTGACAATCCAACAATTAATCTCGATACTATTTATTATAAGGAACACAAAATCTTTTTTTTTTTTATTTTTATTTTTTTTTTATTTTTCACTAAAAGTATTACAAAGGGTATTACATAAGTGTCCTTTTTTCCCCCCCACCCTTGACAAGCCCCTGCCCTCCCTTACCCCCCAGTGTCTTATGTCCATTAGTTATGGTTATATGGATGCATACAAGTCCTTCGGTTGATCTCTTACTCCCCTCCCTCCTGTCCCCCAACCCTCCCTGGCCTTCCCACTGCAGTCTGACAATCGGTTTGAGGCAGCTCTGCCACTGTATTTATTATTGTTCAAAAGTTTGTAATGGTCTTAATTATCCATGAAAGAGTGAGATCATGTGGTATTTTTCCTTCATTGACTGGCTTGTTTCACTTAGCATAATGCTCTCCAGTTCCATCCATGCTGTTGCAAATGGTAAGAGTTCCTTCTTTTTAACAGCAGCATAGTATTCCATCGTGTAGATGTACCACAGTTTTCTAATCCATTCATCTACTGATGGGCACTTAGGCTGTTTCCAGATCTTAGCTATGGTGAATTGTGCTGCTATGAACATCTGGGTGCATATATCCTTTCTGATTGGTGTTTCTGGTTTCTTGGGATATATTCCTAGAAGTGGGATCACAGGGTCAAATGGGAGTTCCATTTCCAATTTTTTGAGGAACCTCCATACTGCCTTCCATAGTGGCTGCACCAGTCTGCATTCCCACCAGCAGTGCACAAGTGTTCCTTTTTCTCCACATCCTCTCCAGCACTTGTCGTTTGTTGATTTGTTGATGATGGCCATTCTGACAGGTGTGAGATGGTACCTCATTGTTGTTTTGATTTGCATCTCTCGGATGATTAGTGACTTTGAGCATGTTTTCATATGTCTCTTGGCTTTCTGAATGTCCTCTTTTGAAAGGTGTCTATTTAGATCCTTTGCCCATTTTTTGATTGGATTGTTTACTTCTTTTTGTTAAGTTGTATGAGTTCCCTATAAATTTTGGAGATTAAGCCCTTATCAGATATGACGTTGGCAAATATGTTTTCCCACGAGGTGGGTTTTCTTGTTGTTTTGTTGATGGTTTCTTTTGCTGTGCAGAAGCTTTTTATTTTGATGTAGTCCCATTTGTTCAGTTTCTCTTTAGTTTCAACTGCCCTAGGAGCTGTATCAGTGAAGAAATTGTTTTGGCATATGTCTGAGATTTTGTTGCCTTTGTATTCTTCTAGAATTTTTATGGTTTCCTGTCGTACATTTAAGTCCTTTATTCATTTCAAGTTTATTCTTGTGTATGGTGTAAGTTGGTGGTCTAGTTTCATTTTCTTGCATATATCTGTGCAATTTTCCCAACACCATTTATTGAAGAGACTATCTTGGCTCCATTGTATGTTCATGCCTCCTTTGTCAAAAATTAATTGAGCATATTGGTTCGGGCTAATTTCTGGACTCTCTATTCTATTCCACTGATCTATATGTCTGTTCTTGTGCCAGTACCAGGCAGTTTTGAGAACAGTGGCTTTGTAATACAGCTTGATATCTGGCATTGAGATCCCACCTACTTTGTTCTTTCTCAGGATCGTTGCAGCTATTCGGGGTCTTTTTTTATTCCAGATGAATTTTTGGAGAGTTCGTTCTAGATCTTTGAAGAAGGCCATTGGTATTTTAATGGGAAGTGCGTTGAATGTATAGATTGCTTTGGGTAGTATGGACATTTTAATGATGTTGATTCTACCAATCCAAGAACATGGTATGTTCTTCCATCTGTTTATGTCTTCCTCTATCTCTTTTTTCAACGTCCTGTAGTTTTCTGAGTAGAGGTCTTTAACCTCTTTAGTTAGGTTTATTCCTAGGTATCTTAATTTTTTTGGTGCGATGGTAAATGGGATTGTTTTTCTAATCTCTCTTTCTGAAAGTTCACTATTGGTGTATAGAAATGCCTCAGATTTCTTGGGGTTAATTTTGTATCCTGCTACATTGCCAAATTCATGTATTAAGTCTAGTAGCTTTTTGATGGAGTCTCTAGGGTTTTGTATGTATAATATCATGTCATCTGCAAATAAGGACAGTTTTACTTCCTCTTTTCCAATTTGGATGCCTTTTATTTCTTCTTCTTGCCTAATTGCAATGGCTAATACTTCCAGTACTATGTTGAACAGGAGTGGTGAGAGTGGGCATCCCTGTCTTGTTCCTGTTCTTAGGGGAAATGGTGTTAGTTTTTGTCCATTGAGTATGATGTTGGCTGTGGGCCTGTCATATATGGCTTTTATTATGTTGAGGTATGATCCTTCTATTCCCACCTTTCTGAGAGTTTTTATCAAAAATGGGTGTTGGATTTTGTCGAATGCTTTTTCTGCATCAATTGATATGACCATGTGGTTTTTTTCTTTCAATTTGTTTATGTGATGTATCACATTTATTGATTTACGGATGTTGTACCATCCTTGCATCTCTGGGATAAATCCTACTTGGTCATGGTGTATGATCCTTCTGATGTACTGCTGGATCCGATTTGCTAAGATTTTGTTGAGGATTTTGGCATCTATGTTCATGAGGGATATTGGCCTGTAATTCTCTTTCATTGTGATGTCTTTACCTGGTTTTGGTATTAGGGTGATGCTGGCTTCATAGAATGAGCTTGGAAGTGTTCCTTCCTCTTGAATTTTTTGTAGTAGTCTGAGGAGGGTAGGTTTTAGTTCTTCCTTGAATGTTTGGTAAAACTCCCCTGTGAAGCCGTCTGGCCCTGGGCTTTTGTTTGCTGGAAGCTTTCTGATGACTGCTTCAATTTCTTCCATAGTTATTGGCCTATTGAGGTTTTTAGATTCTTCCTGATTGAGTTTTGGAATGAGGAACACAAAATCTTAAAAAGCCTTTAAATAAAGGTTGCAACTTTAAATAGGATTCCTTGAAGAAATTGTAAAATATATTTGTTTTGTTTAACAGAGAAAACGGATCAGCACTCTTGGCTTAAAAACAAAACAACAGGTCATACAAGCAGCATCTAAAGTAGAAAGAACTAAAAGCAATCTCCCAGAAATGAATTATCAAGTGAAAACAGTGCTCTGTACAAAAAGAGAAGACTTGAGCAGGTTAACACTATTATTCCTCCATCTCTTCCGCTATCTCATATTGATTTATTTCTGCTTTCTTTCTCTTAGTGTCTGGATACGAGGCATGCATGTATATGTGCATGTGTACTTTTTTTCCTATTTTTATTTTTGGTTTGTCTGTGTTTTCTGAAAGTTTACAAAAAGTCAAAGGCATTGGAAAACAAATCATTAAAACTTTCTTACTTCTCAAAAACAAAAGAACCAATTACATTTAAAAGGTATAATTCAACCATATTTAATATGTAATACTAAATTTGCTTATAAAAAAGAAATCTAAGCATCATATGAAGATGCAAAATCTTATCAAATTCTTTTTTATACTAAACAATCTAAAAGACTATATTTTTATTAGAGTAAATACTAAAAAGTTTTTAAAGACTGATTTCTAAACAAATTTTCAAATAAATGAAAAAAGTAGTTGAAAAAATACCTAAGAAACAAAAATCAGCTCCTTTTTTATTTTTTAAACCTATATCTGGAATGCCCTCATGTCTGCTTCTACTTGAATGCCTTACAAAGAAAAATGTGCTTTAATGTCAATTTCCCTATTGAGCAACTGTGTCCATATTATTCAAATAGGAGACTTTGGTATCCATTCTATAAGTCTTCCATAAGCAGAAAAACAACAACAACAAACTCAAATACTCAAAACAGAAAGGATAAAGACAGGATTTTTGTTGGTTGATTAGATTTTGGTTTTGTTGGGGGAACAGGAGAGACAGAAGAGAAGGAAAAATAGTAAATTTGCCCTGGCCAGTGTGTCTCAGTTGTTTAAGTGTCTTCCCACACATGGATAGGTCACCTGTTCCATTCCCACATGCCTGGGCTGTGGGCTTGATCCCCGGTAGGGGGCGTGTGTGAGGCAGCCTACAGCTGTTTCTCTCACTGATGTTGCACTAACTCCCTCTCTCACACACAAAAAAAAAAAATCAATAAAAACATATTAAAGAAAAAGAAAAAATAGTAAGTTTTGCCAGGTACAGGTAGCTAGCTTATTCTTTCCTCCTCTTCCTCATATGCAGGTAGGGATTGGAATGACACCAGAGGGGTAGATGTCTGGACTTTTAAATATTGTCAGACTGAAGTTCCCAAACTTCTGAACAAGCCCAGCAATTCAACTGTGATATTGTTGATATATAGCACCCTGTAATATTAGAGGCAACATGTTGGAAAGCAGGCAGTGTTCCTGTCTTATTTCTTTCTACACTTCAGTCATCACCATCAGCTCTACTACAACACCAACCACTCCCGCCTTTAGCTTCCTCTCTGTTACACCAAATCTCCCAAAGTCCTAAAACTCTCCCAAGTTGTTTCCCTTAAAATGACCGGTATTCCATAGTATCCCTCCCACTCAGGTAATGCCCGCGGCCCATCTCTTTACTACTCCTCCCAATCCCCAGTCAAAACTATGACCTAAAACATCTTGTTACAGCAATGTACATTGAAGAGGAAGTAGATTCAAATTTTTTATTGATTAAAAAAATATTTTTGAAGGCCAAATATGTGCCAAGGGGTATATATATACAGCAGAAACCAAATGAATTATAAACCCATATGAATTTCCTTTCTAGCTGAACATGCAGTTATTTTAAGCTGAAGGCATTTCTCTTCCTGCTCAAAGTCAACAGAATCAATACAGCTTTATTCCAGATAAATTCTCATTCATATATTTCCTCCCCATCCTTCTCCAAACTCCTTCCAACTATTTCAGGTAATTGTGTTATAATACCACATTGCCTCTGTTAAAAAATAAATAAATAAATCAAAAGCTATTACAGGAGGCCACAGCAGAAAATGTCACAATGTCCAATGAATATTTGAAACTCTGACTGCAAAGGCAATCTGGCAAACAGGATATTATTGTTCTAGTCATATATTGTGTGTTTTGTTTAGTTTTTTTTAAAACATAATACAATTTGGCATCATACCATTTAGTATAACTTAGTAAGAAAAGTAAACCATTTTGTTCTAAAACCTTCTTGATTTTTCTCAAATAATTAAAGCCTTGATAAGCATCTGTTCATCTCATAAAATATTTTATAAAATGTAAATATATGAAGTACATATCTCTTTTTCTACCCACAACAAAAGGCCACCTGTTGAAATTCAGACAGTTGCAATATCACAATACTCTTTTTAGTATAACTCAGTGTCAATATTTTCCACTTTCAAAAACTGTGGCTCTAGAGAAATTAATTCCTTATACTACCTGCTCCTCAGATTTAAATCAGTTACACTGTGTTAAGAAAACTGAAGTTAAAATGGCATCTTAGAGATTGTCACATTCCTATATTTATGTTGTAATGTATATTTCTAAGTGGGAAATACTCTGGTAAACATACTGGACAGCTAGCAGAGTGGTGCAATGGAAACATGCTAGGCCCATAAACATATCAGCAAATATAACATGAGCACAGGAGAAGAGATATGCTAATGTAATTTTTTGGCCAACTCTTCTTTAGAAGAAGGCAATGTCAATGTTTAGCATACTGCTTTACATCTATAAAACACTCAATAAATATTTGCTGGGAAAAAAATGCAATTTTTGACAACTGCATTGACCCCAGATTAAAACAGGGAATGGTTAACATATCAGTTTTGTAAAGGACATACATTTTATAATTTAATTAAAAAGATATTCAAAATTTCTATATTATAAGAGGTCTGTGGCCCTAACACCGTAACGACCAAAGACTGGCGCGGGTGCATGGGGTTGTGAACACAGCGAGGCGCGCGCAGGTGGGAGGGGCCACGTGATTTCGCACACTGGGCTTTTAGTCTATATATATAAAAACCTAAGTGACCTTTAGGAACAAACGACCGGAACGACCAGTCAACCAGTAGCTATGATAAGCACTGACCACCAGGGGACAGACGCTCAATGCAGGAGCTGCCCCCTGGTGTTTAGTGTGCTCCCACAGCCAACATCCTGGGGCCCCTTCCCCCTAACTGGCCAACCTCCTGCGGTCCCTCCCACCGGGCTCCAATGGGGAGGCCGGCAGGCCAACTTCCCGTGGTCCCTCCCCCCCAGCTGGCTGGGCCCCCTGATTGGCCTCAATTGCTGGCCAGGCCAAGGGACCCCATCTGTGCATGAATTCGTGCACCGGGCCTCTAGTATATAATAAAAACCAAGAAGTCACATACAAACTATCCCTAAAAAGTGTTATTTCAAAATCACTAAGATATTTCCATTTATATATTCTTCCCAGCTTTTGCATAAAAGAACAAAAAACACACCTCACCTCCCATTTTTCAGAAGCACTATTTCCACGTTCGCCTGTTGCAATGAGATATAATCTTCCAGTTCCATCTGACAAGGTGACCCAGGTAGAAGATGTGAAATGGATAGATGCACAAAGGCGATTGTCGTACGCTGTCAAATCTGTAGGAAGTCGAAATACCTCTAGTGGTTTTCCTAAGGCAGTGTCCTAAAAAGAAGACCAATAGTATAAATGAATCCCTCCCTCTCTCCTTGGTCCATACACACACAGAACTAATATCTGCAGTGTTCCTCTCCTCAAGGGAAGGCATCTAACTGCCCTCCCTTGGAGTACTACTGACTTATTTCTAATAAAATATGGCAGAAATGATGGTTATGTGACTTCTCCAACTAGGTCATAAAAGACTTTGCATCTCCTTGCTCTCTCTCGAACAGCATGTGGTCGGCCCACCTGGGGAAGAATTGAGAGCTCTTGACAATAAGCATCCTGTGAATGAGTCACCTTGGGAGTGTATCCTTCAACCCTAGTCAAGCCTTCGGATCACTGCAGTCCTGGCGGACGTCATCCTTAACTACAATTCCATGAGAAATTTTGAGGCAGAACCAGCTAAGCCCCTCGCTAATTTCAGTGAGACGACAAATGCTTATTGTTTCAAGCCACTAAGGTTTTTTAAATTAAAATATAGTTAACATACAAAATTATATTATAGGCGTACAGCATAGTTATTCAATACTTACATCTACCTAATGACATGATCATGATAAATCATTAAAGAAAGTTGTTTCACAGAAATATGTAGATAACTAACATAAAGCAGTAATCTAGTCTTTATTCTTAAGTTTAGAGTTAATGATCAGCATTTTTAATTAGAAATACCACATCATGTTCTAAATTCCTAACATAGACATCAGCCTGTGGTATGAAAATATCACATTTAGACTATTAACTTAGGCTTTTGTCAACACATTTTTATTACGTCCATGTCCTCATAATTTAGATGATGCCATCATGTTGGATGGATTGCATCATTAAAATGTTTTACAAGAAAATATATAAAAAGGCCTACAATTCAGAAAATAAACTTCCTCTCATACACTGTACTCAATAATTTTGGGTTGTTGTTTTATTTTACAGTGAACAGTTTTTCAACAGGACAAACATACCCCTAGATTCATTTCACTCCCGGCTCCTAGAACTGTTTAGATAGTGTATATAAGATTTAAATAAACTATATTAAATATACTTACTAGCCTCAAGTTTTTTAATTAGCCATTGTTTCTAAAGCATACAATTTAATTTTCTTTGAAACAGCAACTTTCCTTCTTTTTGTACTCATATTTCAGTGATTTACATAACAGTGAATTAAATGCTTCAATAACAAACACAGCAGCATAAAGATTTTAGAATGACCAAATCCTCCCCTCAGGTCACCTAATACAAGCCCAATCTTATAATAAGTCCTTTCTAACATCCTTTTACTGAGATTCTCCTGTTCCCCTGGGTGTGCATTCTCCTTTGAGGCAAAAAGTAATAAATCCAAATAAGTACTAAGTATTCACATAGGGACATAAAAAGATCACCAAGATAATGACTGAAAAAAGAGATGCAGAATGCGTACAGTAAAATATGTTGAAATAAACAAATGTTTTGATTTGATAGCATTGAGTAAAGTGTAGACAGACATGTGCTAGCATATTAATAATGTTTACCATTTGAAAGTAAAATAAGATTGGATTGAGACTGGTGGTAGGGGAAAATGGGGGTTATGGGAAAGTTTCCTTTTTGCTGCAATTAACTGCTTGACTTTATTTCCCTGAGCAATTTAAGTGTAATAGACATAATTTAAAGATATTAATAAAATAGAATGAGACTTCTTGTTCAAAACAGTTTTTTCAAAGTAAGGTTTTCTAGTGATCTCCACACACAGCCTTCTCGGCATCTCACCTAATGAGTCCTTATTAGGAAGGAGGGAGGGCTAAAGTTAAGTCACTATTCTTCATTTCTTACCTAATTATTAAGGTCATTTTAAGTCATTTTCTTTTAAATACAAGGTTACACATGACCGAGACTTCTAGAAGTCTAACAGATAAATTAGTGCAATATTCAATAGAATGATTAAGATAGTCAAATACACATTTGTGAAGCCAAATTAAATTAAAATACAAGAGAAAACACACAGACTCTCTCTTAAATGATAGTTTAAGTGAAAGCAACATGAATATTCCTGATTTTGAAAATCTATTTCTGAAAGGGTACATTGCAATTTTTAAATGGACTGTACACAAAAACAATTTCCTCCTATAATATATTAATAAATCTTAAGTTACAGTATTAAATTATTTTTTAATAACCTCCACTGACAGTTTTACGAAGTGTTCTCACAATAACACTTTATGTAATTGGCATCTATAATGTCCTGGTCCCACCTGATCTTTTTCTTCTTCTAAACAAAAAATGGTAATGTAACTATGTTCAAGGCTACTAAAATCATTCTGAGGAAACATTTCACAGGTGAACTGCAAAAGAATTAAAATTCCATTGATAAATAAAACAGGGAATGGCTATCATGTAAAAGCATTGTATTAAATAAGTGCTCTGACTTTTTACCATCTTATTTAATTGTTAACAAAACCTGACGAAGTTGAAATTATTATCCCCCCATTTTAAGAAGATAAAGAGCTTTGTTTCCAAAGATTAAATAATATGCCTGGGTCTCCCAGAAAATGACAGCGCAAATTTCAAAAAATGGCTAATGTTCTTTCCGGTATTCCACACTTTCTTGAAATGAACCACTTCCCAAGTTTTTCTAAACAAATGATACCTCAGGCCTCACTGCAATTTATAGAATATTCCACCCCCCAAAATCCCACTATGAATACAACTACTATATTCAGTTTCTCTTCACGTTAATATATTTTTAAAAATATATTTTTACTGATTTCAGAGAGGAAGGAAGAGGGAGAGATAGAATCATCAATGATGAGAGAAGAATAATTGATAGGCTGCCTCCTACATGGCCAATACGGGGGATCGAGCCTGCAACCTGGGTATGTGCCCTTGACTGGAATCGAACCTGGGACCCTTCAGTCTGCAGGCCAACGCTCTATCCACTGAGCCAAATCAGTTAGGGCTTCATGTTAATATATTATTCAGTATTTTTATTAGATTTCTGAGTCAATAAAACATAACAAAAATTATAATGTCTACACATTGTATATAAATGACTATAAATAGTAAATAAGTATTGATGTTATATAAATAGTTTAGGGGCCTCTTAATTTCATTTACAAGGAGACAAGCTTTGAACTAACAAAACATTTTTCTAACATTTATAGAAAGGGTTACTCAAGTTTAAAAAAATGGACAAGCAGAATTAAATAAGAGTACCATTTACTAGTATTATTAGACACTGACATTTAAAATTTTGCCCTTTTAAAAGGAAGTGATCTTTTTCTGGAGAAAGGCTTTCATCACTAATAATTTTTAACTTTACTTGAAAAAAATCTTCCTCTCCTTCTTTTTGTGCTAAGGCTTTAAGAAAAGGTATTTCTAATTAATTGCTGTTCGACTAAGTAACGTTCCTCCATAACATAAGCAGACAGTACCAAGAACTTACTCCTTTAATTTTTTTCTTTAACTAGGAAAATTAATGGCTCCATATTAATAAACTCATCCATAGAAAATAGGCTGAGATTCAGATCTAGAGAGGAACATACTGGCACACATTTGAGCTGGACTAACAAATTGTTGTGACCTGTCACTCCAAGGCACAGCCTCACAAATGCATGCTTACAAAAGGAATCCAGTAACTTTGCCTGAATCGTTAAGTACAATTTAAAGATGCACGACAAAATGACACTCTTCTAATTGGCAGAAACTAGTTTTTCAGGTAAATGGAAAACAACATTATGACAGAATTTCCTAAATAATAAGAAAATGATGCGATTAAAATAAGCCATAATACCATAATAAAACGAAATAAAAACTAAATTTTAAACACACTTTTTTTGCTTCCCTAAAGCATTTTCTACTTCCTAAGTATTCTTCCTCCCAATTGACATTTCTCTAAAATTGTAAACCCACAAATTAAACTGACTTAGAAGTATAATGCCTCTATAAATCTGTGTTGAAATGCCGCCACCTGCTGGCTCCTGACAAAATCTAAAGTCCAAATAATGGGTGAATTTCCTTTCATAAGCCCCACAAGCCTTCACTGTAACCACAATGATGTTTTGCCTAGACTTAACAAGGTGGTCCTTTGTACACCAGACACAGGAAAAGAGCCTCTCTGGGACTGGAGCATGTGTGACTTTGACTTAAAAAAACAAAAACAAAAAACCCCACAAAAACAAAAAACAAACAAACAAAAAACTCCCCACGAAAACCAGACAATAAAATGAATATTAGAACAACTGTTTTCTGCTATTAAAAACCCAATGTGTAGAGAGTGGTTAATAGTCTCCACCTGCCCCCCACACAGAACTTCAAAGAGCAAATAGGGATTTTTTTGCTCATCAGAAAAATAAGAAGAAACAAGCGTGGCATTATTCTGTACCACCGCAAGTACACGTTTTTCAAAACCTGGTCCCTGAAATAAGGCAAAACCATCTGAGGTGCCGTATAAAATGCAGATTCCCAGGCCATGACCAACCCTGACATACTGAATCAGAATCTTTGGGAACAGTTAATCCAACGGTAGCTTTTTTTTGATCAGTTGCTCCCAGTGATTCTGATGTGTAATACAATTTAAAAAACAAAGACAAAACTGAATTAATTAAACAGAAAAAAGACTAAAACAACCCCAAACATAGTTCTTGAAACATCAAATAGTAATAATACCTTCTAAAGTTTGGTTAAGGAAAAACACAGAGGAAAAAAAAAACACAACAATTTTAAGAGCATCATATGCATGCAACTTTACAGGAACAAATTTGAAAGCTTAAGAGGAAATGGATGATTTCCCTAGCAAAACAAAACAAAATTACAAAATTACCCAAGAAACACACAGCATGAATAAACCAATAACCATAAAACAAATTGGGTATGTGATTAAAGAACTACCATTGGAAAGGACAACAGGATACATAAAATACAAAAAACAGATCTTTTCAGTTTTAAATTTTTCTAGTGCCAGAAAACTCTCCATTTAAGGAAGCCAGCAAAACTTTAATCAAAATCTAACTGAGCCCTGGCCGAGTGGCTCAGTTGGTTAGAGCACTGTCCCGCACACAAAAATGGTCATGGGTCAATTCCTGGTCAGGGTACTTATAGGAGGCAACGGATCAATGTGTGTGTCTCCCTCTCCCCTCTACCCTCTCTTTCCTTCCTCTCTCTAAAATCAATAAACATCCTCAGGTGAGGGTTAAAAAAAATCTAATAGATTAAAAATAATAATAAAATAAAAACTACTATAACTTGTGAAATAAATACAAATATTCTAAGTAAAATGTCAACAAATAGAAATCTAACAATGTATCAAGAAAATAATATACTCTTACCAAAAAGGGTTTCTAGGAAAGTAAGAAATTTAACAATTTTATTATAAATCACTACATTGATAAATCATGAAAAACATACAATATTAACAGGTGAGTGCTGAAAGGCATGTGATAAAATTCAGCAACCATTCTTAATAAAAAATATTAAATAGAAACAAAGTGAAGGAAACAACCTTAAAACAATGAAAGGTTTTTATCAAAACCAACAGTATTTTCCTACATGAATTTAAAATCTACTACAATTAAAAACAAGAGCTAAACAGGGATACTTGCATTCCCCATTATTAGTCTGCATTGTCTCGAGGTTCTATCTAGTAGAGCAATAAGATAAAAATGAAACAATATGGGGATATTTCCATTTTCATAAACATTGGAAAGAAGAGATAAAACCATTTCCTTTGGTTGATGATATAATTGTATACTCTGAAAACCTTAATGGGAGTAAGTAAAATAAAAATGACTGAATTATAAAATAATAATAAAACAAACTAGAGGCCCGGTGCACAAAATTCATGCCCGGGTAGGGTCCCTAGACCTGGATGGGGATCAGGGCCAATTTGTGGGGTGACTGGCAGGGCGATGGGGAGGCCCCCACTGGCACCCACCTTGGCCAGCCTGGTGCCGCCCGCTCGCTGGCCCTGACCCCTGCCGCCACTGCCAGTCACCTCCCTTTGCTGGGTGACTGGCAGGGCGATCGGGGGGCCTCCGCTGGCACCTGCCCTGGCTGGCCTGGGGCCTGAGGGCTGGGGGCAGGCCCTGTATTGAGCATCTGCCCCCCGGTGGTCAGTGTGTGTCATAGCGACTGGTCGTTCCGCCGGTTGGTCGATTTGCATATTAGGCTTTTATTATATAAGATAAGCACTTAGAAAATAGAAAAAACTGTATTCTATTAACAGATAAACTATAAAATACTTAAAAATAAATTTAATAAAATGAGCATAAGTTCAAGGATGAAAACAATTAAGAACTAGGAAAGAAGACAACTTGTAGAAACTTTCTTAGAGGTCACCCATTCTAAATTATGGTTTCCTTATTGTTTACTAGTGAAACTTAAAAAAAAAAATTTAAATTTTATCAAGATGCTAAACAAATTTAAATATACACTATATATATTTGGAAAGGTGTGGACTGCTTTGAACATGTATGAACATGTGCCAAAAGAGGTTGTTATTTCAATGTCAAGTTCAAACCGGGGAAGAGAAGGAAGGAGGCACTTCAAATTCTACTGAAAATTAATAAACTGGAAGGAACTTTATTTTGTACACTGCAGCATTGCCAATGCCTACAGTAATGCATAATATATAAGTAGACATGCAATAAAGATTTTGAATGTCAAGTGAATTATATGTATATGTATATTTTTGTATATTATACCTACATATATATATATCAGACTTTGTGCTGAGTTAGGTTTATAAAAGTCAATATTCTTAGAGAATTTTGAGATTTTAGATTTGTCTTCCTAAACAAACAAAATATAACAGAATCTTAAAAACATAAAAGCCCCTAACTTTAAAAGACACACTAAAATGCATAAGAAACTAAAAGAGTTATTATAGAGCAGCGGTTCTCAACCTGTGGGTCGAGACCCCTTTGGCGGTCGAATGACCCTTTCACAGGGGTCACCTAAGACCATTGGAAAACACATATATAATTACATATTGTTTTTGTGATTAATCACTATGCTTTAATTATGTTCAATTTGTAACAATGAAAATACATCCTGCATATCAGATATTTACATTACGATTCATAACAGTAGCAAAGTTACAGTTATGAAGTAGCAACGAAAATAATTTTATGGTTGGGGGTCACCACAACATGAGGAACTGTATTAAAGGGTCGCGGCATTAGGAAGGTTGAGAACCACTGCCATAGAAGCTAGAGAATAGGTCAGTAAGAGGAATCAAAGATATCCCAGTCTTTACTCTGATTCATAGGTCAAATAAGCTACCTTAAAAACACTACAGTAATTTGACCCTTGAACAACATATATTTGCACTGTATGGGTCCACTTATACACAAATCTTTTTTAATAAATCCCTGTATTGTTTTTTATCTGCTTTGGAGTCTACAAATGTGGAAGGCCAACTGTATGCATTGATCTATGCCATTTTGGGTACTTGAGCATCTGTGGATTTTTCCTGGAACCAACCCCAGGCAGATACTAAGAGATAACCAAATTTTGGGGGAGTCAAACGTTATATGTGGATTTTCAACTGCAAGGGAGTTGGCACCCCTAAAACTCAAGTTGTTCAAGAGTCAGCTGTATTTAATTTCCTATGGAAACTTTTTAATAGAAGAAAAATATCCTAACCAGTCCACACTGCTTATCTATAGTATTTCAAATGCAATCATTAAACTTTCATCCCAGATTTCCAGTCTTAAATCTTGTGATTTAATTTGGAATCAGCATCCCAAATTGAGATTATTAGAGGGTGAACTGATAAAACCAAGATTTTGGCCCTGAACCATGACCTTATCCCCACTCCTCCCAGCCAAGCACATTAATAAACGTTTCCTTCTCCATACTACTTCTGCATCTTATCCCTACTTCCACTGTTACATGTTATCAGTTTGTAAGTGTATGTGCCTACTAAGGACATAGTAGCATTCAATAAATGTTTGTTTAAGAAACATAAATATTTCTCATTCAATAAAATGATTTATCTCAATAAACCAAAGACTCATATACAGTATTACCCAGATAATAAGAGGAAGCCCCAATCAAGAATGCAAAGCCAACTCCAACGAGCAAGAAATAAACCAGTCAGAGAAAGATAAGTATCACATGATCTCACTCATATGCAGAATCTAATGAACCAAATAAACCATGATCAAAAATAGACCCAGAGTCATAGAAGCATGAACAGACTGTTGAACCTCAGAGGGAAGGCAGGGGAGGGTGAACAGGAAGAGATCAACCAATGAACTTGTATGCATATATGCATGACGCCTGGACACAGACAATGGGGTGGTGAGAGCCTGGGGAGGATGGAGGAGGACGGGAGCGGGCTAGAAGAGGTTAATGGGGGGAAAAAGAGAACCTATGTAAATACTTTAACAATAAAGATTTTTTTTAAAGTGATAATAAAAATATTAAATAAATTTTAAAAAAAGAAAAAAAGAACAAACTTTTAACAGCTGTTATCCATTCAACAACACACTGGCAACCCTTCTGCTGAGTCCTAGAATTACACAAATATAAGAAAAACCACAGGCTAGAAGAACAGCCAACAAACTATAGTCCATGAGCCAAATTGGACCTATTGTCTGTTCTGGTAAATAAAGTTTTATTGGATGCAACCACATTCATTCATTTACACATACTGTCTACTGCTGTTTTCACACTACTACAGCAAAATTGAGCAGTTGTAACATAAAACTGTTTGGTCCATAAACCCTAAAAGATTTATTATCTGGCATTATGCACAAACAATTTGCTAACCCCTGGCCCAGAACAAATTCATATAGTTCATGGAGATCTGGGAGCCAACAGTTTAAATGTTCTTGGGGGAGCAAAGAGATTTATCAAGGCGAGCTTCCTAGATGAAATGTTTAGTTGGGACTTAAGTGAAGACTGGGAAGCAGTCTGACAGAACCAAGAGAGGATATTCCAAGGAAGAGTTAATCACCTGGGAAAAGGACTGGAGGCAACAGGCTTTCGGGCATGTCTCAGGAATCGCAAGAGTGTGGTATTACTAGAGTGCAGTCTGTATAAAGTGGTGAAAGTCAAAGTTGGAGAGAAGGGCATTATAAACTTGATATGCCAAGAATAATTTGTATATTTTATCCATGTACACAGGCTTCAAAACAGGCACAAGATCACCTGTACAGGTTCTAAAATAAACCGGCCAGCAGACAGCAGAAATCAGACCATGCTCTGTTTCTTGCTTCTATTCCCCTTTCTGCTTAGTTATCATGGGAACCTCTGTTGCCTTCAGTAGGTGCTTCTGTCCCTGAACCAAATGCCGAGGGGACAGGAAAAGAGAAAAACATCATGCTAGAAAGAAGAGGAATTTCTGAGAGTAAATTCAGGTAGACCTCATGGAAAATTTGAACATGACATGGGAAGATTATGTTCCCAGTGATTTTTTCTAAATCCAAGAAATTCTTCACACTCTTATAGTTACGATTCATGGTTTCAGATTATTTGCAGAAGTTGTACCAGAGCAGTTCTTTTAGGCCATGGTGCATGTTTTTACAGCACTGCAGCTGGGGGATCCTGAAAGAAAGGGAGCAGGCTCAGCCTGGCCTGCGGGAGGAAAGGAAAGCTCAGAGGTTCTCTATTGTTGCCTCTTCCATGCCTGACCACTTGTAGATTGATGGGGATTAACTCATATGCTTAATACCCTCTGAGATCATTCAATCTAGCTTGAATCCATAAGTTCTGTTAAATTCTTTTTACCAGACTGTAATATGAATGCGCTGGGCAATAAAAGCTGTTTTGTTTTGGTTTGAAGAACACAACATAAATTTGATATTTAGTATTATATAAAGAACTAGAGGCCTGGTGGATGAATTCTGCACAGGTGGGGTCCCTCCCAGCCGAACGGGGCAGTCTCGCCCGGTTCCAATCGGGCTGGCCTGGGGGAGGGACCATGGGAGGTTGGCTGTGGGAGTGCACTGACCACCAGGGGGCAGCTCCTGCGTTGAGCGTCTGCCCCCTGGTGGTCAGTGCACGTCACCCGGCCGGTTGTCTGGTCATAAAGGTTGCTTAGGCTTTTATATATATAGAAAGAACTAGAGAGATAGGAAAGGCAGTGTGTGGCAGGTAGACATGGAGCTTCTGAAGGTATGAAGAGGGGAGGAGTGGAGAGAGAAATTACAAAAGTAAACTTTGCTATTTCCAAAAAAAAAAAAAAAAAAGAAAGAAAAAGAATATATACCACTTTTGTGCTTATACTTGATGAAAAAAACAAAACAGACACATAAAAAACAAACCATGTCTAGAAAAACAGATAAACTAATTTTTTAAAAGTTGCAAAGGGAATATGGGTATTTAAAACAGGAGAGATTAAAAGATGAGGTCAGAAAGACTTTACTGAGTATTTAAAAAATTTTTTTAAAAATCACATGAAAACATTGCCTATTCTAAAAGTACATATTTAAAAGTGTAGATTTTCACTTCAATAAAGAGAAACCCACCAAGCTGGAAAAAAATTTTGTCAAAAAATTTTGGATTTTGTCAAAAAGTGTGGATTTTGTCATAAAGGAAAAGGAATTTAAGTGAGAGTGATCAGATTAGACAAGCAATTTAGATTATGCTGTAGACACAATGTAGGGGAAGGCTAGAAGAAGCAGAAAATAATTAGGAAACTATTAACTGACTGTTGACTATTTATGCCAAATATCATAACAATGTACTGTAGAGTTTACAACAAAAAACAAAACAAAATATATAACAAAAATAGCTCAAAGGTGGTAAAGGAAGTAAAAGAAATATTATTGTAAGATTTATATGGGTTTTTTTAACTAGAATAACATTAGTTAGAGGCAGACTATGATAAGTTAAAGGTGAATATTATAATCTCTACAATAACCAATGGAATACTAAGGGATCCCTTATCCTTCGCAACAGTATGAATGGACCTGGAGATTATTATAAGTGAAATAAGCCAGTCAGAGAAACACATATGATCTCACTTATAGGTGGAATCTAATGAACAAAATAAACTGATGAACAAAATAGGTCCAGAAGCATAGATGCATGGAACAGACTGACAGATCACAGAGGGGAGAGGGGCGGGAAGGGGATGGCAAGAAATTAACCAAAAAACGTATATGCATATACTAGTATGCATAACCCAAGGATACAGACAATAGTGTGTAAAGGCCTGGGGTGGGGTGGGGTGGAGCAAAAGGGGAGAAAATGGGGGACATCTGTAATACTGTCAACAATTTTTTTTTTAAAATATATTTTATTGATTTTCCACAGAGAGGAAGGGAGAGAGATAGAGAGTTAGAAACATCGATGAGAGAGAAACATCGATCAGCTGCCTCCTGCACATCTCCTACTGGGGATGTGCCTGCAACCCAGGTACATGCCCTTGACCGGAATCGAACCTGGGACCCTTCAGTCCGCAGGCCGACGCTCTATCCACTGAGCCAAACCGGCTTTCAGCAATACTGTCAACAATTAAAAAAATAAATAAATAATAGTAATACAAACAGGTTTATATAAAAAGCCAAAAGAGAAAAATAAATGGAATTTTAATTTAAAAAAAAAAAGATAGATTAATCCATATAAAGGTGGGAACAGAGACACAAAAGAACAACGAATAGATGAAATAAACTGAAAAGATGGTAATATAAACCCAACCATATCAGTAATTACATTAAATATAAATGTACTAAGCCCTCCAATTAAAGGACAGAGATTCTCATACTGAATAATAATAAAAAAAGACCCTACTAAATGTTCTTTACAAGACATACACTTT
The DNA here is from genome assembly GCF_000147115.1 of Myotis lucifugus. Taxonomy (NCBI): domain Eukaryota; kingdom Metazoa; phylum Chordata; class Mammalia; order Chiroptera; family Vespertilionidae; genus Myotis; species Myotis lucifugus. The sequence goes on from NW_005871065.1 coordinate 908,801, forward strand.
AAAAATAAGAACGCTGACAAACTGAAATTAAAAGGATAAAAAAGATAAATAATATTTATTAAGAAAGCTAGCATGGCTCTATTAATATAAAAAAATTTCAAGACAAAATTATTCCCAGAGCCTAGAAATAACGGACATTTCATAATCCTAAAAAGACCAATCCATAGCAAGCAAAACAATCCTAAATGTTTGCACCTAATTAAAACTGTTAAAAATACATAAAGCAGAAATTAGCTAAAAGGAAAAATAGATCCCCCATCATAGTTGGGGATAACACACCTCACATGAAGAAACGAGAAATGAACAGTTACATCAACATTGATAAACTCATTAGAGCAGTTGCCCACTGGTAGGAGTGGAGGGGAATAAATATGTGTAGGAATAGGAACAAAGGAGGAAAAAAAAAAACTTAATAAAACAAAAATGGAGCCTTACAGACTGATGATAGGATTTTCTATATTGAAGGTATGTGTCCATCAGTTACTTGGATATAGGATTCAAAGTGAAAATTAAGGATCAAATTTATTAGAAAATCCTACTTATATATTTTTTCCTTACCAGCATCACTGTCAAATTCATAATTCTTCCAAGGTTATCAATGTAGTAGACACTGTCTTGATACCATGAATCACAGTGAAGGTAATTATACATTCCAAAAGCATGCATGTGTTCCAGTGTGTATTGATCATCTCGAAGTTTTACTTCTGCCACAGCTGAAATATAAACAAAGTAAACAAACACATAAGAAGTTTTGCCTCAGATTGTTCCTTTCTGTACAATGCCTACATGGCAAGAGGCCTTCAGGACAATTCACTGTGCTATTCATTCAAAAACAATTCTGGGCACCTACCTGAAACTGTGCAGAGGTAAACAGTGTGTAGAACTGACATGGTCCCTGCCCTTACAGAACTTAGAACATGGTGGCCACCTCTTCCTTATAATTATGAATAAAAAGAAGAGAGAAATTCTAAAATTGAAGGATTTCCTATCTCCTGGGCAAATATTAAGTCTACTTCATAAAGTGTTTATATACTGTAAAAAATATAAACCTTTATTATATCTCATTGATTTTTACCACACAAAAAATATAAACCTCTATTATATCTCATTGATTTTTACCATACATTAAGAAAGAGTGTTTTTATTATTTCATTACACAATTTTGGAAATAAATGTGATCACAAATAGTGATTTCTGCAATGTTACACCACATTTTTCCCAACAATACAGAACAAAACACTATTATACCTGGAACAAAAATAAAGTTTCCTACTAAAAAATAGAACTTTTTCCACTAGAGTATTAGCTGCTTCCATAATTTTATTTTACTTTTCTCCAGCTTTACAGATATAATTGGCATAAAACATTGTATAAGTTCAGTGTGCAACATCATGATTTAATACATGTATATATTGCAAAATGATTACTACAATGTTCACTTCACACACCCATCATCTTACATAGAATTTTTCCTTTTAAAGAGAACTTTTAAGATCTACTCTCTTAGTTGCTTCCATCATTTTAAATCTGCCAAATGTGATTTCTGCCTCTCACTCCTCCTTTCCATATATAGGAACCCTTACCATTCAGGGCTGCCCATGCACCAGAACTACTTTCTGCTTTAACAGGAAATAAGTAAGTGGACCAAGCTGAGCCAATACCTTACCTTAATATAAAACTCATCTTACTATATGCTAATTGGAAGTTTTATTCCAGAATGCTCACCTGTTCCTAATTCTATTACCTGCTTTGAGTCCTAGCTTACTTATATCCATTCATTCATTTATTCAACAACTATTTTAATAGGCACCAATGATACAATGATGAGTAAAGAGCACAGAATCTATCTTCTTAACACTTATGATCGAGTGGGGAAATGGACATTACTCAAGTAACTGCATAAGTAAATATGTGATTAAATGTTTTTAAGAAAAATTACTGGGGCCTGGCTGGCATGGCTCAGTGTTTGAGCATCAACCTATGAACCAGGAGGTTCAATTCCCGGTCAGGGCACATGCCTGATTGCGGGCTCGGTCCCTAGTAGGGATGTATAGGAGGCAGCCAATCAGTGATTCTCTCCCATCATTTATGTTTCTATCTCTCTCTCCCTCTCCCTTCCTCTCTGAAATAAAAAACATGTTTAAAAAAGAAAAATTACTGGTACCATGAGAACAAGTAACAATGGGAGCTAATCTACATGGGAAGATTAACAGGAGCTTTCAAAAATTTGAGCCAAGCAACGAAGGATAGAGTTAATTTAAGAAGTAGACCTACCTACCTACACACATACACGCACCTACTTAACACAGACAGAAGGAAAAGCAGGCAAAAGAAAGAGGGAAAACTTGTGTTCAAAGACCCAAAAGACAGCCAAACTGGCTGAAATAACAGCAACAGAATTATACAAGGAAAGGCTTACAGACGAATGAAGTGAGAGAACCTGGCAGGAATTGAATCATGAAAGACCTTTTCTTTACTTATATTTGTTGATAAACTCACGGTATTATGGATTTTTTTAAGCAGGAGAGTAAAATCCAGATTCAAATGTGTAAAAGGATCACTTATAACTACAATATGGAAAACATACCAGAGTAAAGCAGGGGTAAATCCAGGAAGATCCTCTAGGAAACCACTGCAGTCATTGGGTAAAGGACTACTGAAGTTCAGAAGTGACATCATTGTAGCTTTATGATGGCTTTGATAGAGACGGAGGACACTGTTTCTATATAACTCCAGGAAGTGTTTCTTTTATAAGGAACAGTTAGAAATACCTATTCCACTGATTAGGAGGGGGACAAACATCAATTCTTGGTTTTCTAGCACCACTGTGTGGATGAAACTCATTACTGCAGAAAATGTGCGTGGAACCATAATGGCCCAAACAGTAATACTAGACAAGGTGACGACAAACACATTTTTTTTTCATAATTGTCCTGTTGGTGCATAGAAAAAGTCTGCCTCCGGCCCCACATGAGAAAGAAAAATATCATGTTAATCACCCTGAGTATAAAGGGGAGGCAGAGCAATTGAAAGGAGAAAAGCAGTGTTGAGAATGGGAGGCTGGCAGAGCCCTTTTACAAAGCCTCCTAAGAGAAGGAGTAGAGCGCAGGGAGTCTCAGATGTCGGTTGGGATCTTTGAAATGGTTGAAAAAGAGGAACATCTTTCATGAGGGCTAAGAAGCAAGTATAGTGAGTTTTTATTAATTAACATTATAATAACTGCATTGGAAATAAAAAGAGCTTTGCTGAAAAATCCTTCTCTCTTAGTAAAAAGAACTTAGGGCCTAACACAAAGGGGATCTCTCCTAATCTTTCCCGAAATTCCTTACAAAACATACACGTAACCTCAAAAATCTGTAGTTTTTCACTCACAAATCGTTTACTGAAGGACTGCTATGGGCCAGATATTGTGCATTGGGCAAACACTGATAAATAAAACACTGATAAAAAAATAAAACACTGATAAATAAATAAATGAGCCCTGTTAATGGTGCTAACAACAATTACAATTACTGCTTGTCTATAATATACTATTATATTGAACCTCATGAAACTGCCAATATTCAACTCTTTTGACACCAGTTAAACATGATTTAATCTAATACTTATATACCAGTAATCATAGAATTTTTTTTAATGGAAGGCAGAGGCAAAGAATATTAAAACACTAACAAAGGTCACTTCTTAGACCACTTATCTTCTAATTGTACTCAATGAGTTAAGTCTTCTTTTCACCTAGAGACTTAATTTATTTGTGTATAAAGATGCCAAAAAGTAGAGCACAAGTTTGTATTACAAGTTCTGAAGCGAAATTTATGGAATAAGGTAGGGCTAGAACTAGGAGCATTGCCCTCACTAAACTCTCCTATGTAATAAAAGCCTAATATGCTAAGTGTCCGGTTGACCGGCTGGCCATTCAACCAATCAAAGCGTAATATACTAATGATATGCTAAGGCCAGTCAACCGCTCACTATGACATGCACTGACCACCAGGGAGCAGTCAATCAGTCAACAAGTCGCTATGACATGCACTGACCACTAGGGGGAAGACACTCCGACTGGTAGGTTAGCTTGCTGCTGGAGTCCAGCCAATCGGGACTGAGCTAGATGGGCCAGACACACCCTGGAGCCCTCCCACAGTCCCTCCCCAGCTGGCCAACCTCCCGCGTCCCTCCCCGGCCCTGATTGTGCACCGGTGGGGGCCCTCAGCCTGGCCTGCACTCTCTCACAATCTGGGACCGCTCAGGGGATATTGGAGAGCCGGTTTGGGCCCGAACCCGCAGGCCAGGCTGAGGGACCCCACTGGTGCACGAATTCATGCACTGGGCCTCTAGTCTTATATAATGTTTCTGCATATTAACATATTCACCTGCCTTTCTTCTCCATATTTTCCTCTAATAAAGTAGATATGAAACATATACAATGGTTACATGGCTCTCCTCTTCGTTTACTCCAACTAAAGCCATAATCTTCACCAGCTTTTATCCTCCCTGCCCTGAAGAAATAGCCCAGAGACTACAAAAAAACATTAGAAACAGCCTGGAGGGGTAGCTCAGTTGGTTGGAGTGGCATCACAATGCACTGGGATTGTGGGTTTGATCCATGGTCAGGACACATACGGGAATGAACCAGTGAATGCACAAATAAGGGGAACAACAAATTGATGTCTGTCTGTCTGCCTCTGTCTGTCTGTCTCTCTCTCCTTTTCTAAGAAAGAAAGGAAGGAAAGGAAGGAAGGGAGGGGAGGGAAGGAGTGGGAGGTTGGCAAGGATGGAGAGATGGAGGGAGGGAGGCCGGGAGAGAGGGAGGGAGGGAGGAAGGAACAGCATGTACTCTAGGTATAGCTTTCCCACTGACAAGTAGCCTGGTTAAGTTACCTAACATTTCTATCCTGTCTCACCAGTTAATGGTACTCGTCCTATAATATTCTTGACAAATGTAACCTGTAAACATGTAAAGTGTTTGCTAGATGGCACATAAGAAGAAATGATGATTTCCCTGTTTCTCTTCTCCCTTCCAAAGCAAATTCTCACAAAGGTGCTTAGGATTCCATTCTCTCCTCCCTCTTCTAGGTCCTTCCTCTCTACTGGTCCCTTCTCCTCCACTTTAATATGTTGAAAACTTCCCACTTCACACAACAAACAAATGAAAAAAGGTTTCCTCCTTTTTGCCCTGTTCCCAAAGCAGGCCTCTTTCCTACCCTGTACTTCTCAAACTTCTCCCATTTTCTCATTATCTATATTAACCCATTTCAATTTTGTTTGAATTCTACTATTCTACCAAAATCTTTTTTCATTTAAAAATAAATATTGAACACTTTTTTCTTGAAGCCAAGATGGAATAATCGTGACCAGTTCTATCTTTCCATCAAAAAGATATAAGATAAAATTAAATAAACCAGATAAAATTATATGAAACAACAGTTTTCCAGACACTAGACATCAGGCAACAAAGGATAGTGATCCCTAAGAAATGAGAAACAAAGGAGGTGAGCCCTACCACTGCCCAGCTTAGTACCACCTTTAATGAGTTTCCAGATCTTGGCACTAAGAGGAAAAGGTGAGGTAGAACCTGAGAGACTCCCCTTGTTGTGGAAACTGAGTCAAAGTCTAGGGAGTTGATCAAGGCAACTACAGCTCATTGGACTGTCCAGTGTACTAGAGAAGAGAGCAACAAAGAGAGAGGAAAATCAGAGGGTGTCTCTCAAATAATGGCACATGACTGAGAAAACCACCTCAGGCCAGGGGAAGAACCATCTGAAAGGATGAGAGAAACCATTTTAGGCACTCAACACAAGGCTGAGAGCTGTAACTGTTCCCCCCAACCAGAATGGAAAAAAACTCAGAACTCATGGGATAATGGGTAGAGTACACAGAAAAGTCTTCTCTCAAATAATTAGCCCTAGACTGAGCATTGCTCCAGACCGGGCTAACAATTCATAAAAGCAACACCCAATTAATCTGTTTCCAAGTAACTCAACTGCATCCCAGAACAAAGTTCAAGAAGATTTATACAGCCCTAGCTGGTTTAGCTCAGTGGATAGAGCATCGGCTTGCAGACTGAAGGGTCCCGGCTTCACTTCCGATAAGGGCACATGCCCAGGCTGTGGGCTCGATCCCCAGTAGGGGGCGTGCAGGAGGCAGCCAATCAATGATTCTCTCTAATCGTTGATATTTCTATCTCTCTCTCCCTCTCCTTTCCTCTCTGAAATCAATAAAAAATTTTTAAAGATTTATACAAATATATTCTGCAGCCAACAAGTTAAAATTCACAATTTCTGGCAACCAGTCAAATATTATCAGACATGCAAAGAGGAAAGAAAACAAAACTCATAAAAAGAATAAATAATCAACAGAAGTTCAAGACACATCTGACACAGAAGTTATAATTAGCAGAAGAGAACATTAAAAGTTATTAAAGCATGTCCCATATGATCAAAATGATACAGACATGAAAGATGTAAAAATGATTTAAATTAAACTTCTAGAGATGAAAACTACAATTTCTAAAATGAAAATACACTTAGATATTAATAACAGATTAGGGACTGGAAAAAAAAGATTAGTGAAATTAAAGGCATGAATATAGAAATGATCAAAAAATAAAACAGAGAACAAAAAGAATGGGAAAAAAATGAAACGGCACTGATGCACTGGGGTCAACTTCCAGCAATCTAAAAATGGGCAATTGGGTTTCTCAAAGGAAAAAAGAGGGGGGGGTGGGGGAGGGAGAACAGAAGAAATAATGGCTGTAAACTTACCAAACCTGATGAAAACTATAAATCCACAGATTTGGGAAGACCAACAAAATCCAAGCACAAGACTCATGAGGAAAGCCACCCCAAACTGCTCAAAACCAATGTAAAAGAAAAAAATCACAAAAGCAGCCAGAGAAAATGATGTCATATATAAAAAGACAAAGATGGATAACATCAGATTTTTCATCAGAAACAATACAATACAAGCAAAAAGACAGTGGGGAAACATCATTAAAGTACGGAAAGAAAAAACTGTCAACCTAGAATTCTACATGTGGCAAAAATGTATCCTTAAAACCAGAGCAAAATAAAAATGTTTTCAGACATACAAAAACTGAGAGATGCATCACAAAGACCCACAGGCAAGAGAATTATAGATAAAAAATATGGATCTACATAAAGGAATGAAGAGCACTAAAAATGGCAACTATAAGAGAAATATATAAGCTTTTCTTATCATTTACATTTCTTTGAGATAATTAACTCTTTAAACAAAAATAATAACAATGTATTGTGAATTTACAATTATATGTAAAAGTAAAATGCATGACAACAATAGCATGAAGGCCAGCAGGAGAGAAATGGAAATACTAGATATACTATTTTGAGTCTTACACTACATGTGAAGTAGTGTAATATCATTTGAATGTATTGTGTAATAAGTTAAAGCTGTATACTTAAATTTCAAAGCAACTATTAAAACAACAAAACAAAAGCAATAGCTAATAAGCCAACAAACGTGATGAAATTGATTCATAAAAAAACATTCAATGCAGCCCAGCCAGAGTGGCTCAGCTGGTTGCGTGTTGTTGTGGTCCTATGCACCGAAAGGTTGCTGGTTCGATTCTGGTCAGGGGCCCACATACTTGGGTTTCAGTTTCCATCTCTGGTCTGGGCACCTACAGAGGGCAACTGATCGATGTTTCTCTCTTGCTCACTCTACCTCCCTCCCTCCCCTTTTTAAGCATATCCTCAGGTGAAAATAAAACAAAAACATTCAATCCAAAAGAAGGCAGACAGTGAGAAAAGTCCATTTTCCCAAAAACAGAATACCAATAGCAAGATAAAAAGCCCAAACCCAACAAAATTAATAATCACATTAAATGAAAACAACTGAATTAAAAGATGAGATTTGTCAGCCTGAATGAAAAAGCAAGCCCCAAATATTTCTGCCAATAAGAACTGTATGCTAAATACTAAGATGCCAAAGAGGCTGAAAGTAAAAGTACACACACACACACTATGGTAACATTAATAAAAAGAAAGCTGGCATGACTATTTTATTATCAGTCAGTAGATTTCAGAGCAAGGACTATCACCAAGGTTAAAGAAGGTTATTTCATGATAAAGGGGTCAATTTATCAAGAGGACACAACAATCAATGTTTATACAACAAAACAGAGCTTCAAAATATATGAAGCAAAAACTAACAGAACTACAAGGAAAATTAGAAAAATCCACAATTATAGTCAGACTAACAATATCCCTCTCTCAATATGACTAGGATGAACTCAAAGTAATTGTGCTGACTAAAAGACAACAGACAAAAAGGAATACACACTGTATAATCCCATGAATATAAAACTCTAGAAAATGCAAAAAAACCTAACATATAGTGACAGAAAGACATCAGCAGTTGCCTAGGAATTGATGGGAGTATGAGAAGGAATAGAGGACTGGTTACAGAGGAAGGAGTACATGGAACTCCGGGGAATGACAGCTAAATTTTATATCTTGATTGTGGTGATGACTTCATGAGTGTTTACATATGTCAAATTTTGCCAAGCTATACACTTAAATATGTGGAGCCTTTTGCCAATTATATCTCAATAAAGCTGTTTAATGTGTTATATGAAATAATCCATTATTCACCATGCAAGCTCCAGCCCTAGAGATAAAGCACTGAAGGAGATGGACACAGGATTCATCAATACAGAACTAATAGTCTTAACACAGAAAAGACATCGAATACTACTAAGTGAGACAAAGTCTATGAAATAGCAGGTACGATGTGACAGTAGATTCTGAAAGGTACAGATTCTAACTCAAGAAAGGAATCTCTAAGTAAGTAACACAAATCAAGCCGAAAAAATGCAATATGAGTTAGCTAGGTGAAATATAGGGGGAGGGAGGATATACAAAGACATTTACTGAATAAAGTTTCTAGGGGAAAAAACCTATAAGATAACTATCCAGAAATGGAATTGCTGGGTCATAGGGCAATTACAATTTATAAAAAAGGTTTTCTTGCTTAGTTCTTTAAAATAGAAAAAGTCAAAGTGACATATACTGTTTACAGAGCAGCGGGAATTTTAGAACAATTTAATGACACTACTTTAGACAAGAGAATACCTAACCTCCAAGGTCTTTGAGACCAGGGACCATATCTTCATCCTCACACCCTAAATGCAGAGCTTCACCCACCCGAGGTGCCCACTCACAGTGTGCTGAATTAATGTAAATTCCTTAGGTTAGTGTAAAAGAAGTCAAGCTGTCAGGAGGAGCTCCTGAATCACACCTCACTTTCTCTAGAAATAATTTTCAAAAGAATTAACCTCTTTTTCATCCTCCTCCTCAAGTAAATAAGTCCCTCCACATGAACTACTGCAAAAGTGTTAAGCTGATCTGTTTCCATTCCTCTCATTTTCCAAATTCAACCTCCATAGAGCCCAAGTGTAAACCATTAAAACCCTAAATCAACTTTCCTTCTTTGCTTAAAGCCCTAAATGGCACCTCACCACCTCCAGTTGTGCATCCCAAACATAGAATCTAAAACCAACAGAGGTGAACTGAGGGGAGAAAAAGGAAAACTTTGTTTTTATTGGATTTAGAGAGCTATATACAGTGGGGCCTTGACTTACGAGTGTCACGACTAACGAGTTTTTTGAGATACCAGCTGTCTCTTGGCTGATTTTTTGCATTGAGTTGATAGAGTAATGTGAGTTAACGAGCTCCTTAACGAGCTCGGTCTCGGAACGAATTAAACTCGTAAGTCAAGGCCCCACTGTATTATGAGATTTTGCTTCCTGCTTTTTTGTGTTAAAAATAGCTTTTTATTTATAAAAAGATGGGCGAGTGCATGAGTTTTTAAAAATAGATATTTTTTAACTGATTTTAGAGAGAGGAAGGGAGAATAGAGAGATAGAAACATCGATGAGAGAGAAATATCCATCAGCTGCCTCCTGCACGCCCCCTACTGAAGATCTAGCTGGAAACCCAGGCATGTGTCCTAACCAGAAATCAAACCTTCACTTCCTGGTTCATGGGCCCACATTCAATCACTGAGCCACACCTGCTGGGCTACATGATAGTTTTTAAGAAACATCTCCACTTGGCAAATTAAGAAATTGGGCTTTTTATGATGGGTGAGCTTTATTTTTTATTGAGGGGCCCCATGAAGAAATCAGTCCTGTCTCACTTTCCCAGGAGATTTTTTTCCCTCCTTCTCTCCTTCATTCACTCAATTTATTGAGCATCTGCTATGCTAAGAGCAATGGCAGAGTAGTGAGTAAAGGAGAAACACCGTCTTCATGGAGCTCACAGTCTAGTGAAACAAACAGATATCAAATAAATACAGATTTAAAACTATGATTGTACTGCCTTATGGAGAATGGAATGAAGGAGCCCAAAAATGAAGACAGGAAGGATAGTCAAGGAAGCTACTACAGTTCAGGTAAGAGATAACTGTGATTTAGACAAGGATAGAGGCATGAAGAAGCCAAAATCTTCTACCGGATTTGCTGACAGATTGAACAGGAGGGTTTAATGAAGAAATAACTCCATGACGTCAACATAAGCAACTACATAGACCTGAACTAATGGTCCCAACTTTTTATGCCTCCCTGGGGCTATGCCATGTGGTATGAGGTGGCTATAATTATTCTAGACATGATTATATGATTTGCTTGGCCAATGGTGTGACGAGCTGGCATGACCATGGCATACTCAGCCCCACGTTGGGTGCCATATGTGCTGAGCCAGGACAGCCAGATTCAGTGAGCCTGAGAGGGGGTGGTGAAGGATTGAGAAAAGACAGACAAGAGAAAAAAGCTGGGTCTGGGTGAGACGCTGTCCTCTCTCCTGAAAGCCGTGTCTTTATTTAATGCCAGATTCCACAAGGCAAAGTAAGGGCGTGGTTACAATGTTCTCTTGAGTTTCGAATCTACTCAATTATACCCACCTGGTCAAGCTTTGTTTACTTGCTGCACCTCCTGCAGCCTGTATCACTTAGTCACGTGGGACCACAGGTTCGGACCATAAGGTCAAGCTTACAACTATAGCCCTTGGCTATAATTGTGCTGGGAGGGCTTTGCCCCCCAAGCTGGGACTTGCACGTGGCTTTGCCAGGAGAGGACCGTGCCCGCCTATTAGTCCCAGGCTTCAACCTGGCCAAACGCTGTACCACTCTCCACACAATGGGACAACAGCAAACTTATTCCAAGCAGTAGCTTGAAAAAGTGTTTGTGCACTGCTACTTGTCTCTTGGAATAAGCCTGGACTAGCTGGCTAAAGAATGAGAGATCGAGTGGAGTAGAGCTAAGTGGGGGCCATCTGAAGTAACCTTAAGCCAGTCTATAGCCAAAGAACCCCTAAACATATGAGGAAGTCCAGCCAAGATGAGCAGAGACGCCTAGCAGACCCATAATTGAACAAAAGTGCACGGATGAGCCCAAGCCACACCTAGAACCACTTACCTGACCTGTAGGTGATGAGATTCACTGATTGGCTGCCTCCTGGACGCCCCACACAGGGGATCAGGATCGAGCCCACAACCCAGACATGTACCCTCGACCGGAATCGAACCCAGGACTCTTCAGTCTGCAGGCTGACGCTCTATCCACTGAGCCAAACAGGCTAGGGCTGGGATGACTTTTTAAATGCATAAACTAACTAAACATGGTGGTACCATTTACTGATATGGAGTGGGAGAGGGAATGGAAAAGAAAAACCAAGCTCATTGTATCTTACCCTGCTCAACTCTTACCTAGCCTCCAAAGTGCAACTTAGATATCGATTCCTCCAGGAAGCTTTCCCAGATCTCCCGGGCTGGTTTGGAAAGATTAAGTACTACCGTTATGTTTTGTACATATCCCAATCACTGCCTTACCACATTGCTTTATAATTATCTGTTTACCTTTCCTCCCAACTAGATAATTGCACCTTTATGTTACAGACTGTCATACTCATCTTGATGTTAGCATGTAACATAAAACAGGGTCCCAATAGATGTTTCTGAATTTTATAAATGAATTAAACACATTATTTGACACTATAAAATCTATTCATCAACTGTAGATCAGTATTTCTCAAAGTGTGATCTACTGACAACATGCACCAGAATCAGCAGGGGTGTGTATTAAAAATGCAAATCTCTGGGCTCTCTATCCTCAATGAAAATGCCATTCTCCACCTTGTTGTGTTTTTTTTTTTTTTTTTTTTAAAAAAAAGGTAAAGTGGCCCTGGCCGGCTTGGCTCAGTGGATAGAGTGTCAGCCTGCGGACTGAAGGGTCCCAGGTTCAATTCCGGCGGGCTTGATCCCCAGTGGGGGGCGTACAGGAGGCAGCACATCAGTGATTCTCTCTCATCATGGATGTTTCTCTCTCTCCTTCTCCCTTCCTCTCTGAAATCAATAAATATTTTTTTTTTAAAAAAGAAAGGTAAAGTAGTGACTAGCTGGCCTGCTACAGATACACAAAACAAGTCGTAAGAAGTATGGGTACGAAAACCAACTCTTGCTCACAATTTTCTGGAGATGTTCTCTACAATACAGTCCTTAGGCTAACATCACCCAGGTAACTGCACCTGCTCAGAACTACAATGGGGTTCCTCTTTTAAGAAATGGGTCGGACTCAGCCAGAGGGAGCAGGAGCTGGGGTCCCAAAGAGGTGTGGCTTCTCAACGCACAGGTTCACAGAGGATGGATGCTCCAGGCCCAGGGGAAAGCAAGTTGTGAGCTTTCTCCGCAGCAGGGGCCAGGCCAGGACGGACAGGCGGTCTCGGCCCGAGCAGCACCTGTGTGCCGGGCCCCGGAGCCCAGCGGCCCAGCCCAGTGCCGGCCCGTGGTCCCGCCACAGAAGGTGGCTCCCACCAAGGTCCGGGATGGACGTCCTTCTCCAGAAACCGCCACCCGGTGTCCACCCCAGCCCGACGGGCCGTAAGGAAGGCCCCGAGTTGGAAAGGAAGAAAATGCGGGAAGGGTCTGGCCCTTGGCATCCGAAAGGGAAGAGGAAAAGAGTGCAAGGGGACGCCGCCGCTTCCCACCTGCGTCTAGTTCCAGCTGGTAACAGGGCAGCGGCTCGAGGGAGAGTTTGTAACCCTCGAATCGGGGGTCCAACAGGGGTCTCTTCACCCGCAGCGAGCAATTAGCGGCCACCTCCATCGCCTTCCAGGATCCTAGCGGGAGAATTAATAAAGCTCTTGTTGAAAGGTCCGCGCTTCCCTCGTTGCACCTAGGCTGGGAGGCTGCGTGGGTCCCATCCCATTAAACACTGCGGTGCAGCATGCCTTCTGGGAAATGTAGTGCCCGTGAGCGAGTTGACTGTTGCATACCGGGATACGTAGTTTCCAGAGGACGCCCCGCCCAACGCGACAGCGGGAGCTGGACTCTCTTACCCAGAGGGATGAGCGGCCAGGAGGCGGCCCGCGCTGGTTAAATTCTCACCTGATAGGCAGGGTGGCGAGGCCCCGCCCCGGAAATGCGTGTTCTAGCTTTCTGTGTGCTTAGGCGCCCGAGCTACTGAGGGTCTAAGTCCGGGCAGCCGAAGAGTGTGGTAGGTAACGGTCGCCAGCGCAAGGGTCATTTCGTCGCTGGGAAGGGACGGCCCTCGCCCGCGGTGATGGTGGTGAGCTATGCCCGTGGTCCTCAGGGCCGGGACCCGGGCCCGGCCCAGGCTCCTTTCGATGTGCTGTCTTTCGTTCGCTTCCCCGACCCGCGCTCGCGGGCCTGTAGGGCTCTCCGACTGGGCGTGCTACCGGAGTTGGCCCGGAGCCAGTCCTCGCTTTGTTTTCTGGCTCCTCCCCTCCCGCCTCTCCGCTGTCTCCGCCCCGTTCTGCTTTCCCCAGGAATGACTGGACCGGGAGGGATCCCTTAGCGCCCTTGTGTCACCGGTGAGAAAACTGAGGTCTTTCGGAACCGACTTGTCCAAGGTCACTGTCCGTATTGGAGGGGCCGGGGCGAGATTCAGTTCAGTCTTCTGGGCATGGTCCTGACTGAATTGCTTTTTGAAAATGTTAAACCTCCAGCTGCAAAAGCAAACATGTCCTAGTCCTTTCTCAACCCCTCCTTTTCCCTTTGCACTTGGGGGGGAAAAAAAGAAAGAAATTTCAACTCTGAGAAGTCATGCCAGCCTGCGTTTTCCCAAAAGGGCACATGGCAGGCTGCAAAGTGGTCTGAAGTGACTGACAGGTGCCGGCTGGTTCCAAGCCTCCCAGCCTCGCCTCCCTCTGCTTTCTGCACCATTTTGGGCTGGGCTGGCTGTTTTTACTGGAAAGTGAGAATGTCTCAAGTGAGGACTTCGTTTGGGGTTTGTTTGCCCCTTTGATCAAGAAAGAGCACAGATATACTCAATAACAGCAGGTTTAGTCATCGCGATTCAGGATGCGTCCCCGCGAGAAGGGAAGCACTTAACATCTTAACCTGGAAATTGCACTTTTCACCGACATATCCTAGGCTAGCATGGCCTCCCCAAAAATTTTGAACAGAAACGATTCGCAGTCGTGATGAGCCGTGGACGTGTTTGGGGGGCGGGGTCAAAGCCACCCGAGTGCAAAACCGACTTTTTCATGACTTTCTTGTCTCAGTGCCTCAGTTTCCTCACCTGTAAAACACAGATGATGTTAATCCTACTTCTATGAAATAATAGGTTCTGGGAGTGGAATGAGTTAAAGAAAGAAAAAAAAAAGCAACAACAATGTGTTAGCCCCGCACCAGGCACCTACACGTGTCTAATACATGTGACGATACTTGCTACTTCCAGACTCGTTTTAGTAAAGGGCATCCGGGGGGAGGAAGCTGTTCAGGGAGCTTATCAGTGTGCCTCCTTGGGATGCAGCAAATATGAGAGTAATGACGTCGTTAACGCATTGTTGGTATTTATCGCCCCTTCAGTCGATAGCACGGTAAAGGTGTGGTGGTGCTTGCCTAGAGGATTTAGGAGGGAATGCTTTGTAAGTGCTCTGTGTCTGAAAATGCGTGTTGATGTTCAGGTTAGCAAGATGAACAAAGATGCGCAGATGAGAGCAGCGATTAACCAAAAGTTGATAGAAACTGGAGAAAGAGAACGGTAAGTAAGAGACTGTGTGGATAAATTGTATTTAACGCCTTTAAGTTACAGTTACTGTATCTACAAGAATCGAAATATGAAGGAACAAGACTGATGTCAGTGGAAAGAATTACAGAAAAATAGATTGTCAAAAGCTTCAGTTCCTAACATGTGTAAACGATAGGCAGGCCTATTCAGTATTGCAAGAAATTAGAGGGAAGTGAGTGATGTAGAAAGATGAATAAGAAATGACTCTCAGAGATTGTGTAATAGCAAAAAAAATTCCTAAATAACGACAGTTGGAGACATAATGTTACCCACTTTTTCACAGGGAGACAGCATAATAGAACCAGTATTAGTTACCAAGCTCTTTTTTAATATTCATCCAAGGATATGTTTCTATTAATTTTAGAGAGAGAGGAAGGAAAGGGGGCAGAGAAATATTGATCGGTCTCCTCGCACCGAGACTGGGATTGAACCTGAGACCTTTGGATGTGTGGGACAACGCTTCAGCCAGCTGAGCCACCACAGCCAGGGCATTGCCAAGTTCTCTTAACCTCAGTAGCATGTACTATTCCTACCATCTGAAACATTCCTTTCTTTTTCTCCTAATCTTTAGCTTCGTCTAGCTCATCTTTCAAGTCTTAATTTAAATATTTCTTTTGAGTATCCTGGTCTATCAGAACATTTAACATTGTATTGTGACCACCTACTTAGCTAGTTTGTATCCTTCAATATAATCTAAATTACTTGACAGCAGAAATACCAGTGTATATCCATTATCACGCCTAGTTCTTAATTGGCCAAGTAAATATTTGGAAAAATGAGCACAAAGGTTTGCAAGTACAAAGGAGAGGCTGAGGAATCAAGAAAGGCTTCCAGAAACAGGGTGATAAATTGTGAGGGAAGTATATATAGGGAACAGGAGGGATCTTTCAATTCCACCTGCGGGTTAAGGTGATCAGTTAAGAGCTCACAATAGTAAAAGAGGTACTTCAGCTGGGGGAGAAGGATTAGCAGTTCTTCAAGCCAAAAAAGTAGAGAAGACAATCTAGGCAGATGGAACAATGTGCAAAATCACAGCTTCTGGGGTAAGTGCAGAATCAAAGCTAGGAGGAGGTAAAGGGCAAAAGCTGTGTGGACAGGAGGAGTAGATTTTGTATAAGTCAGCTTTTTTTTCGTTGAAAATGATAGAAACTGGCTTAACCAATGGAAATACATAAGCTCTTCTAACTGAAAAGTCTAGAGCTTAAAATTGCTTCAGGCACTGCTGGGTTCAGGCACTCAAAAGTTATTGTCAACAATATATCTTTCTTTGCCTCTCAGCTCTGCTTTCCTCTGTGTTGGCTTTATTCTCAGGCAGGCCCTCCCTACAGAGATCAGTGGTTCAAAATGTATGCCCCTCTGGCTCAGACTACCTTCCTCCTGATAGTTTCAATAAAGACCTGCCCTGATTACCATCTCACTTAGGTAATAGGCCAGTCGTGGTCACCCTTGCCTAGGTCACATGTCCATCACCAGAACCCTACCCAGATTTCTTACACTGAGAGTGGTAGAGGTTTTTTTGTTTTTCTTCTGTCAAAAAAAGGACAGAAAAATGGGTGGTGGGTTTTCAAAAACATCTGTTGTTGATTTTATCCTTGGCTGTTGGGAGGCATTAAAAGGTTTTTTTAAGGGAATGACTAGATCACATTTGCACTTTAGGAATGTTATTCTGGCAGAGTGGAGCATAGACTGGAAGCATTAGAGACAGAATGCAGAAGATTATATTGGGTTAAAAATGAAAAACAGTAAAATGAAAAGGAAAACTCAGGTTGTAGTTTTTTGTTTTTTAAGTAAAATCAGAGATGAGGAAGAAGGTGGAAACTAGAAAGGTGCCTTGGGAAACTGAGAGGATAGTATTGCCAGTAATGAGTCTAGGGGACTATGTATTTGTTTGTTTATTTCATGCAGCTTAGTTACTGAGTTTCTACCACATGCCACGTCCTGTTAAGGTGCTGAAGTTATAGTAGTGAACAAAGTGAAGTCTGTCCCTTCATGGAACTTGCATCCTAATGGGGGGAAACAGACAAGAAATGTCTAATATGTCAGGTAATGATGAGTTCTAGAGAAACAAAGCAGAGAATAATGGGGTATGTTATTTTGGGAAGAAAAAACAGGGCTTCACTGATAAGAGATCAGAAGGACATGAGGGAGATGGAGGGACTCCAAAAGCCAAGGTCCCAAGAAAGGAATTTTTTGGGCATTTTGAGGAGCACACGAAAGCTAATGAGACTGAATAAATTGGAAGAGGGAAAGAAGGAAGTCAGGGCACAGCTGGGGAGGGGGCAGATCATGGAGGGTCATTTAGGCTGTAGTAAAACTTGGAGTTTCTTCCGGGTAAATTAGGAAGCCACTGGAGAGTTTTGAGCAGTGGGAAGAGAATGGAAGTGTGCAAGGAGAACAAGCAGGGGAACAAGTTAGGAGGCTTTGGGAACAGTCCAGTCAAGGCAAGGTGGTAGCTTGCACAGGGCAGAGGTGATACAAAACATGGGTGCAGGTACTTATTTTAGAACTGGAACCAGTAGGACTTGCTCATGGGTTGGATGTGTAGTGCGAGCAAAGTTGCGGTGAAGGACGCTGCCAAGATTTCTAGCCTGAGGGACTGGAAGCATGGAATTGCCATCGTGACAAGGAGAACAGAACAGGTTGAGGGTGGAGAGGAGCATGAGCTGGGCTTGAGCCCGGTGAAGATTGAATGACCTGATTAAATATTGAGATGAAAATGCCACATGGTGGAGATACAGGAATATTGAAAGAAGCAGTTTGGTTTGGAATATGACATGTTTTAAGCTGAGAAATAAGATGATTTAGGTGGAAGATTGAGGATTTTTGAGAGTGGGTATGGAAAAGGAACAGAAAGTACTGATAAACTATTTTATTACATCCATGATGCCATTAGTTGCAATATACGCCTTTTTTTTAAACCAGTTAGAAACAAGAAAACCCTGCTAATTAAATTATGATAGGGCCCTGGCCAGGTAGCTCGGTTGGTTGGAGCGTCTTCCCATAAGCCAAGGTTTCAGGGTTGATCCCAGGTCAGAGCATATACAAGAATCAATCAATGAATGCATCAAATCAATGGAACAACAAATCTCTCTCTCTCTTCCTCTCTCTCCCTCTCCCTCTTCCCCTTCCCCTCCTTCCCCTCCTCCCCCTCCTCTCCCCTCCTTCCCCTCCTCCCCCTCATTCCCTCCTCCCCTCCTCCCATCCTTCACTCCTTCCCATCCTTCCCACTGTCCTACCTTCACTCATTCCCTCTTGTCGTACCTTTTCTACGTCCTAAAAATCAATAAAAAAATTTAAATTATCATAGGCATGCCATTTACTGAATTGTTAAAATGTGAGGGGTAAAGTGTTAGATTCATGAAATACATAATTGATGTATCATTTAGAAGGTTAATGGAAAAAGGGAGGGGAGTCTTTGAGATTAGAGAGAGAAATAATGGGGAAGTAAGAGAATTAAAGGATAAGAATTTGTAGTCAAGGAAGGGATTTTGGAGTTTGAAGATTTCAGAGGTGCAGCTGCTCCAAGCTCAACTAATATCTTCCAAAAGGTGTATAGCCCCACAATATTTCTGTTGGTGGGGGGAGGTAGACAGGGTGTAAGAAGGCCAGAGTAGAGTTTCTTGAGAAGTATTGTGCCCCATCTGCTTTATTTTACTTTGCTAGTAATGAAAATGAGGCCATGTCCCCACAAGATCAAAGAACTATTTAAACTATTTCGTGATAGAACCAGGATCAGGACATGGTTGAAGTTTTGTGACTGGCAAGCAGGGAATTTTTAATTGAAGGGTTGAACTTTTGATTCAAACGTTCCTATCTGAGATATTGCACATTGTTGTAGTTTAATTTGAAAACACTTTTTTTTTCTACACAGCCTCAAAGAGTTGCTGAGAGCTAAATTAATTGAATGTGGCTGGAAGGATCAATTGAAGGCACACTGTAAAGGTAATCAGTTTCATTTAGAAGATAAGCTAATTCCATTGTTCTCTATGTTGGTTTGAAGTTCACTAGAAAAATTACAGTCAGTATTATAAAGGTATATAAGTGGTCAGACATAATTTTAAACAAATGGAAAATTGACTCTTGTAGTGATGATTTCCTCCTCTGTGATAATATGTAGACCTAATTCCTAAATTTATAAAAAAATTTTGTGTATTTCTCTTAAAACAAGTGAAGCAGGATTTTCTATGGCTTTAAAATGTGGAATCTCACCTTTTCAGTGTGCCCGTTCAAAATGAAACATTCCTTATTCCTAATATGTTTTAATTAACCAACTGAGTACTTTATGGTTGTTAGACATTTAGGAATTATCTCTCTTGTCTTTGACAGTGTTATTTTGAAAAATTCATGTTAAAAGCTCTTAAAGAATTATACTTATTTTTTAAAATGTACAATGGGGGCTTGTTAAATTGCTTAATGTTGATGATGATTCCATTAGACAGATTACACATGTCACTATGAGGAGCCTCCTTTCTGGCTCAGCTTTTAGGATAATAGCGTTTTGGTTATTTTTAATGATTTCCCATTATATTGTAATGGTTTCTACAAGTAATGATAATAGTGACTATTTATAACATTAACTAATTATGACAAATCAGTAAAAGCATAGACTTTGAGGTCATACAGATCTTCACTGATAAAAGACTAGAGCTGTATTTCAACTCATGTTTGGATGAGTTATTTAATCTTTATGCTTCAGTTGCCTCATCTGTGAAGTGGGAAAAATGCCCAGCCCATTTCATTATTGTGAATATTAACTGATATAAAGCATCCAGCACACAGTAGGGGTTCAGTAAACATTAACTACTTTCCCTCTTGTTTCTTTTGGCCCAGTCTAGAGAAGAGAAAGGAGCAAAGGAGTTTTGTATTTTCATTTTGGGCTATGAAATTTTAAATTGGACACAAATAATAGCTTATTCCCCCTCCACACATTTAAGAGCTAGTATGATAACAGTGAAATAAGATCTGTGCAGTTATAAATTTCTAGCTTTTTATAACTGTTAGATTTGACCTTATAGTTCAAATTCATTCTGTGCTATATTTGTTAAGCTAAAGTTATTTAGCTGAGAGATGAACAGGCTTTTATGATATTATCTGGTGAATACTTAATGTGTTTAAAGTTGAACTAAATATTCATTAAAAAAGAAGTGTCCTCTTTTTTTTTTAAAGACCAATCTGTACTCTAAAAACATGATCTTAACCCTTCCTCTATGAAAATCTTTCTTACAGATAATGATTTTAAATGATATGATTTGTTTTTTGCTTTTGCATAAGAGGTAATTAAAGAAAAAGGACTAGAACACGTTACTGTTGATGACTTGGTGGCTGAAATCACACCAAAAGGCAGAGGTAAGGAATATAAATTGTGTGAAAGGAAACGTGTGCTAAAGACATGATTTTTTTCTGTCATGCTGGTTCAGCTTTTCTTTCTTCCTACAAAGAAAAACAACTTTTCCAAAATTATTTGGAGAGTTGATGTTCCCTCATTGGGAACAGTTATAATTGTCTCACTGCCTCCCTAGTATGATTTTGAGTAACAGATGAGATAAGAGGTGTAAAATGTTTTGCACTCTGAAACAGTATACAAAGAAATTGACATGATTGGTAAGAAAGATATTTTTTAAAATATGGGATCTTGTAGAGGTAAATATACCTGAAGCTACGATTTATAAACTATTAAATATGGCCTGACTTCACTTAATATTTAATAATTCAAAGTTTTACTCCGGTCTGTGAGTCATTGCTCTGCTATCACTTTGCTTATTAAAAATAAACAAAGCTCTGTCTTCTTGAATGTCTAATTAAGAATGTAGTAGCACCATAACTTCATATTCAGGGTAATCCATAATTAAGATTCACCCTGCAACCACCTAATTTCTCCCTTTAATGCCTTGTTTACAGAAGGCAAAGGAAAGAAAGGAAGTATGTTAACATCGACGTTATGTAATAAATAGTGTCAGGAAACTACATTATATTCTTATCTTAGATGGACCTACATTTTTTTCCCCATTTACTTTGAGAAAGTTTAAGTGAAACCAGGTAAATTAGATGACCTATTGTTTTCTCACACAAAAATACTAAAAATAATTTAAATGTAAATAAGTAAATATGTTTAAAAATTATTCTTAGAAACTACTCATTCCCCAAACTGCTTACCTGTTAGAAAGGAGCTAGGAATCCCTTGGTTCTTTCCATCATATCTTTTGGCCTAGTTACAGCTACAAAAACCTGACCTTTTCTTTACACATATCTCAGAAAGAAAAATAAAACCAACAGTATTTATTGTTCCCCTCATGACTTTACATTTTAAAATAATTTTCCCTAAACTTGTTTTCTATTTTCCTTCAGTAATTTATGCCTAATTTGTTAACATTACTTAGGAACCGGTTATACAGGGTAGAAATTGTCCTTTGCTCCTCCTTGAACACTGGTATCTTGGACATATCAGTTCTTTGTAGCTCCCCTGCTAGAGAATGAGTAAATAAAGAAAAGAGAAGTGAAAATAAATCTGTTCTCTTAGTCTTCTTTATTGTGAAGAGTAGAAGCATTTTACTTTTTTAAATATACAGTAAAATTGACTGTTTTAGTGTGCAGTTCTGTGAATTTTATACACATGTATGAATTCATATACCCACCACTCCCTTCAAGCGATACCTTTGTATTCATTCACACCCTATCCCTACCCCAAGGCAACTGATCTGTTCTTGATCACCTAAAAGTATGTTTAATATACATATTGATCACAGTTCCAGTGGACTTGAATTAACCATGTAGTCTCTATTTCTAGACAGGCTGAAACTAAACAATTTATAGAGGAGTATCTGTCTCCTCTGATTTGTGTACTTATTTCTGAAATTCTTATAGAAATATTTAACTATATCTGAAGCTTTCCATTTCCTCTGAATACAAGTGTTAGAAGTGTTAGTTAATTCTCTATTGCCCTTATTTATTAGGCAATTAGAAAAGGAACAGTAATGTAGATTTATTGATATTTAATAATAAAATTTCCAAGAGCAGGGCTTTTTCTTTTTTCTTTTCGTTTTTTTTTTTTAATACTCCAAATAGATGGTACAGTCACATGGTTCAAATTCAGAAAGTAAAAATATAGGAAATGTAACCACTGTTGTGGTTTTGCATCTTTGCTGAGTCAGAGAGTATATGCATTTATTTCTATAAAATATTGTCGAATTACCTTCCAAAAAATATTGGAACAGTTTATACTCCCACCAGCTAATATGAGAGTGCTAGTTTTTCCCTCAGTCTTGCCAACACAGTATATTATTAACCTTTGGATTTTAGCCAATCTGATTGGTAAAACATGTTATCTGAATGTGGTTTTAATTTTCATTTCTCTTGTAAGGTTTATCCCCTCTTATGTTCAAGAACTGTGTGTTTCTCCTTTTCTTCATCGCCTGTGCTCGTTTTTCTAACAGCCTGCTGATCTTACCAAATTGAAGAAATTTTAGAGTAGAGAGATTAGCCCATTTCTGTAAAAGTGACTTCCCAGTTTTTGTCTTTTGCCTTTGTTTACAGTGATTTTGACCAAGCTTATTAAGTTGCTGTTGCATTTGAATTAAATTTATCAATCTGTTATAGCCTCTGTGTTTTAAAAAGGCCGTTTTTCACTTCATTTAAAGAATTTTCCCATGTTTTCTTCTCTGTGTTCAATGTATTTCGTTATTTCACTCAAATAATAAATGAAAATATACTTTATTTTTTCAGATGTTTATCTAATTTGTTATTAAAGCTCATGAGGGTATTTATAAAATGGATTATAAATTTTGGATCGGTCATCCTGAATAAGACATCAAACCTAAAATTGGCATATATTCATTGGAATCTTCTTACTCTTATATTTTTATTTTTATATTTCAGCCCTGGTACCTGACAGTGTAAAGAAGGAGCTTCTACAAAGAATAAGAACATTCCTTGCTCAGCATGCCAGCCTTTAAGATTGAATTAGATTGTGTTGTTTTGTGGTCTTATTTCTGAAAGTAAAACTTGCCATAAATTAGGAATCGCTTTCCCAAAATAAAATCCTTTTTTGTATGATGGTATACAGTTTTCGGTAATGATGTATACATTGTATTGATTTTTTTTCCCTAAATGTGTTATTTTAATAAATATCTCATGAATGAGTTTGAAGTTTCCTTGGATCTTGGAATAAATGGGACTTTTCAACAATGCACCAGATTTGTTGAGAGAAAGTCATCAAATAATACAGTTTGTTAAGTATGTACATGTTTCTGTGCTAACAACTGAGGAGAAATAAGCTGCCTCTTCTGATTGTCTAGATATGGTGTGTTTCTCTGAATCCCTATACTATTTTATAATACATGTCCCATCTTGTACTACAGTTGTCTTATGTGTTATAAACTCTGGGAGTTAGGACTGAGTCTTACTCATCTTTATGTGCCTTCCTTATTCCTCAAAGAATTTACCATCCTATTGGAAGAGAGAACATTTGCAAACTGGCTTCATACCAAGCTCCTCTCACATATCTACTCATCTGAACTTTGAAAACAGAAACTCTAAATTACATCCCCACATACTAAGGTCAAGGAAGAACTTAATGGGAAATAATCTGCACCCATAGCTTTACTCTGACATCAAGATGGCCAAATCCAATGGACTCTTGTCTGTACTTATGTGACCTCTGCTGGAAACTGAGAATGTTGAGCATCCTGCCACTGGGACTTTCCTCCCACTCCTCACAGTGTTTATTCCTACCACTGGAAGTTCCTTCTGTTTCTCGTGGAGTACCTTTTGCTGTATGGGACTGGAAATAATGGTATTTCTTAGGGCTTGCTCATGGGCCCTCTGCCTGACTAATGATACGCTTTTCCTGGGAAAATCCCAGGATACAGGTCGGACCATGACTTCAAATACTAACAGGTCAATAAATTGTAAATTGCATCACCAAACCAGACTTCAACCCAGCCTCCATGCCCATATGCCCATCTGCCATGGATCAGCTTCCTTGGATGTTCCACGAACACCTCAAACTGACCACACCTAAGATAGTGACTTTTTCCCTTCTAGTAACTACCCCTACTGTATTCCTTAATGTGAGCAGTACCTCCCAGACATACATATTACCTCAGGAGCTTGTTAAAATACTGATTGAGAAGGTAAGAGGTGTTGCACAAGAGTCTATATTTCTGACAAACCCAGTCAGTGCTTATGCTGCTGATCGAGGACCACTTTGAGTGGCAAGGTGGTCAGGTGTCCCCTCCCTGCCCTCTTATCTGCCTTAGTTCAAGCCCAAGTTAGTGCAGTAGGCATCTGATGTCTCTGCTCTACTTCTCCGTGCATCCTCCAGTATCTTCCACAGTTGCCTAAGTGACCTTACTAAAGTTCAAGCTTGGTCAGTTTATTCCCCTTCTTGAAACTTCAATGGTTTTTCCTGGTTTGCAGGGTAAAATTTACACTCAGCCATAGCACCTATGCCCTCTTGATCAGACGTTTACTAATTTCTCTAAAAAGTTCCCCAAAATATGTTTATCCTCAAATACAGTTGAAAGTCCATCAAGCTAGAAAGCCCTTTTACTTATCTCTTACTTGGCATTTCTATTTGGATTTAGATTTCCCCCTGCTGCTTTTCTATCAGAAACACCTGTGCATAATTTCAATACAATAGTTTTAGAACTTTTGCATGCATGCATCTCCTAGAGGGGAGGGAACTTTCTTTTCTCTCTCTCTCTCTCTCTCTCTCTCTCTCTCTCTCTCTCTCTTTTATTTGTGGGTGAACAAAATAAGAAATGAATGAACTAGTGAATGAACATAGAAGCACAAAAGAAAGTAAAAATACAATTGAGTATATTTGAGGAAAGGCTTCACATTAATTTTTGGTTCAGATTCCAGAGGTACAATTTTACTGTCTGATGATTTATATTTTAAGTGTAGTCTTGGGACCAACTGGACTTAATTTTGTAAAATGTTGAACCTAAGACGCACGCACACACACACAAAACCTACCCCCAAAGAGTCTTTTGTTTCATCTCACAAAGCAATGATCTAAAATGATAGTTATATTCATCATTCTGCTACCCTTTATCAAAAAAGAAACATGGTACAGTGGAAATGTTAAAAACAACTGGTAGTTCTTGTTTTATAGTATTGTATATAAAAGCAAACCAAAAATTGCTCATAGCAATGCTATTTTAATAGTTCAGAACAAAATATGAGAAAAGGAAAAGTTGCAAAAATATTTTGAGATGGAACAAAAATAATTGAATTGAAAATACTTTACAGCAATCGAAAATACTAAAGAGCATAGCTTTCAAATGATAGTGCCAAGAATCCCCCCCACCATCTCTAGGTGGTTTTGGGGGGGGGGGCATCTTCTAAATGTCTTGTAGTTTGCATCTAGAACCATTGCTATCTTTCAAATAAACCAACTTTGTGAACATCTTGACTCACATCATTGATTCATGTTAACCAAGAATACATTCTTTAAAAATCTTGCAACCTTTCATTCTCAGTGTTGGAAATTCAATAGGAGATTTATTGTTACGTGCCTTCATTGGGTGAGTAAAATACTAATTAGGCTTATGATAAGCTTTTTTTTTTATTAGGATTAGAAGACCCAACTAAATTATTTAGGTATTCACTTTGCTTTGGCATTACAAGTGTATCATTTGGTTGAACAGTGCCAAGCTAGGGCCTGGGTGATGCTGGGGACTGGTAATTAGATATGGGACTTTTCATAACTTGATAAAAGGCTCCATCCAACTCAAGAGAATTGTGACAGCTGCTAGGTAGCTGATGTTGGAAGTGATCCAATGTGTGCGTTTGTGTTTTAACCCTTCTTGTAAATTGCTATCTCATGTTACTCAGTGACTTCATAAAACCCCACATATTTACCATTAGAAACCACACAAGGTCATAGGATGAATCCACCAAGAAAATGAACAAGCGCAATAAAACAATTCAAGTTCTAGTCTCATCTATCTATGACACTGAATTATCAGGTAAGACTGCCTCTTCTGCCTCAGTTTCCTCATCTGCATATTAGATCTGATAATGCTGACCTGGCAAGAATTAAAATAATTTTAAAACTGTAAATACCATGAATAGGGTAGTCATAAAAAGTAATACGGATATTCATAAAAAGCAATATGGATTAATTTTACTCCTAGAAAGAACTCTAAAAATAAGTATTTACTATGTGTTTTCTAGATTTATATAGTTATATAAATTACACTTATGGGGAAAATAGCTGCTTTTATTTTTCAGGAATTTGTAGATAATATTAATTACCATGAGAATTACTACAAAAATAAAGATGACCAACATTACTTGATTGGAATTTAATAAATACCACTATAATAGCACTTAGCAGGGAGGATTGAAACTACTCCTTTTCACCCACATTCTACTTACTATAAACAGTTCATGTCATAGAGGAGTTTATCTTTTGATCCTATTTATCTTTTTGATACATTTGACTTTGATCTTAAGTGCATAACAGGTAAATCTTGATAAAAATGTTTTGAATGAATGAATAAATGAGATGAGGGAAAGAAATTTGGCATGTGCCTGCCTGTTTATTCCAGACTCCAAATTATACGTACTTGGTTATTTTGCTTGTCAGCCACCAGGGGGCACTTGAAGCCTGTATTTTCAACCTCTCTGGGGCTCTGTAAAGGAAATGGGTCATCCCAACAGGCGTTATTGAATTAAAACTTAATTGTGAGGACCTCAGAACATGCTGCTGTTATAAATTAAGGTGAAGCTACAGTGAGATGCAGATATTGTTTTATTGGAACCATTTTCCAAAGCCAATTCATTAATGCAGGAAGCCAGTTGATTTAAATAGCGTAACCGTGACTGAAATATTTCTATTTCAGTTACTTTGTCAAAAAAAGCAGAGTAAATTCCTAATAAAAAGTGAAATAAAATAATTTCCAGTGTCTAGTTCCTTGTCATTATGCTCCCCTTTCATACAATGCCCTCTTAAAGGAATAATATTCATGTTTTCCTTTTTTATACTATGTCACTGTGTGTGTGTTTTTTAAGAGTATAAATATAGAGTTATATAGTGCCCAAATCGTGTGGACATTCAATGAATGTTGGCTTATGACGACAATGGTGAAGAAAGGCAATAAATGAAAGCAGACAGAATCTCTGCTCAGGGTATAATGTTGCTCAGGAAATAGTTTTGAGTACAAGAGCTGGTGCCAGTACTTAGCACATCCATAAATGCTTTGGCTTTGTGCCTAGGATCACCAGAATGAAGAGAAGATAAATGGCTTTCAGTTACTGTGTACCTTCTCATTCCAAAATTACTTGTTGAGGGCACACCTTTGAGAATTTATCCTCCCTAGATAGCTGCTATCCGGGTTCGACAGGGCAAGAAGCACAAAGTAGAGTAATTGAAATAGAGATGTCAGTGAAACCACAGCACACCTGATGTGCAGGTGACTTAGGTAGAGGTGCACATTATGTGACTTGAGGAGCATTAAGTCTGGCAAAAATAATTTGTGAGGGAGTGCACTGGTTCTCAACTCAGTTTTACCATTAATGTGCTTAATGACTTCTTTAGTCACTATAGACCGTTGCCTATCAACCACACAACTCCTGTCTTCCAGGGATGCTAGGAGGGTAATAACATATGAGAACTATGGACGCTCTTCTTAGGAAGTATGACATAAAGTCTACGTTATGGTCAAGGACATCATAAGTCCTTATGTACTTCTCTCCTAGCAATAGTGCTCATGAAATAGTTTTGTGTATGGGACCTAGCTCCCACATTTACCCCCTCCATAAAACACTGGGCTTTCAGCAGACATAGTGAAAAAGCACGGATGTATTCCCTGCCCAGCTGCATTTTCTATATTTCTTACACAATTTTTTTTCACTTTATAAAGACTCTGTAGAGATCTCCGGTCAACTACTGACCCCTCTATCATTATCTGTCCCTTCCTTCCCTCCTATTCCTGCTTCCTACCTTACCTATTTAGATTTGGTGGTTTATGATTAGAACTTCCTTACAATTACCCTCAACTGGTCCTTTCTTCACTCCTCCCCACCACTCACCTAGTAATATACATTCCTGCTTAAACCTCCCTACCCTGAGGGCTCACTCTAGGCCTGCACCTGGTCGCCTGAACTTGTGGAAGAAAATGATACAAGCCTTCTGATGAGTCCCATTCTAAAATAACAATCACAGCATTCTGAAAAACAATTGGCAGGGCCTTATAAAAGTGCTAATGTCATGAAAGACTAGAAAGCAAAAAAAAAAAAAAAAAAGGGTTAGCTTGAGAACTGTCTAAATTAAAAAAGAATAAAGAGATAATAATATTTAAAGCAATGTGTCATCCTTGATAAGTAAACTAAACACAACTATTAAGAACATACAGTGAGGGCTTGACTTACGAGTGTCCCGACTAACGAGTTTTTCGAGATACGAGCCGTCTCTCGGCCGATTTTTGCTTTGAGTTGCGAGCTAAAATTCGGGTTACGAGCCAGCTTCAGATACCCCACCGCTAGTTGGCGCAGCGAACGTCACAGTGAACGCCACAACATCAGCCCAGCATCACGTGTCTCACTTCGTTCACTTTAATGATTTGACATACGAGTAATTTGGGTTACGAGCTCCATCACGGAACGAATTAAACTTGTAAGTCAAGGCCCCACTGTATTTGAGACAGTTGGAAAATTTTAATCAAGGACTATAGTATCAGCATTTTAAATTTCCTGAGTGTTCTGTTTGTATTCAAGGAGAAAGACTTTGTTCCATGTAGAAGTTCTATTATGGGGTAAGTGCCACCCTGTAACTAACTATTAAAAGGTTGAACACACAATACATACTAAGCATGGAGAGAAAGGATGAAAATGTGATCTAAGGGAAGGGTATATAAATACTTTTGCAAACAGACATGAAATTTTTCAAATTACCATTTTTAAAAGAAGTAAAGATCACCCCTGATCGAGTGGCTCAGTTGGTTGGAGCGTCCTCCCATATACCAAAAGGTCTGGGCTCAACTCCCAGTCAAGGCACCTTCCTAGGTTGTGGATTTGATCCCCAGAGTATAATGCTTTTATTTTTCAATTAAAATTTTATTTGGAAATATACTATTAAAAAAACAATAACACAGAGCACCCTAACCAGTTTGGCTCAGTGGATAATGGGCCTGTGGACTGAAGGGTCCCAGGTTTGATTCCGGTCAAGGGCATGTACCTTGGTTGTGGGCACATCCCCAGTAGGGGGTGTGCAAGAGGCAGCTGATTGATGTTTCTCTCTCATTGATGTTTCTGACTCTCTATCCCTCTCCCTTCCTCTCTGTAAAAAATCAATAAAATATATAATAATAATAATAAACAGAGCCATAGAACAACTTTTTACCATTTCTAATATGTCAACAACCTTGGTAGTTTCAAAAAGAGACTCACAAAATAGGAATTCTTCCAGGCACGTACTCTATGGGAAACGGTGAGGCTGTCCATTCCTCCATTGCTTGTTTCAAAATGGTAGATATTTTGATACTTCTACAATATATCAAAACATGTGACATGAAAACCTCCATACATTTATGTTGGCTCACAACCTTGGGAATTTCTCAGGTGAAATCTGAAACTGAACCCTCATACGCTCCAGATTGGTAGGTGGCAAGGCTTAATAAGCCGGAGGCTTGTCTTGTGTGACTGCAAGAAGAGCAGATTTCCACATCTACCTGCCAGAACCTTAAAAGTTCCTACAGAGGCCTTAACTGGGTTCAGCCACATAGTCAGAGGAACAAAACAGCAGCTGGGTGTTTCTCTGAAAATTTAAGTTGGACCAGGTCACATTTCAGCTCAGGATTCTGCAGTCTATTCTCATCTCCCTCTGAGCCACATCTATGATCCCCCATGACCTGCCCCACCGCCCATTACTTCTCTGTCCTCACATCTTTCACCACCTACTTGTTCACTGTGGCCA
The DNA here is from genome assembly GCF_000147115.1 of Myotis lucifugus. Lineage (NCBI taxonomy): Eukaryota > Metazoa > Chordata > Mammalia > Chiroptera > Vespertilionidae > Myotis > Myotis lucifugus. Next base: position 938,788 of record NW_005871065.1, read on the forward strand.
CTCTGGCTTCCCTGCTCTTCACACACCAGGCACGCTTCTTCCTGCCGGCATTGGCATTTGTTTTTCCAGACGCCAGAATGCACTTCTCCCAGATGTATACCTGGCTGAAGACTCCTTTCAGACTTTCAGATCTTTATTCATAATTTATCTCCATGACAACTTCCTGGTCATCTTATCTAAAACTTCATCACACTACACTACACACACACACACACACACACACACACACACACACACACACACACCACACATTATAGTCTTTGCTTTATTTATTTTTCTTTCTAGCATTTCCTTCTCTCTTTCTTTCTCTCTCCCTTTTTCTTTTCTTTTTTTTCTTTTCTTTTCTTTTCTTTTTTCTTTTTCCTTCCCTCCCTCCCTCCCTCCCTCCCTCCCTCCCTCCCTTCCTTCCTTCCTTCCTTCCTTCTTTCCTTCCTTCCTTTTGCATACTCTTATCAGGGCAGTATATACCTGTGATTATACTGTGATTCTGTATGGCCATTCATTTCCTACTTCAGTAGTGACATAGGAAAGGATTGTGTGACTAGGAGTCTGGGGACCAGGGTTCTAATCCAAGGTCTGATTTTATTGTCCTGTGTTTGTCTTAGGCCAGCCACCCTCTTTGGGTGATATTGCTTTATGTTTATTTATTTATTTACTTTCTGACATACTATATATTTTACTCATTTATCATGTTCATTATCTGTCTCCATTAAGAGTATAAGTTCCACAAGGACAGGGATTTTTTTAAAAATGCTGTCATATTCTTAATGCCTAGGATATTGACTATTTGTTGAAGGCAAACTATTATCTTGTGGCACCTCATTTTGTTTGCCATCTCTATCACAATTAGGCCTAGATTCAAAGTCAGGCTCCAGCACACAGCTCATTTTCCAAGTTAAGTGAATTCCTTATCCCTTCTAGTTCTGCAGGAGTTCCTACTAACTTCTTACCACTTTCTTATTGCTTTTATTTTTATTTTTTTATTTTTATTTTTCTTATTGCTTTTAAACTGAGAAATCAACATGTTCAAAATCTCTCTTTTTTCACCATAAAGGCAGGCAGGTCCAGCTACTTAATTGTGAGATCCCAAGCAAAATGAGAATGGGCCTTCTCTCATTCAAAAAGTATTAAGAATTTCAAGATAGTGACAGCCGAGCATTGAAACAAGCATGGGGTCCTAGGAGACTACAGGCAAGGCTTTGTTAGAGCTAGATTATTATTTTTTTTTTAACTTACAAAAGAAACATGGGGTTTAGTGACCAGGATTATCCCTTCATGTTTCCCCATTTCCATGTTCCATGATAAATGTTAAAGTTTTTAAGATTCTGAAGGTTAGTACTATTTATTTATTTATTTACTTACTTACTTATAAATCTTCATTGTTGAAAGTATTACATATGTCCCTTTTTTTTCTCCCACTGACCCCGTATAGCCCTCCCCTGCCTTCGCCCCAGGCCTTCACCACCTATTGTCTGTCTTCATAGGTAGTGCATATATGCATACAACTTCTTTGGTTGACCTCTTCCCACCCACCCAACCACCCAACCACCTACCCCCTCTGATATTCAACAATATGTTCCATGCTTCTTTGTTTCTGGATCTATTTTGTTCAACAGTTTAGTTTGCTCATCAGATTCTATATATGAGTGAGATCATGTGATACTTGTCTTTCTCTGACTTATTTCGCTTAGCATAATACTTTCCAAGTCCATCCAGGCTGTCTCAAAGGGCAAGAGATGCTTTTTTTTTTCTTTTTTTTTTTACTGCTGCATAGTAGTCCATGGTGAAAATGTACCACAGCTATTTTTTAGCCACTGAGCTATTGATGGGCACGTGGGCTGTTTCCAGATCTTAGCTATTGGAAATTGTGCTGCTATGAACACAGGGGTAAGGTCAATACAATTTAAATCATTATGTAAACTACATAACCACTTTCTCTGGCTCCAAGTTGACCTTTTGTTTATATAAATTTCCATCTAGTTATAATTATTTATTTGCACATTATCCCATACACTTCTGTTAATAATTCAAGATTAAAAATCTCACTGGCCGTAACCGGTTTGGCTCAGTGGATAGAGCATCGGCCTGCAGACTGAAGGGTCCCAGGTTTGATTCCGGTCAAGGGCATGTATCTTGGTTGCGGGCACATCCCCAGTGAGGGGTGTGCAGGAGGCAGCTGATCAATATTTCTCTCTCATCAATGTTTCTAACTCTCTGTCCCTCTCCTTTCCTCTCTGTAAAAAATCAATAAAATATATTTAAAAATAAATAAATAAATAAAAAATAAAAATCTCACTGGTGTGATCTCTTTCAGGAAATTGATATATTGTATAAATAAGCACTATTTAGAGAGAGATGCTCATTCATTCCACAAGAGTTGAATGAAACCTATATATGCAAATTATAGTTCACTTTATAAGAAATTTAGGCTAATTTGCTGAAATATCAACTTTCCTAAAGATAATTAACCAAATGATCAATTTACTGAATGACCAATTTGCAAATTAAATGACTGTAGTTTAACAAATATTTATAAGCTTTAACAGGATGGGATTTTTCATCTACTTCTGATTTCTTTCATAATACTTTTGAATGACATTTTCTACTTTTTCATACTAAATAATTTTTAATATTTTTTAGAATTATGTAGCCTATTATATTTCATTTTAATCTATAAATTAAAAAACAATCTGAGAAAATTGGAATTGTGAATTAAATTGCATTTAAATTACTTTTTAGTGAAAGCATCCAAAATTTAATTTAGGTTAACTTAATCTAACTTTAATTTGAAAGGAATTAACTTTAATCAGAAAGGAGTTGAAATTAGCCAAACAATTATATATAAAAATTCCCACATGAAATTTTATTTTGGATATTGATATTGACATATACACTTTACACATTTCATAGCTATTTTGTTGATACTGCTAAATTATTCTTGGTAAGGCTGCTAAATATTGTTAGACAACATTACAATCTCTCTAAATTTTATAAATTTGCAAATAATTAATTGACAAATTGCCTTTGAACTAGCTGATTTTCTGCTAACTGGCCTGCTTTCAGAGAGAGGAGGGAATGAGGGAAGAGACCCTGCAGGAATGCCAGTTCCCAGAAAGAGATGGAAGAGAAAAATACAGGGTGTCCTAAAAAATGCATACACACACTTTGAATAATTATAAAGGCAGTGCTTATTAAACTACAGTTTATTTTTAAAATTGAGCTACCAGCAGTTAGAGTGTGTATACATTTTGGGGGGACCCCCTGTATGAGCTACAAGTGATTGGAGAGGAAGGAAGAAACCCAAGACTATTCAGAGGAATGGAATTTCAAGAAAGATGTTACCAGTGTCACGTGCTATGGAGTTCCAGGAGAAGGAAGGTCTGTGGTACCCTTGCAGACTGTTTTCAGTAGAGTGGTGACACTGGAAGTCAGTTTGCAAAAAATTATTAGGTGAGTGTAATTAGCCAGACCTAACAAAATTATTTTCATAACCCCAGTAAGATAGATATAAACTCCTAATATTATTTATTCAAGTATAAGGACCCAAGCCCGGCTAGTGTGGCTCAGTGGTTGAGTGCTAACCCTTGCACCACGAGGTCACAGTTGCATTCCTGGTCAGGGCACATGCCTGGGGAGCCGGCTAGACCCCCAGCAGCAGGCAGCCAATTGATATTTCTCATTGATGTCTCTATCTCTCTCCTTTGTCCCTCTCTCTTCCTCTCTTAATAAAAACATGTTTTAAAAAAATAAAATGGCCGAAACCGGTTTGGCTCAGTGGATAGAGCGTCGGCTTGCGGACTGAAAGGTCCCAGGTTCGAGTCCGGTCAAGGGCATGTACCTGGGTTGCGGGCACATCCCTAGTAGGAGATGTGCAGGAGGCAGCTGATCAATGTTTCTCTCTCATCCATGTTTCTAACTCTCTATCTCTCTCCCTTCCTCTCTGTAAAAAATCAATAAAATATATTAAAAAATAAATAAATAAAATGTAAGGACCCAATTTCATTTACTTATTTTAGAGTTCTCTTTTCATTTCTTCTGTTTTCCCTCCTAACTAGACTTGTCAGATTTAATAAATAAAAATATGGGATGCTGAGTTAAATTTGAATTTCAGATAAACAATATATATATATATATATTTTTTATGTAAGTGTGCCATAAGCATCACAAGACCTCACTAGAATTCTGCTGAATTGGGGGCAGTGGAGAGGACAAGAGCACTGGCTCTGGAGTCACTGTTTGAGTCCTCAGACTACACTTAGGTGCATGGCCTTAGGCAACTTAACCTTCTGTACCTTAGTGGGGCTAATAATAGCAACAGCATTAGTAATAGTATGGTAATGGTAATAGTCCTTTTGAGATTATTCTGAGTTGAAGTCTCTAGAGCACTAGACATGGTGTTTGGGACATCAGTAATACTAGTGTGATTGTCCATTAATGGGGAATAGCAGGAACTTATTTGAATGTAAAGGGGGAAATGTGTGAGGTTTGTGTATTAGTTGGACTTTCAGGCCCAGCTGGGGTCGATTAATAATCACAGCAGACAGGCCATGAAAGTATACAGGCCCAGAATTTTTTAAAAATGTAAGAAAGATAAGGTAAGGAAAGAGGGCAAGGGGGAAAGGGGCGAGACTCACGGAAAACTGGCCCACGGATCTCTCTTGTCAAAAGGAGTGGACAGCCTTAGGTTGTTGGCCCCCAGGTCTGAGCGTGGAGTGCGGGGTGGCCCCGCCGGGCTCGCCGCTCCCCTGCGGGGTGCGTATCTGCGCGCAAATCCCAGGGCGCCGCCCCATCGCCGGGGGCGGGGCCGCCTCGCCTGCGCGTGGGAAGGTCGGGCGCGCGAGTGAGTGGCGATCCCCGAGCTGAGCGCCGGCGCGCGGGACTCCGCGAACTCGAGCGGCGATGGGACGCCTGTGGCTTTGGGGGACCTGGGGCTTCTGGGGGCTGCTCCTGTGCGCCGCGGACCCCCGCTCAGGTAACCCATGGGGGGCGCCAGGGGAGCGCGCGGGAGAAGCGCATGTGGGCAGGTCCCTGCTCCTGGGGTCGCGGGACAGGCGGGGCCGCTGGACACCAGCTCGGGGCCAAAAGGGTGGATGTCGCCGCCGCGCAAGCCTGGACCAAAGCACCTGGAAGGCGGGCCTGACCCAGACAGACCGAGGGAGAGGGAGCGATTGCTCTGAATTCATCCGTGTTGCTTGGGAGAGTTTGAGTCTCACCTCCTCCCCCCAAGTGACCTGTTGAAATGAGACTGACATGTGGCCTGGGGAGTGGTGACGGGGGTCTAGGCCGGGGAGGCAGCCCGAGTTCTCCCTCTCTCTCTTCTTGGGTCCTTTGGCCCCAGTCAGGGAAGTCTCCCAGGGGGACAGAGTGGGTCTTTGTGGCGGTGCCAGTCACTTCCAGGGCCAGCTGCCCCGAGCCTTCAAAGTAATACCCAGGAGAGGGCTGGCAAGAGGCTGATAAGATAAGAAATTGGAGTTGTCCGCGGAGATAACTGGAGGATGAACCTGAGATAGGTGAGGAGCAGCCGGGTCCTGGAGATAGGATCCAGCTGGAGTTTCCTGCCGGCGGCTGTGGGCTGCTGGAAGCTACCGAAGTGCCTGAAGCGGGAACAGCCGTGGGCTCTTGGCAAAGACAGGCCTAAAGCACAGAGGCGCTGGGTGAGGGGGGTAGTCTTTATGGTGGAGAGCTGTTGGCCCTATAGGTGAAGTCCCTGCTAAACTTTTCCCAGGCAGGAATGAACCATACCATCATAGCTTCGTTCACCTTTCTCTTTCTTTGTGCCTCCCCCTCCCACCCCCACTTAAATTTTCCCACCTACTCTGAGAATTTGTTACTGGATTTACTAGTACCCAGATCTGTACAGTTTAAGAAGAAAATAAACTCTACTGCTCACTGGGTATCTTTGAGTTGTTTTAACGCACTGCTTACAGTTCTCCAAGGAAGCCACTCACCCACCTTCTGTCTAGAACTCTTTGTCTTCCCCACAATTGGTCCAGTCTAAGCTAACTGATATTTGCCCTCCCAAATGCAGCAGGGGCACCTCTTTTCTCAATAAGGGGTGTGGCCCAAGACCTATGGATGAATTGCCCCATCTGAGTCATCTATGGCCCCTGTGCTGTCTTGTGTCACTCTGTGCAGTGCAAGCTAAACTTCTGGGAAGTTGAGATTGTTATGCATTTTTATATCCTCAGGCACACTAACACCGTTTGTTGAATGAATCTGTGACCTGTGCATTAAGAACTTGCTAGCATCAGGAGGCTAGATCTTTCCTGAAGTCTTACTCTGTCATGGAAAACAATTTCTTCTTAAAACACAACATTCCTCTTTGCACCTGAAGTGTTCTTTGATTGTACTAGCTTTGCACTTCCTGTGTGCCTGAATTTAAGGGTCTAATAAGTGTTTTATAATGTGATAGATAAGAATGATGAAAATGATCAATGAGTAGTAACTGAATTAATGACTTAACTCGCTGTCAAGTCATTGGTTAGCAGTAGAGCCCAAAATAAAACATTGGTATATTTACTTTCAGACTATAGCCTTCATGATACTTTTCTAACGATGTTGTAATACATGGTATGAAATTTGATGCTTGAAATGAAGTCCTTGATAATTTTCCCTCCACTGTATTTTAATATCTTTCAGATGGCTCTAAAATAATTCCTAAAGTCACAGAAATAATACCTAAATATGGCAGCATAAATGGAGCAACAAGACTGACTATCAAAGGAGAAGGTATGGTTGCCTTTTTGGCTTTTTTTTTTTTTTTTTTTTTTTTTTGCCAAGGTTGAGGTATTTTAAAGACTACTTCTTTCACATTCAGAGCCTTATGATTAAAAAAAAAAATCCACTGGAGTTATTTCTCCACTTGGCCAGAGTGGTAGAACTCTATCCCCTTTAACAGTTAATGAAATTGCCAAGAGTCTTCTATCAACAAGATCATCTGAATTCGTATTATAATTACTTGATTAATTCTAAGATCTGGGTTCTAATGACTAATCTATAGCTCAACTCTGCAATTGTTTGCTTTGCTCTTCATGGGTCTCTAATATTTAATTAGTTTTTATATCAAATAAAACATGTTGGGAGTTTAGGGGTGCAACGTTAGTAAGAGGGTATGATAGAGAAATAGGATGGTAATGGATGGAGAAAGGCAATTGACAGTAGAGCTTTGGATCCCTTCTCCTGCCACCAATCCTCATTATGTGCTTCATCAAAGCATGGGTTATGTATGACTCTCTTCTTGCCTGGTCTTGGGATGAAAATATAGTAAGCAATCAGTGAATATATTTACTTACTACAATTAGAAAGAAATATGTGGTTCTTTTAACCACAAGGCCTTTGGAATCTAAATGGTTGTGGTACTTAGCTGCTTACAAATTTTTAAAGATGAGAAAGAAAATTTTAAAAAGAATATTAACAAAAGTGATTACTTAGTGATTACAAGAAAAGAAATGAGAAGTTTTTGGAGTGAAAGAATTTACAAAGCAAGAAATGTAATTCTGATACATATATTATTTCTTTTTATTTTATTTCTTTTTATTGATTTATTTTATTGATTAAGGTATTACATATGTGTCCTTATCCCCCTATTACCCCTTACCCCCACCCACTCATGCCCTCAACCCCCTGCTGTCTGTGTCTATTGGTTAGGCTTATATGCATGCATACAAGTCCTTTGGTTGATCCCTCCCCCTTACCCCCACCCTCCCCTACCTTCCCTCTGAGGTTTGATGGTCTTCTAAGTAATATTTCTGCAGAATTCAACCTTTCAAGTATATACTTAAAATGGTTTATGCTTCTAAGTTGTGAACAATATATTTTGAATTAAAGTGTTCTTTTTTAGAATTAAACACCTGGAGGCAATGTATTTGTTAAAGACTATTTTTAAAATGTCTTTATCTATAGTTCCTTTATATTGTAAATTGCTGTTAACAATGTGCTTGAAAGTTATTGGGTTTTTAAAAATACTTTTTACTTATTGATTTGAGAGAAAAAGAGAGAGGAAGGAAGAGAGAGAGAGAAACATCGATTTGTTGTTCTACCCACTCATGCATTCACTGGTTGATTCTTATATGTACACTGACCAGGGATCAAATCCACAACCTTGGCTCATCAGGACGATGCTCCAAACATCTGAGCTACCCGGCCAGGGACAAAAGCAATTTGTTTTTTAACGTAGATTTACACGCACGAAAGACCCAGATTAAAGCAAAACAATAAAACCACCCAGCTATTTTCTACTCTTGAGACCTGAACTTTTTTTTTTTCTGATCCAGGAACCATAGCTTGAGTTTAAGTACATAGATCCAGATCATCCCTAGTTAGAAATAGAAAAAACAAAGCATTCTTTTCTTAAGGCAGTTTGGAAGAATATCCTTGTTAATCTAGCTATCACCTTTGCTCTTTTGTGTACTTTCTGAGGCTCAGGAGTAATAATCCTATGAAGCACAAAGTGTCATGGTGAATTTCTATCTTTCCCCTTCAGCACCAATTCATAGGTGCTTTTGGCAGAGAATTCTAGAGCAGTTAAATCTTTTTGAATTGCAGATACCAGAACCTCCCCCAGATTTGTCTTCCTTTTCCCTGTTTAGTGACACACTGTTGGTGACTAAAAATGTGTTAGCATGTGTCTTTCTCAGAGACTGAGTCTAATTACTGTTTTATGTAGGTTGGGGGGGGGCATGATATGTATACAGAATGTGTATAAAACAATGAAAATGAATTTGCAAAACACACCACAGCTCCTATAGCTACATGAATATGGTACTTGAACAAAGTTTATTTGGAAGGAATATATGCATGATCCATCAGTGTTGTCTCTACCTGATGCTCCATGTGTAGAATGACACATAGAGCTAAGTTATTAACCACACAAGAACACTTTCCAAATGAAATTGTAAATGCCAGTTGATTACTCAAATGTTGGTCCCATATGACTGTTTGTTTTATTTTTGTAAAAGTTATGAAAAAGTAAACTATCATAGAAATGTTTTACTTAGTAAGTGATTTCTCTGAAATTTCACCTTCTAGAAAGATCTACTTTAGTATTTTGATGTATCCAACTGACTTTTGGCTATTTCTACATGTTACAGGCAATATTTGTTCTAAAGGCTGTGCTTCAGGAACCAAAGATACATGATTTTACAGTCATGATGCCCACGTAAAAATGTTTTGTGCAATGGCATGATCATAGAAATACTTCTCTGTCCTTTTAACATCTTAAATGGATATTAACTGATTTGAGAGGTTGTGTCATTATTTTGCTAAGTTCTAGAGTGTTTCTAACTATTGGTTTTATTACATTATATTCACACCTTGTGTTTATTAATTGTCTTCCTTGATATTTATCATGTTTCCCTTTATTTAAAAATATCAGTAAGATAGAAGGAGTAATAATGAAGTTTTGGGTCTTTTTTCTGTATTTTGCTGTTACAGTGTCCAGCATATATATTTTTGTTAATGTAAAGTGTTGAATTACACAATTTTTATAACATTATGGCCTTCAGTTCCATCTTTGCCACTTCCCACTATGTGCCTGTGGACAAGTTATTGCTCTAAGCCTCAGCTTCCTCATCAGTAAAATGGTTTAGTAATTCCTACCTGTTGCAGCTATTGTGAATATTAAAATGGATGATGTATCTAAGGTGCCCATATATGATATATGCCCCATAAATTAGAGCTAACATTGTGATTATTCTTTTGCATTTATGTTATAGTTTTAGTTTCGTTCTTTAGGAGTTTCTTCCATTACACTGCACCTTTTTTCCCCATGATTTTCAATATTACAGCTTTTAAGTAGCTTTATACACTCTCAACCCTGCTTTTCTGAAGTAGAGAAACTGTAACAGCCAGAATTGACCATGGCAGCTGGCATCTTCCATGAAGGCTGCTATCAGGAGGCCCCGGTTTTCGTGCCTGGCAAATCTTGTCTCCAGTTTTTCTGCAAAAGAAAAAAAAATACATCAACATGTTAGGAATTTCCATTTGAAGTCTCAACCTTTTCTGTTTCCAGGGTACACCCAACCCTTCCTGTGATCTTTGTCCTTTGGAGTACTTCCAGAGGGATCTCTTTGTGCCCAATTATTTATTTACAATTATGCTTTTCAATTAAAATTGTTTTTAAAGGCGATACTTTTGAATTTTTTTAAAAAATATAATTTTAAATTAAAAGTCTTTTAAAAGGTGACTCCTCTGTATTTTATTAACTCTTTGGAATTAGCTGAAAAAATAGAAATATTTCTATGCTTTTTTTTAGCAACATTTATAATGAAAATATTTACAAAAATCTTACCAATTTGGTTCACATTTTTTCCATAGATTTTACTCTACGGCATATATATAGAGAGAGATAGATAGATAGATAGAGAGAGAGAAACAACTCCTAAGCTAAAACAACATCATCTTTTGTTAGTGTAACAACATCATCTTTTGTTAGTGTTATTTTTTAGACTTCTATTTGTCTTAGAAAAGCTGAAGAACATATCTGCATTACCATATCATTCAAGTGACATGTACCTGATAGGAAAATAATACATACATCACATCCTGAGCCACATCACAATGAAAACGTTCCAAACTCAATGTGAGTTCCAAAGATAAGCAGGAGTTGGCAGAAGGAACATGCAGGTTTGCAAGTAGCTTGCTTTTCTGTGTGTTCATGTGTCTTCTCGTAATTCCATTTTAGCAGTAACTTCCTTTCTAGATTCAAAACTGAGTTCAATGCAAATATCTTTTCAGATGTTAAATTGATGCTTATATTTGCACCTTAGTCTATGCTGGATGAGTCATGTTCAGTTAACGTTTAAGCTTAGAAGAAGAAAATGGTGTTTATTAAAATCCCTACCCTTTGTTGAGTTTCTACTTACTTTTTTTATATATAAAGGATAGCAGAGGAGACATAGGGTCTGGAGGAAGTTACATTGGGTAACAAGTAATAGCCTTGTCATGTGCATCTTTGATATTATTTTTCTCTGAATATCACAAATATGCCTGGTGGACATCTACAATCCAGATCTGAATCCTGGGCCCCGCTTACTAGTTTTCTGTTAGTTTTTTAAAGAGATATTAATACTGAACCTAAACCTCAGGGTTTCTGTGACTAAGAATAAGAGTAGATATCAACTAAGCTCTAAACATATGAGCCAGGCACCATGTTAAGCAATATATATATATATATATATATATATATATATATATATATATATATAGCTGTGCATGGGCCAACACCATGGAATCCCTTTCACCAATGCTAAGCTCCCCACTGCTGTTCTCAAGAGAGACCATCCTTCACAAAGTTCACCCCCAAACTTAGTGACAAGTTATCTGCATCACTCTCCTCTCATGGGAAGAACAGAGATTCCTATTGCTGAACTGGCACCTACTCCAGACATGAGTTTTGCCTTCTCTTTCCGTAGCGCTTTTGCCAGGACTGTCTTCTGAGAGCCTAGGGAGCCTGCTTTACTGCCAGGAGATTCCACAAATAGTGCCTCAGAACAAGAAATGCATTTATCGTGAAAAAGTTATGATAACAGGTACATGACCCTGAAGCCTGCGTCACCCTGAAACATACGGCTTAGTAGAATGATGAATGTCCTACAACCTTAAGGGTTGGATAAGTTCCCAGCTTGGGAACAACATCCTGTGGGATGGAATGCTGTCCATCATATGCCACATGCAGTGAGCCAATGGCTGATGCATGCTGTTGTTTCCCAATAGATAGAATACAGGGAGCTGGAAATGAAGGGCTTCCTCCCCACCCCCCATCATTATCACTCCCAGTGATCCAGAAATTGAATCTGTGCTTTCTATCCTTTCAATTTTAGGTTCTTCCATGGCTCCCAATATGGGTTCCACTAAACTAAAACTACCACTACTACCTGATCATTTGAATCCATCAAACATAATTAGTAGACAACTAGAGATAATCAATTCTGATGATCAGAAGAGGTAGGGCAGCTTTACCTAATGCAGATAAGGAGGAGTATGTCTGGAAGTCACAATTTTCATGGAGGCAAATCTTGGCTTCCAAGTCCAGTGAATAGGCAGTTATGGCAACCACAACCTAACAAGGGCAAGGCAGCTAAGGGCTCAGATCTTGAAGATGAAGGTTAGTGTCACTCCATTAGCTGAGATGCTAGCCAAGGATAAGGGAAATCTACAATGGGTGATAGAGAGGGGCCAGGTGAACGTTCATTATAGCCTCAGGACCAGTTGTATTAGTGTGGCCTGTAGCTTGTCCGACTAACCCCCCTTGTATTAGAGCCTTAGCAGAGCTCTCATACAGTCACCACCTAAGAGTCTTGATAATGGATTGTATTTAAAGTATAGAGCATGAGAATTTCTGGATGGTGCCATTTCTGGATAGACTGTATCAGGTGCCTTGTATGCTCAGCCTCACATCCTCTTGTCCTCACCTGTGATTCTAGCCACAGCTGTGTCAAATAGTCCCCCCTGTACTGTGACTCAATCTATACTTTCAGATTCTTGCCTTAACTTCTCCCAGCATGGCTTTGTCTACTGTCCCCGGGCTTCTCCAATGGAGGGACTTGGGGCATGCAGCCCACATGGCAGATATGCTGCCTGAAAGGGCAGGGGGTTATTTCCCCCAGTGTGAACCCTCAGGTAATGGGGGCAGGATGTGATGAATACATGCTTTTTGCTGTTGATTCTCCGATTGTGAAAGGCAGTCTCTATTTTTTTTAGAAGTTACCAGTAAGATTGAGTCACAGTTGTCTCAGTGGTGCCCACTTTTCTTTGTTCAGGTTTTACTCTACCTTGTCCCTAAGAAATCACCACCCAGATAAACTTCTTACAAGTCCTCACCTCAGACTTTGCTTTATAGGAACTCATGGTAAAATAGTGGTATAGTGTTACCCTCATGCAATCTTTCTATACCCTTTAGCATGCTTTATTTTAATAGCAGTTATCTGCACAGGATATAGTATATAGCATCAGGTGATGCATATATATATATATATATAAATTTTGTCGCCCTGGCTGGTATGGCTCAGTTGGTTGGGCACCAAAGGGTTCGATTCTGGTTGGGGCACATGCCCAGGTTGCATGCTCCATCTCAGTAGGGGATGTTCAGGAGGTAGCCGATTGATGTTTCGCTCTCACATCAATGCTTTTCTCTTCTCCCTTCCTTGCTCTCTTAAAATCAATAAATTATTCTTTAAAAAATATATTTGTTTATTTGCTCCACCCCTCCCTATCCTACTACTGGTATATAAACTGTTTGATTCCACCACATTTAATAGCACCTGACAAATAATCAAGAATTACTTTTATGATTTAAATTTATTAAAGTCTAACTTTTCTGCTCCCAAATAAGATTATAATCATAGGAATAAATATGAAATAAGCTAACTGCTTACTCAGTACTGTTCCCTATTATTTATTGAATAATTCAATACTTAATGACAATGGTTAGCACTCTAAAAACAGAATCCATTAATAATAATTGAGTGTTTTTACTTTCCCAGGTTTTGCTCAAGCAAACCAGTTTAACTATGGAGTTGATGATGCTGAGTTGGGGAACACTGTTCAATTAGTTTCTTCTTTTCGATCCATTTCTTGTGATGTAGAAAAAGATGCAAGTCATTCAACTCACATTACATGCTATACTAGGTATGTTTTAAACTAACTTTAATAACATTTTTATCATATCAGAAGTACAGTTATGCATATTAGTATTTTAATAGTTTTATCACTCTGGCTGTTAAAATAATATTTATTCTGATTATCAGCTGTTTTTGATTTTGTGATTTTAGATGATTTTATGCCTTTATTACAATCAATTATAATGCTCTTTCCACATATGGGCATGATAAAATATATTCTATATTCTTGTCCAGGTTACTAGAGCTATTATCATTATTGATCTCTTTTAGAAGATAAATGGCTACTATTAAATTGTAATGATGCTCCTCAAAATATCAAAATTATGCTTTCCTGTCAGGTTTGATTAATTTTGTTCAATATCTTGACATAGCCATTAAGATTAAAGACGATATTTTGTATAGTGACATTTCAAGTTTTTTACTATTGGCCCAAATTAATGTTTGTTATTAGTAATTTAGTGAAAAAATTTAATCATTTTAAACTGTAACTTTCAGTATTGTAACATGTAGCATATATTACAGAGGAATTCATCTACTTTAGGCTTGTTGGCTATTTTTTTTTTTTTTGCAGCAAAAGCTCACTTAAGGAGAAACTTGATTAAAACTTCTTTTTAAACAAAGCAAGGTGATATGTGACTTTTTAAAAAAATATATTTTATTGATATTTTTACAGAGAGGAAGGGAGAGGGATAGAGAGTTAGAAACATCGATGAGAGAGAAACATTGATCAGCTGCCTCCTGCATACCCCCCACTGGAGATGTGCCCACAACCAAGGCACATGACCTTGACCGGAATCGAACCCGGGACCCTTCAGTCCACAGGCTGATGCTCTATCCACTGAGCCAAACCAGTTAGGGCGATATGTGACTTTTTAAAAAATATGTTTTTATTGATTGCAGAGAGCAAGGGAGAGGGAGAGAGAGAGAGAGAGAAACATCAATGATGAGAGAGAATCACAGATCTGCTGCCTCCTGCATGTCCCCTACTGGGAATCAAGCCTGTAACCTGGGCATGTGCCCTTGACTGGGAATCAAACCCGAGACCCTTCAGTCCACAGGCCGACACTCTATCCACTGAGCCAAACCGGCCAGGGCTACGTGACTATTTTTAATGATTATTATTACATTTGTTGTCATTGCATTTATTTTCCAATAAGCATCAATGCACTTAGAATAAGCATTTGCTTGAGGTCCATAATTTAGAATTTGCAGTGCAGAATTCAGGAGGGAGTCATCTTTTCAAAATGTAAAGTAGAACTTAACTGTCCACCAGTTAAAATTGTAGACACTCCTTCAAAAATGACATGTAGTCTTTTCACTAGTACTATACGTTCAGTAAAAGGGTCATTGCGTTTCTTACATGTTCTTCCTTTGCCTTCCAGAGCAATGCCAGAAGATTCCTACACTGTTCGAGTCAGTGTGGATGGGGTTCCTGTTACAGAAAATAATACCTGCAGAGGTCTCATCCACAGCCGAGCGTGCAGCTTCTACGTATGTGGGAGCTCGTCTTTAACTTTCGGATAATTGATCTTACACTTCCCTTCGTGTGGAACTGGGTTTTTATCTTTTAATTTTTAATTTTACAGATTGTTATCTGTGTCCACATTTAAAGACATGTGAGCATGTAGCTAAGGATAATTTCACCCAGTTTTAATTATCTTCCATAGCAATAGAATCTCCTTTATTACTTCTGATCTTTTTAAAAGGTTTCCCCTTTATAAAATTACTTTTATTAATGGGTTAAACTTTTATACATCCAAGTTATTTTCTTGTTTACACTGTTTTTTTCTCTTTCTCCATTTCTGTTTCAGTTTGATTCTTCTTTTTCCTATTTTCATTGGAGTCACCTTCATTTTGAATAGAAACATAATGATTTTTTCTTTCTCCATTAAGCCATTCTCTTCCTTACCATGAAAGTGTGAAATAATAAGTCTGAAGTTATCCTTAACCTCACATTTGAAAATCTGTCTCTTTTGTTGTTAGTCTAAAAATCTGTCCTTTTACTTTTAAGTACAAATCTGGGCTTTTTAAAAAATATATATTTTTATTAATTTCAGAGAGGAAGGGAGAGGGAGAAAGAGATAGAAACATCAGTGATGAGAGAGAATCATTGATTGACTGCCTCCAGCACCCGCCCCCCCCCCCCCCCACTGGGGATTTAGCCCACAACCCGGGCATGTGCCCTGACCAACAGTGACCTCCTGGTTCATAGGTCGATGCTCAACCACTGAGCCACGCCAGCATGGCCAGATCTGGGCACTCTTTAGGTTGTCCCTGAATGAGAATGGAGGAACAACTGACATTTATTGAGAATTGACTTTGTGTTAGCTTATTTTGTTTGTATTATTTTGTATCCACGCATCCCGTTCTGCATCAACAACGCCCCACCTCCAAACACTTGATTTCTAAAAAAATGTTGCCCATGTTTCTGTGTTATTTCTGTTTTCTGCGGTGTCCTGTGTTTCTGTAGATGGACTCTTAATCTATTTCTAGTCCATTTGTTTTCCTCTACATTACAGTAGTTCCCCCATTACCCACGGGGGATAAGTTCCAAGACCCCCAGTGGATGTTTGAAACTGCAGAGAATACTGATCCCCAATCAACTTCCTCAACTCTGCCAGAAATGTGGCAGCAGCTTCTTCATTGGCAAATGCAATAATTTTTATATTTTTCAGTCCTAACCTATTCCTGGCTCTGTGTAACCATCCCTGACTTGCAGTAAATGGCTTGATGTCGCTCAATGCAGGGAATCCCTTGCTGAAGTCTTCCTATCATTTTTTTATTTCCTTACTAAATCGAGAACTTTCACCTTTTCACTAAAGGAAGTACTTTACAGTTTCTCTTTGGCATGTCCAAAGGGGCAGCTTCACTACTCTTGTGCTTGGGGCCATTTTTAAGTAAAATAAGGCTTATTTGAACACAAGCACTGTACACCATGACAATCTCATAATCAAGACAGCTACTAAGTGATGGGCAGGGAGCATGTACAACGTGGAGACGCTGGACAAAGGATGATTCGTGTCTCAGGAGGACGCAGTGGGACTTGTGAGATTTCATCACAATCGTCAGAACAGCACACAATTAGAAACTATGAATTGTTTATTTCTGGAATTGTCTATGTAATATTTTTGGACCCTGGTTGACCCATGGATAACTGAAATTGTGGATAAAGGGGGACTAACTGTATTTGTTTTTAGTGTAGAATTAGATTTGTATATCTCTCAGTTACAGATAATTCTTTTTTTTTTTTTCAAGTATGGAACGCTTCACGAATTTGCATGTCATCCTTGCGCAGGGGCCATGCTAATCTTCTCTGTATCGTTCCAATTTTAATATATGTGCTGCCGAAGCAAGCACCAGATAATTCTCTATTTTGCCCATCAGCTCTGCTCTTTACCTATTGGGTATTAATTTTGTTTTTCACATTGTAGTATATTTCCCTTTTGCAGTAATTATTTCTCATTTTGCTTTTGGAAAAGAAGTTGGCATATGTTTACCTGGATAATAATTGCCAATAATTAATATGTAATTGGCTGTATTCTCTCTTTACTCTCACAACAACCCTATAACTGCATACTATTATTATTATCACTATTTTATGGATAATAATACTGAGAAATTACCTTACTTACCTGAAGTCATGCAGCGTGGCGGTGGTAGAGCTCAGATTTTCATTTAGACAGCCGGACTCCAAAACTGGATTCTCAATCATCATTCCCTCCTGCCTAGTATATGTGCTTGAATATCTCTAACAGTTGTGTGTTAGTTGCTATTTGCTGCCATAAAAATTTACCCAAACGTAATGACTTACAACAACACAGCTTTATTCCTTTTCTACTTTGTAGGTTAGAAATCTGTAGGTCTCAATGGGCTAAAATCAAGGTGTCAAGAGGTCTGCATTTCTTTGGGAGGATCTAAGGGAGAATTTGTTTCCTTGCTTTTTCCATCTTCTAGACCAGCCGTGGGCAAACTACGGCCCGCAGGCCAGATCTGGCCTGTTTGAAATGAATAAAACTAAAAAAAAAAAAAACCGTACCCTTTTATGTAATGATGTTTACTTTGAATTTATATTAGTTCACACAAACACTCCATCCATGCTTTTGTTCCGGCCCTCCGGTCCAGTTTAAGAACCCATTGTGGCCCTCGAGTCAAAAAGTTTGCCCATCCCTGTTCTAGACCAATGCAGTTCAACCTTTTCCACCTCATGGCACACATAAACTAATTACTAAAATTTTGCAGCAGGCCAAAAAATACATTTTTTTGCTGATCTGACCAAAAAATAGGTATAATTTTGACTCATTCACACAGGATGGCTATTGTTGTGTTGGCTGCTGTCATTTTTTTTTTTTCATTTGACAATCAAAGGCAAAAGAGGTCAGTGCCCCTGACTAAATAGTCAGGTATTGCATGTTTTTAAAATTCTTGCAGCACACCAGCGTGCCTCTTGCGGCTCACCGGTTGAAAGTCACTGTTCTAGACTGAGGTTGCCCACATTCTTTGGCTTGTGGTCCCCTCCTCTGCTTTTAGAGCCAGCAGTGGTGGTTGAGTTCTTATCACACTGCCTCACTCTGACCTTGCTTCCGTTGTTGCATCTTCTTCTCTGACTCTGGCTATTCTCTCGTCCTCTTCCATTTATAAGGACCCTTGTGATTACATGGAGCCCAGAGGGTGATAATCCCAAATCACCTCCCTCTTCTAAGATCAACACATTAGCAACCTTAATTCCATCTGTACTATCTGCCATGTAACCTAACATATTCACAGGTTTCGTAGATTAGAGGCATGGACATCTTCAGGGGGGCATTATTCTGTCTGTCACAAAGTATTAGTTTCCATCACACCGGTGGCCTCCTGGAATTCTGCCTCTTCCAGTTCCCATTTGCTATCACAGTTCTTAAGATTTATGCCTGCACTGCTCCAAAAAAGTATCTTAAGCTCGCTTTGATGGACTTTTCCCAAGTTTTGCTTCATGTTTTTTGAAATATGCATTGTTGTTTTTCTCCTTGGGCTTAATCCAAAGTAGACTTTCTTTAATGTTATTCTACTGAATTCCTAAAGTCTTTATCAGAGAGTCTTATCACTGTGATTTGACTTACACTGATAAGGATGCTTGAATTTTAAAATTGCAAGCTAGAGACATTTTGAAATGAGAGAGGATTTTTAGGGGATAAGGAAAAGTTCTTGAATAATCAGAATATTCTAAACTTTATTTAGATGTAACAAGGAATATTTTGATAGTGATCTTATGGATTCTGTTTAAATAGAAATAATGTAAGAAGCAGAGATATTTCATAAAACTAGGAACAAATTAGAGATAAGACTGCTTAACGACAGTATTATTTTACAGGCAAAAAGTTTCAGAACTCCAACAATAAGGAGCATCACACCTTTATCTGGGACTCCAGGTCTGTTATATGGCAGCTGAAATATCTTTTTGGTTTGTGGTAATTAATTTACTTTTTAGTATGTAAAATTATTATATCTGAAAAATTATAAATAGCATTTTTCTGATTATACAATAAATGCCAATATTTTTTATAAAATGATATTCAATGTCTGCATAAGAATCTATATAATGTATTTAACTTTCCTCCTATTGGACATTTAACTGACTTTCAATGTTCATTATAATAACTATAGTTGTACCGGTTTATAACTCCAATAGGAATATATGAGAATGCCTTTTTCTGTAACCTTGACAATTCTATGTACAAATTTTCAAGTATTTATATGAAAAATGTAAATTTTAAAAAACATTTCTAATTTTTTAATTTATGTAATTAAATTTACTTATATTTGCTGACTATTTGTATTTTTTCTTTTATAAATTACTTGTTTTTCTCCTTAGTTTAAATTAAATCTAGTCAACATATTTTATTTTATTTATTTATTTATTTTTTAAATATATTTTATTGATTTTTTACAGAGAGGAAGGGAGAGAGATAGAGAGTCAGAAACATCGATGAGAGAGAAACATCGATCAGCTGCCTCCTGCACATCTCCCACTGGGGATGTGCGTGCAACCAAGGTACATGCCCTTGACCGGAATCGAACCTGGGACCTTTCAGTCCGCAGGCCGACGCTCTATCCACTGAGCCAAACCGGTTTCGGCTAGTCAACATTTTAGATTAGATTATGAGAATTATCTATATTTTAAGGATATTAACCATTTATATGTCATATATGGAGGGAATATTTTTTAATTTATCATTTGCTTTTAAAATTGATTAGCAGTTTTTCTGTCATTCAGTTGCTTTTAATTTTTATTATCAAATCTGTAAATCTTAACCTTTGTTATTTCTTCTTAGTTTTTATGCTATAGAAGATTCCCAAATCCCAATTATATAAATATTACATAAATTTTCACCTACTTTTCTAGAGTTTTATGGTTTTATTTTTTTTTATAATTCTTATTTCACCTAGGGTTGATTTTATTCTTTAGTATAAAGTAGGGACTCATTTATTTTTTTCCAGTTAAGTCACCCATGACTTCAGTGATATTTATTGAATAATTCATTCTGTCAGGAAGCACCTCTTTAATCTATAAATATTTGTAGATACTTTCTTAATACTATAGGTACTCATTAATGTTTTATTATATTTATTGTTTTAGAACAATGCTAAGCTGTACTGGTGAGCATAAGTTATAAGAATTTGGATGCCCATTTTCTTGAAAGACCTGCTAGTGTTTTGGTAGTAAGTGTGTGGGCCTATGGGTAGATTTTCTTACAGAATTTTTTGTTTGTTTTTAGGTACACTAATAACAATCCAAGGCAGAATCTTCACTGATGTCTATGGAAGTAATACTGCACGAAGCTCAAATGGGAAAAATGTTAGGATTTTGAGGTAAATTATTGATGTGGGAACATATTCTTATAAGTTATAAACCCAAGATGATATTCCAGAAATAATGGGTCAAATTACATTAAAACCACTATAATGGAATTAACCAGTGTTTTGTCAGCCATATTATAGGAAGAAAAATAAACTGTTGGATGATGCATTGACATGGAGACATCATTCTTTTTCTGTGATGGATTTTAGTGATAAAAGGCACTTGGAGGCAAGTGCTAGAGCAATTGAGTTAGTCACAGAACTTTATTACTAGGGAATTTTGTTACTTAATTTAACCGCCTCTTTTTGCACACATAAAAAACGAAAACAAAAATCCCCTGTGAATCCTAAAGGTCCAAAGTTTAGTCAAGGTCAGGAGGAGACTGCAAATCTGCTAACGTGCAATTTGCCATGGTGTACAGAAGAGTGCTAAAGCTGGAAACCATCAATAACTTATTAACAAGCTTGAATTTGAATCCTGGTTCCTCCACTTACCAACTGTGGACCAGATGGTCGTATTGTCTACATTTTGAACTGGAAACTAGCATTTTGACTAGAGTTCTCATCCTGTAGCATAGGTGGGTTATCTCAGTCCTGCCTTACGAGACTGAAAGTCTGTTCATTTCCTATCGAAGCAAGTACAGAATCATATACAAAGTGGACAAATGGATAAATTAAACAATTTAGAGAGCACACAGACATGTACATTTGCACATATAATTTTGTAAAACATGCAATTCAAAAGGTTTTATTTACTAAATGAAATAAAGTTGATTTATCTGGCATTTTATGAGGCATAACTCTCTGGCATTTTATGAGGCATAACTCTCAAATAACCTTTGCATGAATCTATAATCTGGAAATGTTCATATTGATCCTTATATATAAGAAAATATGGACAGCTTAGCATAAATACAGATTTTGTTTGCTACTGCATAACTGAGTGTTATGAATGATTTCTAATTCTTAGATGGGATTTTCTAAATCATCCTTTTCCATAATACTGCCAAGAAATAGGAAGTTTAACTTTCTAAAAGAGATTCCTTTTCCCTCCCTGACTGTAGCTGAAGTTACTTCTGTTTAATACAAAGGAATGGATGGAAATTAGGTCATAAAATCACAGAATTACAGTCAGCAGGGTCCTCAGAGGTCAGGCTGCCCAGCCCTCACACTCTGGAAACCCTGAAGTACCGTGTATAAATAAACATAGAAAGAATTTCACACCCCTATTCATAGGAGGAGAGGAGACCTTAGACCTGCATTTATCTCATTTCCACCACATTAATTGTGACAGTAGGGTCCGAGGCATTTCACTGTGCCTGAATTCTATTAGCACGGAGCACTGGACTGCATACTGGGCAGGAAGGAAGGACATCCCAGTGCTCAAGCTGCTTCTGCTACTCACAAGTCTTGTCAATTTGGCCAAATCTCCAAATCCAGACCAGGTACAAATTATAGAGGACATGCAAATGACTACAATGATCTAGTGACTACCAAGGAGATTTGGGTCTAAAAGATCAGATGAGTATTACCATAGACAGGCAAAGGAAGGCCAGTGTGGGAATTACTGGGTGTGGTTAAGAGCAAACAGGGAGCTGACTGTCTGGGTTTAGATTTTTGCTCTACCCTTACTGGTCACAGGCTTAGGCAAGCTACTTAACCCTCCTGTCTCAGTCTCTTCATCTATGTAGTGACAGGATAATGGTTACCAGTTTATAAAAGGTTGCAAGGATTAAACATGGTAAGTGCCTATAAGTGTTTTCCAAAATTATTATTTAGTTTCATTGAGGCAAGGGATTAGAGGGAGGATATGAATCCATAAATCTATAATGGGTACAATAATTCAGGTTACTTTCTTTATAAACCTAATGTACTCACCAAATGAAAGGATTTGTAGGTAAAAGTACATTTAAAAGTTCAAAAAGGGGACATCTGTAGTATTTTTAATGATAAAGATACATTTTTTTGAAATGTTCAAAATTCTCTACAAACAGAAGTTCTTCTATTTTAAGTTCAGGTTTATGCCTGGCCTTATTTTGAGTCTGGGATTTGCTGTCACAGAAGCTGGGTGGTTTATTATGATGATGCCAAAAATACAATAGTAGTCAGTAACCTGCAGGCCTCCAATAGCATCAGGTTCTATCAGCCATAAAGCAATTGGTTGACTTTATCAGCTGCAGAAATGCAAAGACAGTTGTTCTCTCTCTCCAGCCTTACCCTGCCCCTTCTCAGTTTCTTATTCCCATTTCAACCTTACTGATGCTGTTAGGTATTCTTTTCATCCTGATTACTCTGTTTTGGATCTTCTTTAATTCCTATAGTATGAAACTTACTGCAAAATTATGTTTCATTGATTGAACCTCAGATGGAAGAGTCCCCATTATCTGTTTCTATGTTTTGTATTCCCGTAGTGCTTATCACTTGCTAACACACCAAATATGTTCTGATTGTCATATTTATGATCAGTCTCCCCAGTTAGAATGTCAGTCCCACAAGGGCAGGGATCTTTGTTTTTTGTTTTGTTTTGTTTTGTTTTTGCTGATGTGTTCCAGTACCTAGAGCAAGGACTGCAACATAAGAGGTGTTCAGTGGATGTTTGTTGAATGACTAACTGATGGATAATGAGTGATAGAAAAAATACAAGGTGGCATTGAGTTGGTGGGAGGAGAGCATTTTGAAACAATTTATTAAACATAACTTGTTCTTTTCTAATAAAATATTTATACAGAGTGTATATTGGAGGAATGCCCTGTGAGCTTCTTATACCACAGTCTGATGATTTGTAAGTAATTCAAATAATTTTCTTTAGAAAAATAAATAGTAGATATAAACATACTAAGTTTAAAGAGTAAATTCTAGCAATATCACTTATCTGAATGCTTTATAAAACAATATAACTTATAAATTTTATACTAGATTAGCAAGAATTTATAAACTTAGATATTACCTGATATCTCCCATTGTCTCCAGTATAGTAAGATATTGACTTTTATTTAGATTATTATGAGAAAGATGTTCTGAGAAATATATTTTATCAAATAATTGTTTCACTTGGTAATATTTTAGACTTTAAGAGGAATATCATAGGGATAGTCAAATTAATTACACAAATTTCATTGTTCAATGAAGTCTTATTCAAATATCTTTAACCAAAGCTTGGCAATATTTTAATTTCACAGAAATTATTTTTGTAGCAACAGTTTCTATCCGGATACTTATTATGAAATTCATAAGATGTTTTTGAGGGAGACACAGTATTTTAAAATTTTAGTGTCAATGTAAGCTTTGAAATTAACATATATATTTTACTAGGTATGGTTTAAAACTAGATCATCCAAGTGGAGACATGGGTTCTATGATTTGTAAGACGACTGGAACTTACATTGGTAAATGCTGATCATCATTCTTCATATTTCAGAAATGCCTGTTTCCTTGTTTTGTATTCTCCTGTAACATCAGCTCTTTATGAAATGCTAGCATTTCCTCTTTTCCTTGGCTTCTTTTCAGTTTCCTGTAAGCATGTCTGAAATAAATTCCCTTTTTCCTAAGGTTTACATTTAAGGTAAGCTTCTTCTACTGTCTTTTTCTCTTCTTCTGTCATCCAGAAGATTGCTTGGCAAATTTAGCCATTTCACTCTTTTTTACCCTGTGCTCTATGTACTTCGTATACATATACCTCTTAGTCTTTGAATGAGCTTCAGGTCCTTCTGTTTCAGGGCCTTTGTAAGCTTCCCATCCTGAGAATCTATGTATATAAAAGCCTAAGTGACCATTACGACCAAATGACCAGAATGATGGTCGACCAGTCACTATGACGCGAACTGACCACCAGGGGCCAGATGCTCATCGCAGGAGCTGCCCCCTGGTGGTCAGTGCGCTCCCACAGCCAACCTCCCGTGGCCCATCCCCCCGGCCCGCCAACCTTCCATGGCCCCTCTCGTGCCCTCCCACTCCCCCACTGACCCCCTGCGGCCCCTCCCCCTGGCCGGCCAACCTCCTGCACCCCTCTCCCCCAGGCTGGCTAAACTCCCAGGGTCCCTCCCCTCGGCCGGGTGGCCCCCCAATAGGCCTCAATCGCCAGCCAGGCCTAGGGACCCCACCTGTGCATGAATTCATGCACCAGGGCTCTAGTTTCAGATACCAGTAAAATGTCTTGTCTTAAAAAATAAATAAAAAGCCTTCCCTGATCCCCTGCCTTACATTCTCAGAGTTCACACTCCTTTTTCTTGATACCCTTTTCATAATTTATAGTTGTCTGATTGTGTCATTGCTCTCAACCAGCTGTATCCTTCACTAGCTAAGATGCTTTTAGGAGAAAGCAAACTGTGTGCTCACCCTCCATCTCCCAACCCCTGGCAGAATGTCTGACCCAATTAAATAGCTATTGAATGAATGGAAGAAATTTGGGGTCAATATGGTTACATATATTGTATATTATGTATATATTAAAATAGTAGTTGCTTCTTTAAGGTAGTTCTGTTGTCCTGTCTTTGAGGATTAATAGATGGTTGAATAATTACAGTTTTAATTTTAAATTTAGTCACTTTCAAGTCAGCTTTATAATATATAGTTATTGTTCTCCTATGATTGGGAGTTTAATTGATTGTGCATTTTAATTAATTCCAGGTCATCACAATGTCAGTTTCATCTTGGATAATGATTATGGAAGGTAGGTCATTTTGTAAGTAATAATTTTCATAACTGATTAAACTGGGTAAATAAAATAAAAGAGTATATTTACTTTGTGCTATAGATCCAGAGATTAAAAAATTAACCATTTTCTTCCCACAAATTAACATTTTAGGGGTCTGTAACTTCCTTTCACTCATAGTTCTCTACCATGGCAGGATCACCCTATTCCTGGGTGCTTTTGCAAATGTGTGGAGATATTTGTTGACTGACACAGAAACTGGGCCATGCTAACGGCCTTTGGTGGGCAGGACCAGGATGTGCCAAACCTAAATGAATTGTTCTGCCCAACATGTCATAGCATCTTCCATTGAAAAAATGAGCCAGTTAGCAGATATGTACATAAATCACATTACTTACCCATCAAATACTAATACAGATGTATTAGATCAATAACAAGATAGGTCTGTCTCTGATGTGAGACTCAATGATTAGAAGTTTGAAAGATGGCAGTATTACAACCAAAGTAGATGTTAAACCTGGCGTATGCTCACAGACGGGAAGAGGATATTTGTTCCCTCATGCCTGGAACTGCAGTTGAGTTGGTGAGACCAGAACTATATCATAGTATTTTGAGATCATCTAGTTCTAGACATCTTGAGGCAATAGGTTCATAACACAGTGATGCCTGTGCTGGACACTGTATTATAGACCAATATAGATTGGACCAAAAACCATGAAGAATGTTGTAATTCAGGGACAAACCAGAGTGGACGATATGTAAATGGTACTAAGATTTACCTTTGTGATTTACAGGGGGCAAATAACTTAGTGTCCCATGAGTTAACTGTCATTTTATTCAAGGATGTAACATATTTACATAAGCTTGATAAAACAGGATAATAGGATTTTATTGAAAATGTGAGAAAGCCATGTTAGGAGCAATAATTATTGAATTTTAAATGATTTCTTGAACTATATATGGTTCTTTTAAGCTCTCAATGTCATCTTCACATGAGAAAAGTGAATTCTTATTTCTGAGACTTTGAAAGGTATTAATTGCCAAATCCATCATATGTCTCTCAGAGAAATAATTAGCCAAAAATAGAAGGTTTGTGTGATCAAGATTGAATGTGATTGATAAGTATACATAAATCAATATGCTGCATTAACATACCCCCAAAATTTCAATTTAACAAAGCCAGCAAATTTTCACATAATTTAGGGAAATACCTCATAAAATGGTTGATTCTGTGATCTTGACATAATTTTCTAAAGCAAATTGCTGTCTTTTTATATCTTCTCAGAATTGATGAAATTATGTTTCTATATAAAGTAATCTTAGGAATTTAAGATTACTTAAAAATATGACATTTACTACATGAAAACCTATTTTTAAGATTATATGGCATTTTTTAATGCTAAAAAATTTTATAAATCATAAAATACATGTTTTACAAATTTTCAGGGGCATTTCTGAATACCAGATGATCTAATTAAAGGCCACTGGGGCCACCATTCTGTATTTCTTTTAATAGCCAACCTTCTTTCCTCTGTTAACCAAGTTCAAACAACAGCTGTTCCAGACTGATAAGGTTCAGATGAGGCTGCCTTAATTGAGAAATGCCTAGTCATTATCAGTAAATTACTGAAAATCACCTCAGTGTCATAGCAAATAAATTACATTTCAATTTTATATCAGGAGGCAATTTCCCCACCAACTTAAGCAGAGTTAATTTTTCTGATGCTGGATCTGCCCACAGGCAATATTGTTGGAACTAGCATCATTTCAGATGTTTAGGAAATCAACTGAAAGGTTTATAACATAAAAATGTAAAAACCAGCATGCATGTCTTAAATAACCAGCATAAAATACCACCAAGGACTCTTTAGTTTTCAAATGCACATTGTAATGCCTGGGTTAGATTTAAAGGGAGTTCACTGTTGGTCTCAACCACAGAATTTGTGTTATCCTAGTAGATTTTAATTCATTGTATTCTAGTTAATTATGATGAATGGGTGTGAGTCTTAACATTTGAATTTTATAACTTTTCTAATTATGAATTTAATTGGGGTAATTAGGGAGCCACATTTAATTTCTAGGATCAGATTCTTTTTCTTCCCACACCTTCATGCTTACCTCTGGTGGACTGTTATTAACTTGCTCTCATCCATTTGTACTCTCATGTAAATTAGTAGGTCTGGAGCCAGGGTTCTGGTCTCAACCTACCAGAGTTCAAATTCTCTGCCTGCCACTTACTCTCTTTTTGAGCTAGTGTAAGACAAGTAAATTCTCTGAGTTTTGCCTATCTTGTTGGGTTGATGTAAAGAATAAATAGCTCAATAAATTAAAATGTTTTAAAAAAATCGTAACTGCTTAAATCTCTTAGCTTGATACCTGATAAGTGTTTAATGTTAGTTATCATGACACCAAGTGGGCTGGCTATAAGAGAAAGAGATAGTGGGGGCCAGCCGAAGAGCCCAGCCTTTATAAAAGGTAATCCTCCTGTTTTTTATAGTGATATAAATTGTTACTTTATTGGGTTGTAATTTGCATATAATAAAATGTACATATTTTAGGGATGCAGTTCAGTAAGCCCTGACAAAAGGATATTTGTGTAGCATTCGTATACTTCTATTGTTGTGTAAACAAAAACGAAATCAAGATACAGAACCTAACCTTCCCCAATATTTCTATCCAGCTCATTTGCAAATCATAACACAATTTATATTACTAATAAGTTACTAATAATATTTTCCTAAAATAAAGTTTGTATTTAAAGTAAGAGTTTTTGAACTTTTTTTTTTGAACAGGAGTTTCCCAGAAAAAATGGCATATTTTGTTTCCTCTCTGAATAAAATTTCAATGTTTCAAACATATGCAGGTATGTGATCTTTCAGTGTGTGTGTGTGTGTGTGTGTGTGTGTGTTTGTGTGTGTTTGTGTGTGTGTAAAATATATATATATATATTTCATTTCATTAAATCAAAGGCAATACTGACTTAAGGTGTGCTATTTTATTCCATGTACTTCTATGAAGTAAAACCACCTGACACAGAGAGTTGAGTCTAATAGGAAGCCCTGGCATTAAACTAGGGCCCTGAAGACTATATTCC
This sequence comes from Myotis lucifugus, assembly GCF_000147115.1. Lineage (NCBI taxonomy): Eukaryota > Metazoa > Chordata > Mammalia > Chiroptera > Vespertilionidae > Myotis > Myotis lucifugus. Next base: position 966,986 of record NW_005871065.1, read on the forward strand.
TAGTGTAAGGTGGCCTGGAAAATAAACCCATTGCACCAAAAGAGACAGAAGGGAAACTTGCATGTCTCCACTTTAGTTGTTGTTTGAAGGAGGAAAAAATATTCCACTGTCAGTTGAAACAACAAGCCAGATATATGCTCTCAGTGTGTGTAAAAGAATCCCCAAGCCTATTACAATTTATTTTAATTTACACAGGTCTCAGGTTGGTAGTACTTCTAGGAGAGTGTCAGAAGCAAACACAAGTCTTCTTGAAAGAATTTACTCCCAGCTCAGGAGTGATGGAATTGGCATATTCAGGTTTCATAGATGTTCAATGTGAAAGAAATGTGTCTTGGAGTCAATCAAATATGATATACTTTATATTTTTATGGAAATTTATTTAATGTGAAGTTTGTATGTGAAACTGAAACGTTCGGAGTTGGGCTGGGGTCACACAGAACTGACTCAAGGCTCAGTGTAATCAAAATGATATTTATTCAAGGCACCTGGGGCAGGCGGACTAAATCTGAGAAAGAAATCAGTGGCAAATGTGGAGGGATACATAAGACTTTGATAGAACTAATAAGAATACATTTTAAAAATATATTTTTATTGATTTCAGAGAGGAAGGAAGCGGGAAAAAGAGATAGAAACATCAATGATGAGAGAGAAACATTGATGGGCTGCATCCTGCAAGCCCCTTACTGGCGACTGAGCCCACAACCCAGGCATGTGCCCTGATTGGGAATCAAACCGTGACCTCCTGTTTCATAGGTCGACACTCAACCATCAAGACACGGCAGGGCAAGAATACATTTTAATAAGAATCTACCACATGTCATGCACTGGGCTCTTTTACCAACATAGCTAAAACTTTTCTATATAAAGCACAAGAATTCCAATCATAGTTAATGTATTACTACATAAAAAAATATAAAGTTCATTCTTCAAGAGCATAAGGAAGGTGAGGCTCTTCTCCTGTCTTCCTGTGTTTTCTTTTGGAATCAAACATCCATGATTAGCCCAGATTTTCCTTACTTCCTGGGTCCTCCCAGTACCCGTGTCTCCTTAGCATCAGTCTCCACAAAAGCCTGGTCCCCGGGAGATGCAGGTCTCTATGAAGGCCATGTTTATTGTCCTCTTCAGGGCTGCATCAGAGAAAAAATAACAAAACACCCAATTCATTTATTCGGTGATGCAAAACCTACACTATCCTAGGTGCTATGGCTACAAGTAATTTAGAAAAATTTTTAAAAGCAAGCATTTGGGTTTGTGTGTAATGTTTATGACATTTTAGTTCATGTGCTTCTCCTCCTCCACTCCAGAGATCACTATGATTTCACCTTCACAAGGAAGCATTCAAGGTGGCACCACGCTAATAATAAGCGGACGGTTCTTTGATCAAACAGATTTCCCAGTCAGAGTTCTAGTTGGAGGTATTTTTCATCACTTTTATTATGTTACTTTATAAGAACCAATTCTGCCTTTTTCTTTAATAATTTGTAAGAAGAGTCCTTTCTCAATTAATATCTTAAATTTAAAGCTGCCATCCATAAATCCCTTGCCATACCTATAGACACACCTACCCTCTGTTTAATGACTCCTTAAAGGTCATTCTTAAACTGTTGTTACTTCTCAATGGGTTGGCTAAAGATGAGTAAATTTAAAGTAGTATTTGTGGATACTCTCCTCATGACCCTTCTCAGATACTGTGCCTTGTCTGGACATCAGCAACTACTGATATTGGCCTTGGAAAGAGCATTAATTGATATAAGTGGTCACAAATGTACGTAGGGGTTGGTTCTCTGGTTATGCCTCACTTGTATGTGTCTAGTCTTGATCTGTTCAGAGGTAGGGAGCTATGCAGCTCAACAGGGAGGCCAGGATGAATATAATAATGGGGATCTTCCCACTCAGCTGTAGTGACCTAAGTTACCTCGATGAGCAAGAGAAAGGATGTCTGCCTATGCTACTGGCCCATTCTTTTTCGGATACAGGCCTCTGCTCAGATGTTTTCTACTTTGAAGGGATTTCCTCATAAGCCAGCCAAAATGTGATTTCAAGAAGAAAATTAATATAAGTAACCTCATCTAACATTTATACAATGTTGTTCCTATCCCTATAAATCCTTTCTGGTTACTTGTATAAATATTAAAATCTAGACCACAGATTTTACGGCTTTATATATGTTATTCTGATTTTTTAAATATAAATATGTTTTAAATATTAAAACCAGGGACATTATTTTAAATTTTTATAATGTGTCTTATGATCCGATGTTGTACAGTTGATATGCAAATATAACATGTAATTTTTATGATACTTCATTGCTGTTAATGTGATAACCAGATTTGAGGTTTTCAATCCTCAATAATTTCTCGAAAGTAATGATTTGAAAATACCATTTACAAATTATTATCCCTTCTGTTTTCGTTTGAACAACTTGGACCAAAGCACTTTTTATTTTAACCTAAGAGGACTGAGGTCACCTGTTTTTATAAATTCGGAACATCATGGGTTTATTCAGCAAATTTTCTTCAAGGATCAAAATATAAGGCTTCACTTTGGACACAGAATTATATTGTGATATAATCTTTATCAAATTTTTAAAAATTTTGTTTTTCAGAAATTATGCAATTTTCTTACTTAGACTTGTAATATTTTGCCAAGACAATGTTATACTTTCACAAGGCAACATTGTCTTGCCTTGTGAAAGTATGACAACTAATGAGTGATAAACTTTAATGAAGGCCTCCACACTTTGCCTCTTGCTTGTGCTACTTTTTTTTAATTGAAGAAGTGCTTCAAGACAGGCTGATGTATTTGCATTCTGAAGCTCTGTACCTTGCTTCTCTGTAGGTCAAGCCTGTGATGTTTTGAATGTCACAGAAAATACTATATATTGCAAGACATCCCCTAAGCCTGATAGTCTCAGAACTATACATCCAGGTAAGTTACCAGAAGAAATGGCCATTTCTGTACTTACTTAGGAAGACTATTATCGATGTATATCATTAGTGTCTTAGTCCATTTGGTCTGCTATTACAGAATGCCATAAGACTAGATAGCTTATAAACAACAAACATGTATTTCCTATAGTTCTGGGGGCTGAAAAGTCCAAGATCATGGTACTGGCAGATTAGGCGTCTGGTGACAACTGCTTGCTCATAGATGGCTCCTTCTCGGGGCTAGGGAGCTCAGTGGGGTCTCTTTTAGAAGGGCACTAATCCCATTTTTGAGGGCTCCACCCTCATGACCTGCTCAAGGATTTCATCTCCTTTTTGGACAAAACCAGATCCTCCTAATACCATTACATTGGGCATTAAGTTGCAGTATATGAGCTTTAGAGGAACATAGCCAGCCTACAGCAATTAGTAAAAAAAAATTATTTGCACTTTTTAGAATTTGTAGTTAGAATTATAACACATTTCTTCCTAGTTTTTCTCTTTACACTTTCTGGATTAGGAAATATTTGTATTAAAATAGCTACATCAAGGCTGCACCTGTGGAAGTAAACCTGCCCTAAATCCCTCGGACAGCCTACTAAAAACAGCCATCTCTTTTGATAGAGTAGCCTGCTGCCTTTATCTCAGTTTAAATGACGATTACTAAATGTTGGTACAGACTACATGGTAACTTAAATTATGCCTTTCCCTGGGTAAAAAATAAATGGCAGAATTTAATCCTTCCTTGCCCAGAATGATTTAGGTATGATAACGGAATGAGAGAAATGGAACTCAAAATTCTTTATAGCCTTTCACCTGTGACACAGTGAGCATGCAGCTGGTGGTCTTGATGTCTGCTGTCATTCCACTGAGATTCTGGGCATGTGTTTGAGTGGGCTGTGTACAATGAAATCAGTTCATAATTACATCAGTGGTTGTTATTTGAAGCCAAATAAATTCTGTTTACCAACCTCTTAAATTTCCTTGCTTTGAATGATATTAGAAAAATGACCAATTTAAGAAAAGAATTTTGATATTTATAATTGATAATGCCAAAGAAAGTGACATATATCAGAGAATGAAGTCCTAAGCTTTTCTCTAAATAAACTCAGTAAAAGAGGAGTAGCCATTATTTTCCACATCCAGACACTCCACACAAGCTCAAGGCTGCTGGAGGAAGTCAGGAGCCCTATTGTTGTGTAGGAAGAAAGAAATAGAAAGAGTTCAATGACTTATTTTTTGGTGAGAAAAAAATCATAAGGTTTATGGCAAATGTAGATACACCCTAAGGAAAATTTTCTCTCTGGTTTTGTCCAAAAAGGGGAGATGAAATCCTTGAGCACAAGTGATGTTAAAAAAAAAGAAAAAGAAAAAATTCTGACAAATCTTAAAGCCAACAGTATCTGTTCTTTGATTGGTTGTAAGGCATTAATTAATGTTTTGATACAGAGAATAGTCAAGGCAAAGACTTTGTGGTCAAATGGTCTGAACCTTCAAGTTTTTAGACTTAACTATAAAAGCAGCATCAGTCATATCTTAGGTAATTATTATATTATCTTTTTAAATATATTTTTGTTGATTTCAGAGAGAACGGGAGAGGGAGAGAGAGATAGAAACATCAATGATGAGAGAGAGTCATTGATTGGCTGCCTCCTGCATGCCCCACAATGGGGATCAAGCCCACAACCCAGGCATGTGCCCTAACCGGAATTGAACCATGACCTCCTGGTTCACAGGTGGACGCTCAATCACTGAGCCACACCAGCCTCACGTAAAACATTTATAAGTACCAAATGTTTTATATATTACATATGTAAAAATATATTGCATATCTCTTATAATCTAATCCCCATAGCATCCATACACATAGTAGAATTACTCCCATTTTACATATGTGGAGCCTGAGATGCAGAGAAGTGAAGTCATAATAAATTGCAGATGGTCTTAACAGCACTATATCCTCTAGATACAGGAACATGTGGTAACTGTTTTAATTACACACATGTTGTAAAAATATGAGTTGAAATAGAACATCTATAACCACACCCAAATAAAAGGCCATTCAGATACCATATCAAAATTCTGATGAAAGGCTTCTTTTATTTTATGTTCAGGTGGGAGAGGCCTTAAGCTTGAGGTATGGAATAATAGTCGGCCAGTGCATCTTGAAGAGATACTTGAATACAATGAAAAGACGCCAGGCTACATGGGTGCCAGTTGGGTAGATTCAGCTTCCTATGTTTGGCCCATGGAGCAAGACACATTTGTAGCACGCTTCAGTGGATTTTTGGTGGCTCCAGATTCTGATGTTTATAGATTCTACATCAAAGGTGATGACCGTTATGCAATTTATTTCAGCCAAACTGGGCTTCCAGAAGATAAGGTAGGAGAGACAAAGGTAATCTTTGATATTATTAAAACAATATGATAATCTTTATATGTAATGTATATAATTATATTAAAGAATTCATGGCATATTTTTTTATGTGTCTGGATTCTTGGCTATTTTTAACATGTGTATTATGAACTACCTATAAAGTTATTATAGAGAATCTATCATCTAAAATGAAATGCTCTCCCATACCTAAATTTTCTCTTCCATGGGAAAAACACGTATGAGTCCTTTATAATTGAAATTTGTTTTTATTATGAAGGAATTATAACTATAACAGAGAAAATTTTGGAAAAGAATAAAAAATATTTTTTAAATATATTTTATTGATTTTTTACAGAGAAGAAGGGAGAGAGATAGAGAGCCAGAAACATCGATGAGAGAGAAACATCGATCAGCTGCCTCCTGCACATCTCCCACTGGGGATGTGCCCGCAACCCAGGTACGTGCCCTTAACTGGAATCGAACCTGGGACCTTTCAGTCCGCAGGCCGACGCTCCATCCACTGAGCCAAACCGGTTTCGGTGCAAAAGAACATTTTATTAGACAATCAAAACCATTCTCCTGCTGCGTGTCTTTCTATTTTCTCTTGCAGTTTTAATTGTGGAAAAGCTGTGGTCTATGCAGTATGTTTGGTATAGCAGGGCTGATGTTAGGGAAAAAGAAATGAAATGAGCTTCGGTAATTATTTAAATTCCATTTAATCATGGGTAACAGATCTTAGAAAAAATATAAAGTAGCTTCACATTTTTCTAGTCATAAAAGTGCAAAGACTGACAGAAGTAATAAATAGTAAGTGCTGAAAAGGTTTACTAATATTCTCTCTCTCCGTCTCTTCCTTCCCCTCTCCCTTTGGAATAAGATAAGAATTGCATATCATTCTTCCAATGCCAACAGCTATTTTTCCAGTCCAACACAAAGATCCGATGACATTCATCTTCAGAAAGGAAAAGAGTAAGGTTTTTTTCTTTAAATTACTGTTTGGTATTTAAAAACTATAAGTTTATGTCTAAATATATTTTCAATTTATTTTTATTGATAAAAGTGATATTAGTTTACCAGCTTAATTTGTAATTGGTTAGCCTCTGTAGTTTTAATAAATTTCATTTTATATTCGAAGTATATTGGCATTCCGATAATCAGGGAAATTTGACAACTAAATGATCCCTGTTGCTGAAATTATAACTTTGTGAGATATACTTAATTCCATTTTTATTTTTTCACTAAGACCATTCAGTCTATCCAGCCATCTAATTTATCTGCTTCTATAGAATCCTGAGCTCTTGAATATTGCTAGGAAAAAATTACAAAACCACATAATTGGTACCACAGTTAATACATATTTGTTATTCACTCATTTATTCAAGACCCTGGACCAGGTACTGGAAATTTAATGCAAAGGATATCAAAATACACTCCCTGTTCTTAATTACATCACTCAGTGTTCAAAGGTCAAGTGCAGAGAGAAGATGAAGGTACTATTCAAATAGCAGATAATGTCATTCAAAGAAATCATTCGAGATTCCTAGAAAACGAAGGTAAAAGACATGATATATTTAAAATAGCTAAGTTACATTAAGAACCTCAAGAGATTCATTGAGATCATTTTCCATTTATCACTTGTATCTGTTAGGATTTGCTGCGTAAGAAACCACTCCCCAAACTTTAGTAGCTTGAAGCAACCCAATTTTGTGATTGGCTGGGCAGTTCTTTTGGTGCTGGCTGCTTCAGTTGGTGATTGATGGCATAGGATGGCTTCGCTTACATATCTGCAGCCTCACTTAACTCACTTGGAGTTAGTTACCCCAGATGTCCCACTCCACATGGTCTCTAATCTTCCAGGAGATTATAGCCCAGACTTGTCGCAATGATTGAATGGCTTCCCAGCAGGAAAGAGGGCAATTCCTAATGCACATATACTTTTCAAGACTGTGTCACATTTCCTAGTATCCCATCGGCCAAAGCAAATGGCCAAACGTAGATTCAAGAATGAAAAAATAGATTTCACTCCTTGATGGGTGGAGTTTTATTTATTTATTCTACCATATCACCCTTCTAGACATTGATGAGATTTGGCTCATAGGCAGCACCATGAAGATCTGGTGGAGCTGGACAGAGGGTTGGGATCACTGGTACCTGGGAGCAATCACACAGTGTTCTCCCTGAGGTGTTGGCCACAGTGATATGCGGAAAGCATTCCGTTCGTTTTCTCCTCCTCCTTCTACCTTCACTTCTTTACATTCTTAGACATTTCCTTTTTAAACCAAGATCACTGGACCATTTCAGGGAAAATGGATTACCTAATTAATCCCTGCTGCTCCTCAGTGTCAATTCACCTGCAGGCTTTGCCTTGGCCTTGGAAAATGAGTTCAATTTACCTGCTTGGCAGGAACACAGGGCTCGCTTGAAAGCGACTCTAAATACATCTGCTGCCTGGCCTCTGTGCTCCTGCAACACTAGCTTGGAATTTACACACTGCGCTCAGCATGGTGGCTGTGAATTCTGAAATTGAGGCCACGCTAGCTGCTTTATGGCACAGAGGTCCCTGAGGGCTTTCCAAAGGTAGCTCATATCTCCAGTTCATTCTACGCAGATGATGTAGCCTCATCGTGAAGTGTATGTCTCTTTGGTCACCCTGTTCTACTTTGAAACATACCGCAATTACTAACTTTTAAATAATCTTTCAATTTTTAAAACTCTCTTAGTCTCTGTTACCATATGAACAGAGAATAAGAATACTATATGTTTTATAGGATTTTTTGAAGATTCAATATAATAATGTCTGTAAAGTATCCAGATTAGTGCCTGATAAATATTTTTAAGCTGCCAGGTGAGGATATAGAAGTGAATGGTTCTTCGTTGAGTCCTGCTCATTAGTGTTGTCCGCCTCAATTTGGTAGAGCTGGCAAACAGGTCCTCGGGGCAGCCAAGTGCCTGATGCAATCCTCCGATATCAGTTCTATAAGGGGGTGACCCAGAGCCCCATCATTCTAGACAGATGAGAGCTGATAAATGCCCCTCATTCAGTCTTCCATGAACTGTAGATACTTATTCTCCATATATAAGAGTATCTGTATAATGACTGAGGCAAGTCAGAGGAATGCCCAGCAGTCCTCTCCGAAGATGAGAGCATTGATAGCGACTCAGGTAGGGAAGCAGTAGCTTTGCACTCACCTGTAACAGCTGGCCAATGAATGCCTTATCCTGGATAAGCAGTTGAATGGTGGGCACGGAGCCTCAGCAATCAAGAATTCCAAATATAAGTTGTGAATCCCATCTGACTTGTTGCGGGGGGGCATAGTCAATCTAATTAGTAAAGGTTTCCTGAGGCATATATAAATATATATGATATCTCTATGTCTGCCTGCCATTTGCTTATACACACTAAAATGCTTAACTTCTGCATGTCCTCCGTACTTTATGTCAGGATCTTTGTATTATAAGATACAGTGTAATTTTGTTTTAAGATAGTTGAGGATAGGAAATAGTATGTTTTTTGATAATTATTTATTAACAAAACTGAATGAATTAGTAGGAATGGGAGCAACTCTTTACTAATGCAGATATCTTACACAATTCATTTCATTTTAGCAAACTGCTATGAAACTTTTAGTAGTTTAATATTTAAAATCAGGGATATTGCAATATAAATCAATGAACAGGCAAATGTTTTATATAGTGTTGAATTTTTTTTCATTAATAAAAAGAACTCATGACAAGTGCTCTGAAGAGAAAACGTTATATTTATTAGTTACTCTATTTTCCAGATATTACATTGAAATCTTGCTACAGGAGTATAGACTGAGTGCTTTTGTTGATGTTGGACTGTACCAGTATGGAAATGTCTACACTGAACAACAAACAGAAGATGCAGTCAACGAAGAACAAGTTATTCAATCCCAGTCAGCAATTGTCCAGGAAGTTCAGGTTTGCTATGATTATAGCTCCACTGTCTAGAAAGAAAATGTTCACAGACAGGAGCTCTATTTGGTTATTCCTTTTACTAAATAAGATACTGTTTTGGGAGAAAGCAGTTTTGGAAAATTATTGAATTTTGGCCTGGAGTATCTGTATTATAAACTAAAGAGGCTGTTACTTCATGAAATGTAAACGTTAAGTCCTGGCCAGTGTGACTAAATAGTTAGAGTGTTGGCCCAAGCACCAAAGGGTCATGGGTTTGATTCCCGGTCAAGGACAAGTACCTGGTTGAGGAGCCTGCTGGAGACAGCCAATCAATCAATCTCTCTCTCCCTCTCTCTCTCTCTCTCTCTCTCTTTCTTCTTCTCTCCTCCCTTCTTCCCTCCCATTCTCTCTCTGAAAAGCAATAGAAAAAATATCCTTGGGTGAGGATTAACAAAAAATAAATAAATAAAGTAAAGTAAAATTTAAAATGTTATCATTTGCAATAAAATAGAGCAATAAAAAGGCTTTGCATAGCTTAATTATTATATCTTAAAAATGTTTTGTATAGTAAACATATTTTTTAATTGGGAAGTAGGTTATAACATTGGAAAACTGGGAAACAACTAATGCCATCAAGGAAGTTCAGAGAATCACGGTAACCAGCCCATGTATAGAAGTCAGTTCCTGCTCTCTTTACCAATATAGATTAACTTACAACATGGAAAAAACAGGTAAGTGATAAATAGTAAGGGAGATTTTCTTTCTCTTCATGTGTACATGTAATTATAGAGAGGTATTTGCTGTAGTCAAATTCAGTTTTAATAGCATGCTAGACAAAAAAAGCAGAAAAATATAGAGAAAAGCCTTCAGACTGGGATAGAAAATGGCATCAATAAAAATATAAAAATACTTAAAATATGGTACATACTATCATTGTCTCCTATAAGGATCATGGTAAATACACATCTAAGTGCACACAAGGATTTTATATATCTGTGACTCACAGGTGTAAGTTAACAGAAATTAAATTCATCGCTGCAGGGAAGCAACACATTGCTTTCAATTTCTCAAATTAAGTGATAGACCCATGAGACCCTAATTATCTGTTAATAAAAACATCGTATTTTTATATTTTGTAATAAATCCTTGGAAAATAAATTTTGCTCTTTCTGTTAATTGTTTCAGTCAGTAAATATAATAAGCCAAATACAATGCTTATTGCTATGGGAATATTAAAACAATAAAATATGAGCCCTATCCTCAAGAGACCATAATCCAATTAATTAGTCAATATTGATGAGCTTGAATCAATTTCAGAGCACAGTTTCATTAAGTGACGACATATGGTGCAGACTATGAGTGATTTTTAAAAAAACAACTATACGACATCATTGTTGGTAGTGCAGAAAGATTACAACTCTTCTCCTTTTTCATATTTTTCCTAAATGCATCCAAGCCTTGCTACCTGCTGATGCTTCTGACTTCTTACTGCAATCAGCCCTAAATGACCTCTGGTCTTTAAAACCGGATACAGTTCAAGTAACAAGAACACAAAATCCCCAAAGTTATGTTTACACGGTAACCTTTATATCAACTAGAGGTAAGCATGTATTTCATTTTGCAGGTCTCTAAAGTTTTTTCCTAGGAAACAAATTTATATCCTGTGCAACTCCACTGAAAAAGGTAAAAGCAACACAAAATGACAGAGGGAAAAAATTGGATTCACAGCCTTGAACAATTTTAGAAACAACAGAAATTAAATGGTTAATTGTTTCCTACTGTAATTGAAATTCCTATTGTATTTCAAGGAATGTACAACTCTAATGCATGAGAAATACACTATTCTACAAACACATTATCAGTATAATAGCCTTTTATAAATTAGCAAAACATCAGTGAAGATATTAATTCTGGAAATGAAATGTAAATTTAAATTTGTTTAGAAGATACTGGTCTGGCCAGATCTTGCAGGATGAAAGAATTCTGTGGTCAAATTCAGGTGGGAATTTATTTACCACGGCTTCTCCTTAAAGATTGACAGAGTTTATAAAAATATTAAAATCCCTGAGGAATCTTGCAGTGAGAAACAAAACACTAGTTCACCTATGTTTAATGCAACATTTTCCAAAATTATTTGATCTCTCTATGCTTTTTCTTTCAAGTAATAGCTGTTAACTTATTAATCTTTCATATTTTCAAGTCTTACAACCAATTCTAGCAACAAATTCAGGTTTGGGATATCTAGCTCAGGAAATAGGCCCCTGAATATGTGTGTTTACTTTTCTTCAGGCAATCATTATTTCCCGATTCATGTAAGTAAAATGTTACTTCAACATTTGTCTCATTTTATGAAATTGTTAATTTGGTTGTTGGATGGAGGTTGAAGAACTTCATTTAACCAGAATTGAGGTTCTAAAAATTCCCGCAAAGTTAGATTGTCAGAACACTATACACACAAAAATATGGTTCTCCTTATTCTCCCAGGAACTTACTTATAGATCAGACTGAAGGACCTGCATCTTCCTTGTTCATTTTTATTTTGTGATACTGGAACTCCAAATAAAACCAATTTTTAAAAGTTTGAGTTCTACTATTGACATTTTTTAAAAAAATATGTTTTCATTGATTTCAGAGAGGAAGGGAGAAGGATCGAGAGATAGAAAGATCAATGATGGGAGAGAATCATTGATCGGCTGCCTCCTGCAGGTCCCCTACTAAGGATTGAGCCTGCCACCTATTGGGAAACGAACCATGATCTCCTGGTTCATGGGTCAATACTCAACCACTGAGCAACACTAGCTGGGCTATATTGATATTTTTTTAAATTAACTTCTGAAAATTCTGTTTGGTACTTTATTGCAGGAGACTTTGATCTGCTTGGTTATGAAGTATTTGAAGGATATAATGTCACACTGGATATTATAGAACAAACCAAAGGAAAACCCAGTTTGGACACATTCACACTGAATTGGGATGGAATCACTTCTAAGCCTCTTACTCCATGGTCAGCAGAAGCTGAAGTATGCTCTGTGTTAATATTTTAAACATAAAACCATTTAGGCATCACTTTTCTATTAAAAAACAACCACGCTTTAAGTACTAGAAATACACTCTGCTACTTGGCATGATGGATTGGAGGCAACCAATAGTGAGCAGAGAAGGGAGGAAGTATCACAAAGTTAGGGAACAAAAGGGCATTTCTTAGATCTGTGCCAACAGAATCCACCGTATCTCCATATGGGCAACTTTTCGTGAAGAAAGGATGTTTATTGTGAGTTACTGAATTTTGACAATTACCTGTACAATGAGTTTAAGTTAATATTTGTTTGAAGATTAAATATTACCTGTCATCCCAAGTCCTTAGTTCTGAACATCATTTATATCTGTGCATTGCCAAAGAAACAATGTGGAAATTACAGGCGACCTCATGAATGTGAACTGATTCCTGTATATTCAGAATTATTTATTATTTTTTACATAGTCTTAATCACAGGCTTTCAGTATCTGTATCTCTTCTTTTGAAAAACAGTGCATTAGATTATACAGTTTTCCCCCCCTAGTTAATTTTGAGTTAATTTGGGAAAACTATTCATTTGGAGTCTGTTAAATTGGGTGCTGATTTATTTAGGTTTGCCTCATTGTTGTCTTTTTAAAAACTATTGAACAAATATGTCTACCTCAGTAATAACCAAGTAAGCTAACATTATCCAATTAGATGTGGCTATTGCCATTCTAAATTAGAACTCTTGCAAAAGACATAGGACACTAAAATGATCACATATTAATTATTTAGTTAATGATCTCGTAATTATGACTAAAATATGGGAATTACATGAATATGTTGTAACTAATTAGTAGAATTAGCAGTAGAATTACTAATGTTCTAACTCTTCATGAAAAAGAAGTTACTAAAGTTCCTGTTGTTAATTTAGTTTCAGGCAGCAGTGGAAGAGATGGTTAGCGCTAAGTGTCCACCGCAAATTGCAGATTTTGAAGAAGGATTTGTTGTGAAATACTTCAGAGATTATGAAAATGATTTTAACATGGTACGGAATGTTGAATGAATTGTGAAACTGACCAAATAAGAATTCATGTACATGTCTGGAATTTTGTCATTTCTTTTTTGAACTAGCATTAATTCCCTATCACTCAAAGTCAAATTACAAATATAATGTTATGGTAAGGTCTGTCCTAACATCTCTTTGCATTATAAAACAATTCATTTGTGAAAGCAGTATTTCCACTGCCCATGAATTTTCTTGAACAATAGGATGTAGGCAAATATAAGATTGAGTTTTTGATTGTTTTCTTCACTTGGATGCAGAGTATATCCCTTTTCCTCATTGGCTTCAGCGGACACATTTGTAGCAGGGCATCATTGCATAGCACATCACTTCCCTTGCATAGCACATCACTCTGCTCTATTAGTGCAATGCCTAATGATTACTTATTTCTTGGTGAGATGTAAAGATTTTTCTTTGAGACACAGTAAAAAAATTTTAAGTACACTACTTGCCCAATTCTTATTTTCAAGACATGAGGAAGCCAGATAGTCACCACTTTCAAATATTATCATAAGAAATATGCTAGTTATTCAGTTCAGAACAATACCCTCGAAATAAGTGAGTCATTAAAATATATAGCAGGCAATGCCTATATGAAGAGATTTATTACTGGAAAAAAAAAGAGAAAATCCACTCAATGGGCTACGTTTTCAACTGAATTTAACAAGTCTACATCTATTTGGGTTCTCCTATCCTGGATGCAGTACTTGCAGCCATGGGAATTACACAAATAATTAACATTACACTTCCTTACTTCATCTTTCATTCATCACAACACACATTCTTTGCTCTACCCTACCTTGACAATTTGAATTTCACAGCATTGCTTTCTAACACCCCTGCTTCTCTGCGTGTATTTTACCCCTTTCTGAAGCTCCTTGGCCCCTTTTCCTTTTAAATAACTCCTGTTTATCTTTAAAGACACCTGATGTGCCACTTTCTCTGTCATTTTTCTTGATGCGTTTCTGTGAGTTAGAGGCCTCCCTTCAGCCTTGGTTTTATAATCCTTGGTTCCTTCTTACAAACTGTTATGCAGTGGTTCTCAACCTTCCTAATGCCTCAACCCTTTAATACAGTTCCTCATGTTGTGGTGACCCCCAATTTCATTGTTACAAATTGAACATAATTAAAGCATAGTGATTAATCACAAAACAATATGTAATTATATATATGTTTTCCGATGGTCTTAGGCGACCCCTGTGAAAGGATCGTTCGATCCCCAAAGAGGTCGCGACCCACAGGTTGAGAACCGCTGTGTTATAGGCTTCTGTGTTTAGGGATAGTGTTCCCCACTGGAACCCCGAAGATTAAACAAAAAACAAACAAATTCATAAACAAAGACCTGGCCCACAGTGAACACTGAATAAACATTTGTGGAAGGAAGGATTAAATATCATTAAGGAGTTCATAATATGGGGGAAAGATAGGATTTAGGAATATAGTTACAAGGGATTATGTGGTTATGAGTCCAAATGAGCAATATAGGGTGAGGGCTTTAGAATTTCAAAGAGAGAACATTTCAAGTTACAGTAATTTGGTAAGCAATGGGATCTGAGTCGGAACTTGAAGGACTTGGGTGGAGATGCTGGGGAACAAAGCAGGACAATCAATCATGTTTTCATTTGAAATATTATTGTTTCTGCAGGATCACATTAATAGAGGGCAGAAGACAGCTGAAACTGATGCTTACTGTGGTCGTTATTCCCTGAAAAACCCAGCTGTTCTTTTCGACTCAGCAGATGTTAAACCAAACAGACTACCATATGGAGACATTTCATTATTTCCTTATAATCAGGTAAGCTCAACAAAATGAGATGCTAATTAAATTTGTAAAATCCCTTGGTAATAAAATTTCATGAAATTTTAAGACAAGGGAAAGTGCTTGTCATGTGAAATCATGTCACATTGGACAGGCTCTGTGGTTCACTCTCTGGGCGCTTGTGATTTCCTCTTCTTGTGTTTCTCAAAACAAGAAATTAAAATAATATGCAGTACCACGCACATGTATTCTTCTTTATCTCATATTTTTAAAAAATTATTTGCACTCATTTAAGTACTAAAACAAATAGATATATGTTATTTTCAATATTGCTTCATTAATTAAGAAGAAACAAAAATGAATAGGCACCATAGAGTGATCTCGGGTATCTAATCAGGGAAAAGTAAAAGAAGATTCTGAGAAAAAGAAATGGCAATTTTAGGGTAGGTATTAAAGTCTAGCAATTATAGATTTACCCTTTCTCTTGTTTCAAAATTCTCAAATTGTAGCACATGTTCTGAAGTTGGTAGTTCTAAATATATTTGGCATTTTTAAGGTTTTGTAGACCATTAAAACTGGTATTTAATCACTATTTTGCAGCGACAACTTCATCTCTAAATGCTCAGTTGCATTCACACTTCAATCTATCCAAATGTTTCTCTCCCTTCTGTCTTTTAAATTCACTGAAGAGTTCAGTTAGAGCGGGACCTAATTCTTATGTAGCTCGGCGACTATGAGGCATGAATTAGTTCCTTTTTTTTTTTAAGGAAACCATATCTAAAGATATATATAAAGAATTATTCATTAATTGTAAGGTCATTTTAACTTCATTTCCTCTTCTGAAAATCTTCCCCAATTCTTCTGCACCTAATTGGCTGAAATTAATTTTTCCTTCTGATAAATTTTTATGGAAAATGCTCAATATATATTTATTGGATTGGATTGACTTAATTTGAATTGCTACAAAACAATTTAATGATAAGATATTTTTACTTATATTTTTTCTTATTTTCTATGTAGTTATGTTTAGCATACAAAGGATTCCTGGCAGATTATATTGGTCTAAAATTTCAATACCAAGACAAAAGCAAGATTACCAGAAGCACTGATGTACAATTTACATATAGTTTTGCTTATGGAAACAAGTAAGTTACATTATGAATTTGAAAACTTAAATGATACTACTTAAATGATACTACAGTGTATAAACTATGAAGCTAAGCCCATTTCTTATTTGTTTGCTTATTATTTTTGAGAAATCATGTACACCATGGATCTAACTGCAATTTTCTTGTCTCCTATAGGCTCTTTCTAACAGAAATGTTGTGCCAAAATTAAATCTGTTGATTATGAAAATAAAAATTAGTCTAGTGGCACCATCACCCATGACCCTTTAAATAATGAAACAATGGTAAACTGTTAAGTATACCAAATTTTCTAAGGAGTTTTTAAAACTTTGAAATCATAGAATTTGTAGAATTTTTATTAATTTAAAGGACTTCAGGTAGTTCTGCATATAATTTTCTAAATCCGATGTAGTTCTAAGCTTTGATGCACCACAGGTGGATCCCACGATGAATTTGCACACCATGAAAGAAATGAGAACAGAGAATGCCCAAACAAATAGACAGTTAATAACTACAGTAGCAGCTGATATAAAGATATCTATTAAACTATGCTTAGTTATTTGGATGGCAGCATTTATCTCTTTCTTGTAAACTCTCATAGTAGAATTGCTTAATTGCAATTTATGAGATTCTAATGCAGTTAGTATTTAATAGAAAATCTAAATTACACACTTGGAAGGTACTGACTATAAATAACTCAGCACTTTTTTTTTTTTTTGGTCACTTAGAACAGTAGACAATGCAACTGCTGTGAGTTCTTTGAAAGTAGTATCAAGGTCTAGTTTTGCTTCTTAATACTGGACTGAGTTTACTTTTCTGTCTCTGGCATTTTTTACTAAAATAGTTTACTTCATTTTTTTTAATTTAGAGCACCACCCATTTATTTACTTTTTATTTTTAAAAAATATATATTTTATTGTTGATAGTAATACAGATGTCTCCCATTTTCCCTCATTTATCCCTTCCTTCCAGCCTCCTTCATTCTAGTGTCTTGTTCTATGTGTTCTGCACCAAACCGCATGCTCCTTAGTTTCCTTATCTGTTGCTACAGAATATTTTACATTCCTGTGGCTACTGCCAAGGCTCTAAGTAAAAGAAATATATTTGGATGCAACATTAAATCTTTTACTGCAATGTAAGTTTCTGTCTGCTGTCCCTTGTTAAGCAAGTTTCTGTTGCTTTTCCATGCTAATGAAGTATGCTTGATGTCTTCTTGTGAGAAAAAAAACAACACACCACCTTCTACTCTTTAAGATTTTAATGCTTTTTATTGTGTATTTGTTTACATTAAGCCTTACAACTGATCAGTATACCTAATTAATGAACCATATTTCAGCTGGACATACACTTGCATAGACCTTCTGGACCTCATACAAACCAAATACACTGGGACTAATTTTTCTCTTCAGAGGATTAGTGTGCAGAAAGCATCAGAATCACAGTCCTTTTATGTGGATATAGTATACATTGGACAGACACCTACAATTTCAATATGGGATGGTATGTTGTGTTACTTCATATCTACTTAAACTATCTAAATCTATCGTGTAGTAAACTCTTACCATGGAAATTATTATATTCGGTAGTTTAGATAAAAACATTAATCTCTAAATATTTATGAGTTATTTTATCAAAATAATATTATTTAAATTATTTTTTAAATAAATAGGGCCAGAAGATTACTCTAAGGATAATAATGTAAGCTGTCATTATAGTAAAAACTTAGTTTTATAGTCCTAGATTCTGTTTACAGATATATAAACTGTGACATTTTCATTTTTTGTTTGATTTTTGAGAAATAAACTACCAAGAAAGGGCTCTATTCCTAAAAGGCTAATATTGGCATTATTGACGTTGATATTGACATCTGTTTAGTAGGATTGAGCTGAGTCTTTTCATGGACTTGATAGCTATAATTAATGATGTGATAAGTGAAAACTTTATTTCTGAAAGTCTTAATATTGTTTTTCTAATCATGTTAGTAGACTCATATATATATGCTGTGATAATAAAATAATTAAAGTTAAGCTGTGATTAGACTCATATATATATGCTGTGATAATAAAATAATTAAAGTTAAGCTGTGATTTTTTAAAAAAATCAACCTAACTCCAAACAATTACCTTAAAACGTTTTTCGGAGTTTTGGAATGTTTCAGGGACTGTTTTCAAGTTGCTGTAATTAAATCTACATTATAATTGGTGGAACACATGTATACCATAGCTGATTTGTACTAGGGATCGATGTTGTAGTTCATTATAATTGGTGGAACACATGTATACCATAGCTGATTTGTACTAGGGATCGATGTTGTAGTTTGTTAGAGTTTATTTAGTACCTACCGTGTGGCAGGCACTGTGTTGGGCACTAAAGAAAGAACAGTGAACAAGACAATCCTGGTCCTGCCCTCATGGGGCACATGTCCTAGTGATTGGCACCTGGAACAGAGCCGAGCTAACTGGCCCACAGAAGGCTACATGGACCCCAGGGCTTGGTGGCTTTTTAGTAACAATTGAAAACTTTTTTGTTTGTTTGTTTGTTTTATCTGGTAAGGCTCATAGGTCAGAAGACTCACTAGTAAAGCTTTATATTCCTGGCTATTTCGATAGCCAAGGCCACTATTTTCTAAAATTTGATTTTAAACCGCTTATTCTGTGACATGTGGATATTATTGCGTGGTGGTTTTCTCTTCAGCAGCAGAAACTATGCAATTTTACTTCCCATTTACTTTATGTTCTTTAGAAATGCCAAAGAGAAGACTCCCAGCATTAGCAAACAAAGGGATATTTCTAAAGCACTTTCAGGTGAATCAGACCAAAAGTAATGGGTCAAGTATGACGAGCCAGTATTCTGTCACCATGACTTCATATAACTGCAGTTACAATATACCCATGATGGCTGTCAGTTTTGGGCAGGTAAGCCTAGAATTTTACAAGTTACTATTTCTTTTCTATTTCTGAAGCATTAGCTTTGATCTAGTAAACTTTCTCTTTAATCTTTACAAATAGCTGATATACAGATTGAATATCTTTTAATAGGGTGGAGGTTCATTTGTTTGCCTATGGCTCCAACACCATTTATTGAAAAGGCTATCCTTCCTCCATTAAATTACTTTTGCCCTTTGGTCAAAAATCAGTTGGGTATGTTTGTGTGAGTATATTTCTGGATTCTCTGTTCTGTTCCTTTGCTCCAAGTGATCTTTCCACCAATACCAACATCAGCCTCTTGAAAACTGTAGCTATATGTGTCTTAACATTAGGTAGAGTGACTCCTCTCACTTTATTCTTTTAGTAAAAAATTGTTTTAAGCTATCCTAAGTCGTGTGTCTTTTCATATAAGATTTGGAATAAGCTTGTTTATGTCTACAAAAATCTTGCTGGTATTTTGATAAGAATCGCACTAAACCTAGATTGTTTTTGGAGAGAATTAACACCTTTATTATGTCGAGTCTTGCAATTCATGAAGACAGTGTGTCTCTCCACTTATTTAGGTCTTTCTTGTTTTCTTTTATCAGCATATCTAGGTCTTCTTTGATTATTTTCATCATCATTTTGCAATTTTCAGGTCAGCCCCAGTACATGTTTTGTTAGATTTACACGTATTCCGTTTTCTTTGAAGCATTTGTAAATGCCTTGTGTTAATTTTGATCTCCACACGCTTGCTATTTGTATAGAGATATGTGATTGGTTTTTGTGTGTTGATTCTATATCCTGAAACTTCGCTGAACTCCATGAATTTTACAAAGTAAATGCTCTCATGTAATCACTACTCAGATCAAGATAAAGAAGTCATTAGCTCCCAAGACACTCCCTTGTGCCTTCTTCTTGTCATTGGATCACTTACTTTTCACCCCTAGATCACCCTGTTTTGACTTTTGTCACCATTAATTAGTTTTGCTTATTTTTATCATATCAATGAGTAATACAGTATGTACTCTTTTGCACCTAACTTCTTTTATTTGATACAGTGAAATTCATGTGTTGCATGTAGCTCAAGTTCATTCTTCTTTATTGCTTTACTGTATTCCATGGTGTGAATATACCACAATTTATTTATCCTATTGATGGACTTCTGCATTATTTCTAGTCTGGAGCTATTGTGAATAAACTTGCTAGGAACATTCTTGCATATGTCTTGTGACACTTATATTTAATCATCTCTGTGGGCATTGGGGCTAATAGTTTTAAATTTCACAAGAGTAACAGATCACTATGAGGGATCAGAAGCAAGAGGATATCATTTTCATGATTGGAGTTACAATTTATGAATTTTTATACCATGTGTTACTTGATTGGCACTCAACACTAGTCAGATATTTTCCAAGTCTGAATCGTTCACTGTACTGATCATTCACTTCCTCATATTTTTAGTTAAGTTTTCAAGTCGCCGTATGCATTTATCCAAAAAGGTTTTTAGGCTTTTGATAGCCAAGGCCACATCTCATGTTTCTTTGCCTCCCCACAGTGATTAGCACTGTATCTTGAATAGAATCCCTGCTCAATAAATATTTGTTCCTTGAGTGATGGAGGGTACACTCTGAATTAATGAGGAATTACTGTGGTTCCAGCTGATGGCTGCACAGATGACTGAGTTGACTTTGGCCTCATTATTGCAGCTCTTTAGGTATGGTCTGTGTTGATTTATGTGACTCTCCTTAATGTCCTGAAGAATCCTGAATATGTGAGGCTCATTTATGTCGTGTCACGGGATTGCACCATGGTGAAATGGAAATCATCTTCGCCATTGTTGTGTTTAATCATTTTATCAATATTTATTTTGGAAATTAGGTAATCACCAACGAGACAGAGAATGAGTCTGTTTACAGAGGAAACAATTGGCCAGGGGAGTCAAGGATCCGTATTCAAAGAATTCAAGCAGCGTCTGCACCTCTCAGTGGCAGCTTTGACATTCAAGCTTATGGACATGTTCTCAAAGGTATATAAAAAAGTCCAGGACAGTGGTCTATGTGTCAGTTAGACAGTGCTGCTCTATGCAAACATAATACACATCTTAGTGTACTTCTTTCTAATGTCATTTCTCTATGTAATTTACATAATTTACTAAGGTAAAGGTAAATGATCCAGAACAAATTACATTTTCACATTTTTTAAAATTTGCATGCATGAGGTTTATTCTTCATGTAGTAAAGTTTCATAGGTTTGACAAATTCACCATTACAGAACCGTACAGAATAGTTTTACCACCCTAAAAATCCTCTGTGCTTACCTATTAAATTTCTCCCCTCTTCCCCTGAAATTTTGGCAAACACTGATCTTTTTACTGCCTGTGGTTTTGCCTTTTCCAGATTGTAATTTAATTTTTTTTCATTTAGCAATATTCATTTTTTTATGGTTTGATGGCTCATTTCCTTTTATCTCTGAATAATATCCACTGTGTGGATGTACCAGCTTATCCATTAACCTGTTGAAGGATGTATTGATTGTTTTCAGTTTGGAGCAGTTATGAGTAAAAACTGCCATAAACATTCATGTGAAGGTTTGGTTTGGACATATATCTAGCACAATTGGTTAAATACCTAGGCATGCGATTGCTGGATCACATGGTAAGATTATGTTTATAAGGAACTGCCGAATTGTGTTCCAAAGTCACTGTACCGTTTGGCATTTACACCAGCAATGAATGAGTATTGCTGTTACATGTGGGCCTACATGTAACAGCAATCCTGTTATATTTGGTACTGTCAGTTATTTTATTTTATTTATTTTAGCCCTTCTAATAGGTGTGTAGTGGTATCTTATTACTGTTAATTTGCAATTCTTTAAGGACATGATATTAAGTATCTTTTCATATGTTTATTTTTTATCTAATATATCGGGTGTCTGCACATATTTTGTCTACTTTAAAATTGGGTTGTTTGTTTTCTTATTTTTTAGTTTTTAAGAGCTCTTTGTATATTTTTGATATGGGTCTTTATTATATATGTGTTTTGCAAATATTTTCTCCTCATGAAACAAGTCACAGATGGGGAGGAAACATTCTCATATTTTATTCATTGCTTCACCAGATATACCAGGTCATATCATATTTCTTAAAAGTTTGTTTCTCCTTTGCCCTGGCTGAGTGGCTTCATTGGTTGGAGCATCATCCCATACACCAAAAGGTTTTGGGTTCCATTCCCGGTCAGAACACAAACCTGACCGGGTTGCAGGTTGGATCCCTCATTGGGACTTTTATGGGAGGCAACTGACCAATGTTTCTCTTTCTCTCTCTTTCTCTCCCTCTCTCTCTAAAAATCAATTTTTAAAAAACATATCCCCAGGTGATGATTTTTTTTAAAAAAGTTTATTTCTCTTTTATATCCATGGCTTATATGTTGCCTATAATGTAAATTGATATTAAAAAGAAAAGTATTTAAGCCAAGCCTATAATGAGATACATTACTCATGTAGTTTTTGTTTCCAAGAAATATGTAAATTCTTGACATCAGTAGGATGCAAATTCATTTTTACTATATTGGAGGAGGACAGTTGGTTTCCGAGTGATACATTTCATGCATTCTAAGGATGAGCTAGGGCTGTGACTCTGACTCCCTCTGTGAGCGCAGGCCTCCCCGCGGCGGTGTCGGCGGCAGATCTGCAGTTTGCTCTCCAGAGCCTTGAAGGAGTGGGACGAGTCTCCGTTACACGCGAGGGAACCTGTGCTGGGTACTCATGGAACATCAAGTGGAGAAGCGCATGTGGGAAGCAGGCGCTGCTACAGGTGCCCTTGTTTGGCTTGGTTTCTGTTTTCTTCTGTGTGATGCATGCTCATTGGCACCCTGCCACAGTCTGAAACAATTGGAGACTGTGTTTATTTTTTGAAAATGCCAACTATAGACTAAACATGAAAGAAAGGAGGTTGAGGAGAAGGTTGTTCAAAATTAAGTTGACCAGATATTATTTGTCACAGAGAATAGTTGTCCATACGTTATTCCCTGTCCCTTCTGGGAAAAGGCCAGGAATGTGTGGGAGGAGCCGAGGCAGGGTCAGTCTCAGAACTAAGTCTGTATGTTAGGAGGGTGGGGCGAGGATTACCAGCCTCACTGTCCATGGTTCTGCCACGATGCATGAGAGCTGTGTTCGGGGACCTTGGGCACTTTTGCGGCTTTAAAGATGACTTTTCTTCTTCATGAGGTAGTCACAGCTTACACTCTCATCTGCTTACCTGTGAGCAGAGTGTGGAAGCGGGCGGGGGAGGGAAGTCAGGCTGAGTATGTGAAGGAAAGAAGTCTAGAAGAGACTCTGGACTCAGATTGTCAAACATTAACAAGATGATGCTTTCTATGAGGATGAGAATGTGAGGAAACAGTCTCCCTCATGCTCCATTGGTAAGAAAGGAAATTAGCACAACTTTTTTGGAGGATAATTTAGTAGTTATCAGAGTTATCGGTACCTTGTGATTCAGCACTCTGCTCTATAACTCTAGTCTACTGAAATAAGGATGCAAATATTAAATGTATAGGCACAAAGCTAGTTGCTGCAGCATTATTTATAATAATGAAAACCTAGAAACCTAAATCCCAATTAATAGAAGAGTGGTTGTTAAACTGACACACCCTCAATACTACGCAGCCATATGTAGACCCACATGTGTCCATGGCATAAGGTGGAAAAAATAGAGCTCTGCTTATGAAACCATTTGGAAAAAAAGAAAAGGAGGAGATTGAGAGGAAAAGGAAACAAACAAAAAAAGGTATATAAATACAGAGTACAATGTACCGTACGTAGGCTGTATGGACGTCATAAAGATGTGGCGGGTATTTAGAAAACACACACATGGCCTGGAAGTAGAATTAGAAAATTCTGCAACTGAGACAGCCCCAGTGACTGGGGTATCTCTGCTGATGTGCGTGCATCTACTGCCTTCTCTCTTTTCTGCCTATTCATCATTTTGGCTCACACATGACCTTTTTCAACTTCTTAAGCTCTCAGCGTGGAGACGCTGATCTGATTGCTAGCCTGTGTACACTTCCCAAGGCTACCATATTGGTAGAGGGTTTTGCAAGTTATACATTTTGATTTGTTTTTATTTTTATCATTGGCAGAACATAAAATTCTGTGAGTGGATAACAAACCAGGATAGTCAGAGGTGAAAAATGTTAGAAGTGGAAAAGCTGGTCCTCGGGTGGGAAGAGGACTACATTTTTAATTATTAAAACATCACCTGTCAAAGTGGCATAGAACATTTTGAGAAAATAAAATTTAGTAAACTATTTTCCTTTGACATATTTTATTCTAAAATTCAAGCTAACTTTAGTCATTTCATCAAGTTATAATTGATGTAATATATGACAGTGCTGTGATTTTAGCATTTTTTTCCTTGGGTAGATTATGCTCCTTTTCCAAGAAATGTGACTGAAACGGTTTTGAATGTTTTGTTTTTTTTCATCCTTGATCTTTTATTCACTTTCAACCATGCTAAAATTTAAAAAGAAAAATTAGTGTGTTCATTAGCGCTTTCTAGTAAAATAATTTTGTTTAAAAATAGGTTAATGATTCCAACATTATTGGAGAAATGGCTAATATGACAGTTACGAAGGTAAAGGAAGGTGGCTTATTCAGACAACGCATACTTGGAGACCTACTTCGTACCCCCAGCCAACAGCCACAGGTATTTTTGAAACTTTCCTCATGACGTTCAGTACATTTATAATTTTAAATGTATAGCTAGTTTGTAATACAGTAAAGGCCTGGTAAACAGGAGAGATGACATCTTTATTTTCATGTGAATATTAGTGTTAACAGTTGGTCAACTTAATAATATTATTTTATGACCTTTGGGAAAGTTATCTTCCTTATAATAAAAGAATGGATTTCTAAGCTCTATGCTGCCTGTTAGAATTGAAATATATGCTTTCATTTAATCTTTGCAGAAACTTTGTGTAGTGATCTTTAATGTTACCACTTTAATGATGAGAAAATTAGAATATAAGGAGTTTAGGTGACTTTTCCTAGAGTAATCTTTATTTTCCTTCATGGCACTTAAAACCAGAGCGTAATATGCATTTAGTTTTTATAATTATTTTTATGGTCCTATGCAACTATCTTTCTCACCTTGAGGGTGTTATAAATTTGGTACAGCAAGGATGTCATAGGTTTTGTTCAATGTTGTATTTCTATATTCTAACATTTACAACTGCGCCTGATACAGAGTAGTTACATTTGCTGAATAAATGAATGAAGGAATGAAGTGTCAAAGCAGAAAAAGTCCAAGTAGAATAAACTAATTTTTATAAAGAAACAAGGAAACAAAGTTTCATTGTGCATTCTAAATTGTGTGCATATTCTTCTGCAACCTCTTTACCTCTATTCTCTATCTCTGTGTTTATTTATTTGAAGGTTGAAGTCTATGTTAATGGAATTCCTGCTAAATGTTCAGGTGACTGTGGGTTTACATGGGATCCCATGACTACTCCCATAATCCGGACCATAAGCCCTTCCAAAGGTAACCTCTTGTTTTTTAACTGAGAGTATGGGGTCGAATACAACTAGAAAAACGTATGGCCCTAGCTGGTTTGGCTTAGTGGATAGAGTGTTGGCCTGCAGACTGAAAGGTCCCAGGTTCAATTCCAGTCAAGGGCACATGCCAGGGTTGCGGGCTCAATACCCATTGGGGGACGTGCAGGAGGCAGCTGATTGATGATTCTCATCATTGATGTTTCTATCTCTCCCTCCCTCTCTGAAATAAATAAAAAATATTTTTAAAAATGTAAATTCTGATAATGATTTTTTTTATATTCCAGTGTCACCAACTAAGGCAAACAAACAGTTCTACATAATAGTAAAACAAGAAAGTTATCAGATTGGAAAGCTATGGACAGATCATTGATGACTTATTTTTGAAAAACAGAAACTTTTAAAGTTGGACTCACTAGTCTTCTCCTTGTTCAGTTTCACACCATTAGAATCGGTCTCTAAAATCTCATCTGATATTGAGGCATTTTTCTTAAACTCTACTACCTAGGGTATTGATTGACATCTTTTATCATATGAGACTACTTCTAGGAGATTTAGCATTAAAAGGCTACTAATGAGACAGCTGCTGTTCAGTGAAAGAAATAATTTGGTCCTAGATTTGAGAATAGAAGTTAGAGAAATTATTGCCAAGAACTCAGTCTTGGGGGACACATGTCTTCATAGTATATGATTGCTTTTTAAAACGTGACTGTGCTTTGTATCTGAGCTCCACGGATTAAAATAAGCATCAGGGCTAAAGATTCTAAGGAGTGGCTTTTTTCAGTCAGAAAGATAGCTCAGCTACTGTAATCACATATTAAATCTTGGTGGTTAGTAGGAAAATTTACCCTGATAAATTAGCCAGCTCTTCCCTATTAAAACAAAGAAGAGGGGAAGGAGCAACATAAATCGTAAGAGGATGGGCAATATAATTTTGCAAGAATTGCTAAGGTTTTAAGAACAAAGAAATTGTAGCTAAAGATAACTGCCCTAAGATGTTTGCAAGTGTAGATGTCTGTAATCATGTTTGACCCTTGTCTTTTAGTCTAGGGTCAATACTGCCAATTTCTCCCATAACAAATAGCACTTGGGGCCATACCATTGCCTCCATTATTAATCTAATCCTCCTCAATCCTCCTCTTGACAATCCTAAAGTGATTGAAGTATAATCATATATCAGAAAATAAAACTTCAAATTTAAAAAATAGCATATCTTTGTGATGAAAGAATATATTTCGAATCAAACCTGGGACCTTTCAGTCCGCAGGCCAGTGCTCTATCCATTGAGCCAAACCAGTCAGGGCTATTCTTCAGACTTTTTTAAAGAGTCATGATATTAACTTTGGGTTCATTCGTGTTACATGGGCTCAAAACTTTTAAGAATAAGGATTTGATGAACTTTAATTTGGTTATAGTTCTTTGGTATCTTTATTTTTTTTGCATCTATCTTTGTATTTTGTAATGAACTTCCAATGTTATCTGTACTTTCTGAACAAATTAATTCTTACTCAAAAGAAGTCATTTGATTTTTCCCCCCTCAAATTTTAGTCTTTTTTTATTTTTAGCTACTTAAATCCATGTGGGATCTTTGTTGTGTGTGATATTATGTAAGTAGGTTGACTGTATCATTTATTGATCAAATCTGGATACTTTTAAGAGTTGAATGGAAAACCATTAAGTATAAGATGCTGGGAAAGCAAGTGTAAACCGGGAATCTCTGAGGCACTTGATTGAGGATGTATCTCACCCTAGAGAGAGGAATCTTACTGTATTTCAAATGAGAAGTGTCCATAACACTTATTTCACTGTTTATCCTTTTCTCCTGAATTTGTGATGGCAGCTCTGAAATTGTCTAAGTCACTATATAGAGATGTTTGTTTAATTTCTTTATTGTAAGCATCATTTTCCTTTCCTTACTTTATTTCATACTTTCAGTAAGATAATTCTTCCCACTAATCTCTATTAATACACAGGTTCAAAATAAAAAGCAATGTAGAGTAATTCAATGGAAAAAATACCATTGCTGAATAAATTCGTCACCCCCCACACCCTTGCTGATTTATAGGCTAATTGTTTATATCTTTTAAAAGATAAGACTTATTTTTCTCTGAGAAATATCTGATTTCATAACTACAGGTTCTATGTCTTACCACGTTAACATTGCTATTTAAACATCATTTTTCAGGGTCCTCTGAAGAAGGAACAATTCTAACCATATCAGGTTCTGGATTCTCTCCTAGTTCCGCTGTTTCCGTCTCAGTTGGACCAATAGGTTGCTCCCTTCTTTCTGTGAATGGTAGGTTCTTTTAAAAATTATTCTTACTGAGTGTAACTGTCCTTCTCTAAGAGAAAGTGGGGTCAAAGACCACTATTATCCTATAGGAGAACCTGTGGGGTTAAGAAATTGGCAAACTGCTCTGGGAAAATGTTTTATCTTTTTAATCTTTGGTTGTGACCACAAACTAATCCTTTCACTGTTGTGCCATGTCTTTATCCCATGATAGTTGATTTTTCTCCCTTTTCCTTCATAAAGTGATTACAGAAAATCTTTTCTTCTTTGGTGCGTGTCTGGGACACAGAAATATGAATTGCTGCTCTGGTATTCCACAGTCCCTCTGCCTATGCGTTGACAGTGCCCCATTATTCATGAGGAAGAGGATGTGGCCATCCTCCCTGACTTTTCGTCCAACAGAAACTCTCTCCATTAACAGAATTTAAAGATTATTTACCTTTTCTGCTCATGGAAAAATGAGGGCCATAAGTATTTATTTCCCTAATCCTAGGTGTATTTCTTAATTCTAGCAAGCTGGAACTAGGTAAGCAAATCCGTCTTTCATGTAATTCAAGTTGTTTTTCAGTTAGGTCTTGTATGCACGCCTGAGCTCTACCAGTCGGTTCTGCACCTGTGTTACAAGTACACACACACTGTTCTAAAGGAAGTGGGGAAGGTGTTTTCATTTCGATTCAATCGCCTTCCCTGTGAAAAACCATTTTACTCAATTTGGGACAGACACAAACAATATATTGAACCAATTTTTAAAAGAAATTATTGATATGAATGGTCTTACAGATTAAATTTTTAAATTATTATATCCCCCCTTTTTTTTGCCACAGTAGCAATCAGGAGCAAATTGTTTACTTTGGTTTCATCATTCTTTTTTCTAAGTCTTTTCCAGGAGTTCTGAGGTAGTTCGTAAAGGTTTTTTTCTCTCTCATTAATAGTTGAGTAGTTTTCCTTAGGTTTATTTCTTGGGTGTATAATAATGAAGGCAAATGTTTATATTTGTAAATATAACATTTCAATAATTTGACCTCATAAAAACATTGGCTTTATCCTTTTCTTCTTCTTTCTTATCCCAAGAAAATGAGATCAAGTGCCAGATCCTGAATGGAAGTGCTGGACACTTCCCAGTTGCTGTGTCCATAGCTGACGTTGGACTAGCACGGAACGTAGAGGACAAGGAATTCCACTTCATGTATCAGAGTCAGATCGCACACATCTGGCCTGTTTCTGGAAGCTTAGCAGGTAATGGCTAATTGTTCTAAACAAAGAACATTGCATTCATTTCCATCATTTCATTGCACTATTTCCAGAACAGGGTAAAGGGAGAGGAACCCAAACCTTCCTCATATAGAACAAAGAGTCTCCCCCGTAGGAGTCAGAGTGATTAAATGGCTGACTAGTTCTTTTGTTTCTTACGAAGCACAAGTCAGGGTGACTGCTTATACTTACATCTTAGGTTATTGAATTAATATCATCAATTATTACATGTTTCTAGAACAAGCTCATCAGTTATGTCAAGATAAGATTTATTAGTTATTATTCTGCTTACCAGCTGCTCCATTTGTAACCACAGTCTCCATGGAGCTACTTGACCCAGAAAAGGTTCCGGGAACAAATCGGGGAAAGGGAGGCTGACGCAGAAGATGAGAAGGAAATAACACATTTTGTCTGTTGTCTCATTTCCTTTGAATTTTGTGTCTGTTTGTTTTACAGTGGTTAGTTTTGGATTTTGTGCTGATCTTGAACTTCTGGCATGTTTTGTGTTTTTAGTTTATTTTGTTGGGATGTTTTCTCAGTTTAACTTTTACTTAGAGGTGTTAAAATTTGGGATTTGGTAAGAGTCTGAATTCACTCTCATGTCCCACCATGGAATGGTTGAGCAAATAGAAACAGCATAACTTCTCTTTAGTATGAAGGAGGCACTCGGGGAAAATAATAATTGCTGCTGGTAATGTCCCAAAAGCAATGTTGGTGGCAGATTTGTTATTTCATTAAATTGCTTAGCCCAGCTCCTTTTCAGTCTCTGGCTTCAGAGCGCAGGCCCCGGTGTGTGGTGTGATTGTATACATCTCGAGTTTGGTCCCTGATCTGTTTGCCAGCCCATCTCCCGGATGATTAGACAATTCCTGAATGATGGGTTAGATTATTGCCAAAGTTCCTTGTTGTTATAGTTACTCTGTTGTTGTTGGGTTGTTTTCTTCTTTATGTAGGTGGTAATCTTCTGACTCTATCTGGAACTGGCTTTAATGAAAATTCAAAGGTATTAGTTGGAAACGAAACCTGCAATGTGATTGATGGGGATTTGAATAAGATAACCTGCAGAACCCCAAAAGTAAGGCATCTGATTTTAGTCATTTACCTGAAATCTTAGGAATTAAGAAACATCTCAGTAAAGGGTTAAACAAATTACGTATTTTCCTAGGAAGTGCAGAGTTTTGGTTATGCTTTTTGACAATTATTTCTTCAACATCTTTTTGCCAATATCCAAATACAAAATATTATTCCGTATTCTAGATACTTAAATACACATCATTAAGGATGACAGGCACATAAACCAATATTAACAGTGTATTCCATTTGAAATAATAGGATTAAATGCAAATTAAAGATAAAATATGTGGGAAGAGAGTGTTAGAAAGAGCTCCATAAAAAAGCTGATGTCCTGTCATAGCCTAAAGGATGAATGGGAGTTGACCATGTAAATCAAAGGATGAAAAAGATTTATTACTAATAAACAGTCTAAAAAATTCAGGGAAGCAAATTTAGATTTTTTAAAAAATATATTTTTATTATTTTCACAGAGGGAGGGAGGAGAGAGAGAGGTAGAAATATCAATGATGAGAGAGAACCATTGATTGGCTGTCTCCTGCATGCCCTCCACTGGGGATCGAGCCTGCAACCTGGGCACATGTCCTTGACTGGAACCGAACCCAGGACCCTTCAATCTGCAGGCCGATGCTCTATCCATTGAGCCAAACCAGCTAGGGCTAGATATTTTTTCGTTTTTATAAAGGAGCATACATTTTAAATGTGTTAATTTTCAATTTATTGATTTAAAAAACACACTGACGTTCCCCATGGAATATTCTATTTTAGAATCAATCATTGTTCTTTATTTTTTTAAAAAAGTGTTTAAATTAAAACAAAGACTGCAGTTTGCTTGTTAAGTGCAAAAGAATGATGAATCCAGCCACTCACATTTTAAAAATGTAGCAGACTAAGATGGGTGTCGTGCAGTTGAAATCTGTAGGAAAGGAAATTTGAGTATGCATAGGATAATAAAGAATCTGAAGGATAGGTAGATTAAAGCTTACTTTGTTTAAATTATATTATGATATTAAACAATCAGTGTGCATTAAGTAAATACTAGATATAAAAATTTTCATAATTGGTAATTGTGCATGTGCAATATCAGGGAAAGCACCAAATATCTTTTTAGTGGTCCAAATGTTAGTCTTGGATTCTGGAACTAGGTTAGCTAACAATATAATAATGTGATTTGTCAGTGAAGGTGAATAAAAAGTTTATGTGAGTCTATTTTAAGAGCAAAATGTCACAACTTTTTATATCTTGTTTTGTTAGAGAATCACTTGTCTAGAGCATTTCGATTGTATTGCCAAATCCTCAGGAATTCAGTAATATCGATGCAATTAAATTGATCAAAACCACTATAACATATGCCTTTCTCTAAAGAATTTAAACATGTAACCTATATTTAAAAACAGGACTTTATAAATATCTGAAAACTGACTTTTATTCATGACTTTGAAAGAAAACATCTTTGGAAGTATATTTTGAATAATTCTGATTGCTTTTAGGCATTGGATAGCTGTATCTCAACATTTAACATTTTCTAATGGTTTTATTTTTCCCCCTCTTATTTCAGAGAATTGAGGGCACAGTTGATATTTCAGTTATTACCAATGGATTTCAAGCCACAGCAAAGGATGCTTATAGTTACAATTGTTTACAGACTCCAGTTATAACTGATTTTATTCCCAGAGTACGGACAATACTAGGTAACACATCTATAATTTTAAAAGTGTAATATGCTAATTAGACCGGATGTCCTTCCGGACGACCTTCTGGAAGAAGCCGCAGTGGCAAGGGCCGAGGTAGCCACTGCCGCCGCGGCGGGGGGCCAAGCCCCTTGCATGAATTTCTTGCATCAGGCCTCTAGTTCTTCAATAAGATCAGTTATTTGACATATATAAACCATTTCTAGAGAGACTTTTGAAACAGTTTCTCTTAAAAGTTCTGTGTCTTAAAGCAAAACAGACATGAGGTGTGTTTTTTTAAAAAAAACCATAGACTAGTCTATTTATTATTTCACTTTGAACATGCACAATAGGAGAAAATACTGTTTTTTTAAAAGTGCTTTGCCATTTTTTTCCCCTGTGAAACAATTAAATGTGGATTTTATCTCCATATGACAGCTCTCAGCTCTTTTGATTTCTCTTTTGCCTCCGAAAGTGTTGGGATTTCCCAAATCCAGTGAAAGAGATGAGTTGGTTTACTTCATATGCAAACTGCATACTGCATAATAAATTGAACCTTTTTGTAAAACCTTTTATTTTAAATAATAGGAGAAAGAAATTTAACAATTAAGGGTTATAACTTTGGAACTGACCTCAAACAAAGCATGGAGGTGTATGTGGGAGGAAAACCCTGCCAGATTCTTCACTGGAACTTCACCAAAATCAGATGCCTTTTGCCCACGTTGTCTCCTGGGAAACATGATATCCACGTAGAAGTCAGAAACTGGGGGTTTGCTTCCACAAGGTATGGCAATGAACATAAACTTGATGGCGTTGTGGAACAGATGGGGCTAATAGTGCCAGGATAGGAAAAGAAGCAGACATTAACCTTATAATACTTAGATGCTTTTTTTTACCTTTCTACATCTCCTGTTTCAAATTAAGGGTATAACTTTAGGAACTCAACGCACATGAAGCTTGGGGGAGAGACTATTATCTACATGCTATCTAACCAAATTGAGGTTCATGATAATTATCAGATTACGTTCTCTTCTTAAATGAATTCTGTGCTAGGAAAAGTTTAACAGCATGACCCCATGGGATGCTCATTGAAACATCTATTGATTTTTCTTTTGCAGAGACAAGTTAAATGCTTCTATACAGTATATTTTGGAAGTGAACAATGTGTTTCCACAGAGAGGTTCCTTATATGGGGGAACTGAAATCACTATAATGGGCTTGGGGTTTAGCACAATACCCACTGAGAACACCGTGCTCTTAGGTAAGAGTTTCATCCTCACGGCAGGGTTGTTTCATTATTTCCAGCTTAAAGGATGTGCTATAGGTGCTGAGTTATTACACTAATATGCTCAATCGTGGAAGCTTTATCTTCCTATTAGTGTATAAAAAGGTTAAGTATATTTGGTGAAGGTGGTAAAGGGAAATTGAATAACCGTTTTTGATTTCAATAAATAATGATTGTGTATGTAATGTATATGAAATAATTATTTTTATGTTCTAAAAATAATTAAGACTCAAACATGATTACTATCAGAAAACTGTACCAAAAGCCTACTATATAATATGGAGTTTTTGTAGGGCTTTGACTTTTTAGTAATTATACTTTATTTCTATAGTTCAAAAATTATTTGAGAACATTTTTTACCCCATCTTTATTCTTTCTAGGGTCCTTCCCTTGCAGTGTGTCATCATCAACATCGGATGTCATAAAATGTACTCTTCCTTCAACAGGGAATGTATTCAGGATTACCAATGATGGGGAAGATTCAGGTATCAGCCAACATTTATATATTGTATATAATAGGAGTACTTACCTTAAAATTAAATTGGTTTTTATTTATTTTATACTTTAAAGTTTTCAGAAAGTGACTATTGTATTTCTTTCTATAATTTGTCAGTGGTACCCCCATTGACATACAGGGCTACATGGTGAATCAATGGTAGACTTGAGTCCAAAAGGCCAGATTTTAGTTTCCGAGTTCAGTAATTGCTGTTGGGTTTTACTGCATCACAGAATCTCCTGAATTACTCTAGTTTGTTATCAGCCAGTGGATTTCTTAATGAACATTCAAATTGAAATTATATAGATTTTTGTATGCCTCTATGCCTGAGAAAAATATGTTTAAAAAAATTAATCGGCTTTAAAAACTTTCATGAGATATTTCTGAACAACTTGTTTATTGACTTTCTGATTATTTTCAAGTTGTGTCTTGATCATCAGTTTTATTGTTGTGTAGATTACTTTTTTCCTTAGCTTCTGTCTTTAATTTTAATTATTTCTGTTACATGTTTGAATTATGTGAATTATGCACATATGAGTTTTACCATGTTATGTAAAAAGATTTCACTAGTAGCTATATAAAAATGCAATATTTTCAAAGATAATTATAAGAATGTTTTATTCCTTTTTTTCTTATAAATGTGACCCATTTTTTGCTTCCAGTACATGGGTTAGGTTATGCCTGGTCACCATCAGTCTTAAACGTATCTGTGGGAGACACTGTGACATGGCATTGGCAAGCACATCCGTTTCTTACGGGAATAGGATATAGAGTTTTCTCTGTCTCCAGTCCTGGAAGTGTAACTTATGATGGCAAAGGATTTATGAATGGAAGAGAAAAATCCGCATCAGGTATGTTTTCACTTTGTTGAGTTTTGAATCATGCTTCTTTTTTCTAGATATAATAAAAACATATTTTGTTTAGATTTAAAATACATGTGTAAATAATATATGCAAATATACAAAATGATTTAGTTGACTTTTTTTTGCTGTAGCAAAAATTTACAAATTCATAAGATATAAGTGAATGTAAGCAAGGTATTTTATATATTGCTGATGAATTTCTGATACCAAAAGTATCTTTATTCATTCTAGAATAAACCAATGGAAAAACATATAGAAACAAGCAAAATAGGAGGGAAATTGGAATATTTTTTAAGCATACCAGTCTGCTAGCAAGGAATGAAATTCTGTTGATTGGAATCAGCTTATCAGCAGTATTTATTCTAGGACAACTCCGTGCAGTGTGTCTTTTAGACAGCTTTTTATGGTATACATGTAGCAGTTAGAATCTTTTTTACGCATCAACACAAACTAAGTATTATTTGCTTATTGTTCATTTCTTGGTGAGTTGTTCTTTAAACGTTGGTAAGTTATGCCAGACTTGACATCGTTTTCTAGAAAAGTTAAAGCTGGATCTTGCCTTCCTCGATGTAAGTTCATTATACACAATAGCTCTTTATAGCCACCGACTCGTTTCCTTACCACGTACGTTCTGTTGAATATATGAAACATAAGAAACCTGTCATCTGCATGTGCATTTGAACAAATTTCTTTTCAAAGATGCATCGATTGCTTGTATTTACTATGTACAATCTTATATTATGGCAGGTTCATTTTCTTACCAATTTACTTCACCTGGAATCAATTATTATAGCAGTGGGTATGTGGATGAGGCCCACTCCATTGTTCTCCAAGGAGTCATTAACGTTCTACCAGCTGAAAGCAGGCACATTACCCTGCACCTGTCTGTGGGCAGCACCGAAGCCACATACGCTCAGGGTAAGAGCTAAAGATGGACACCCTGTGACTCCGGTGACCCAGGCATATTTAATCTTTCTGGATTAGGATGCAGTTAACTGGGTCCAATCCTGCTTCTGTCTCTTACTAGCCACAGGACCTGGAGTAGGTCTGGACTACTTTGAGGCTAGAGTTTATTCTATTAATAAGGATCCTATTAATGTTGTCTTGCCATTCTCCCGGAATCCTGTGTGCCTCAAATAAGATATAATATTAAAAAGTTCTGATATTCTGTACATGCCCCAAAATACATTAAACTATGAAATGATGTGTTTTTTTTCTATTTTCCCCTTGGGATCTGGCCTTAGACAAATTGAAGAATAAGTTAGTTTTATATTCACTCTTTACTGTATCGTCTTTGTCCAGGTCTTTCTTTTAACTTTGTACTGCCTGGGACCCCTCTTGTCTTTTTTTTTTTAAAGGGGGTTTACTAGAATATAAACCACCATGGTCAAAATAAAGAATAATGAAATTTGAAAACAGCTCTTACTTTAGAATATTATCCATGACTTACAGGCAGTTCTTTTGTCTAAAGGAGAACCTGTGAATTTGCACGTGGGAAGCTCTGTGACAGGCTGCCTAGCAACAGAAGCCCTGTGTGGCCTGAACAATACCGGGGTTAAAAATTCAGATAAATTGCTCTTTGAGCTTTCAAGTTGTTTTTCACCATCTATCAGCAACATTAGTCCATCTACCGGAACAGTAAATGAACTGATAACGATTACTGGACATGGCTTCAGTAATCTGACATGTGCTAATAAGGTAAGATTATATAAAGCTTTTGTATACTCAATAAAAGGAAGATGGCTTCAGTAATCTGACATGTGCTAATAAGGTAAGATTATATAAAGCTTTTGTATACTCAATAAAAGGAAGATATTTTGTCTATAACCTCATAATTTAACTTCTAACAGCTTTATTGTGATACAATGCACATACTGTACAATTGACCCATTTAAAGTGCACATTTCAATCGCTTTTAGTATAGTCGTTACATATCTATCACCCCAGTCAATTTTAGAACATCTTATTCCCCCAAAGGAACCCTACAACCTTTACCAGCTGTGGGGAACCTTTCTTCTGCCAAGGGCCATTTGGATATTTATAACATCATTTAAAGGCCATAACTTAAAAATTAGGGTGATGTATTTGGTCAAACATTTAATTAACTCACCCCTAATGCCTTGTCAAGGCCAGACCAAATGATTTTGTGGGCCTTATATGGGATGTTCCCCACCCCTGCCTTAGACATTACTCAAACCCCTCGATACCTCCCTGCCCTAAACAACCACTAATCTAATTTCTGTTTCTCTGGATTTCCTCTTCTGGTCATTTCTTATAAATAGAATCATACAATATGTCATTTGTGACCAGCTTTATTCACTAAGCATATCGTTTTCAAGGTTCATCCATGTTGTATCAGAACTTCATTTCCTTTTTATGGCTGAATAATATTCTATTGTCTGGCATACACATTTTATTTATCCTTTCATGAGTTCATGGATATTTGAATTGTATTCACCTTTTTGACTATTATGAAAACGTAGCTGTGGCCATTTATGGACAATCATAATTTAGTTTTAAGATTAATCCAAGATATGCCTTAATCAGTCCCCCAAATCAACTTTATGCATAAAAATGTGCACTTCAGTAATTTTTAAAACTGAAGTTGCTGTTAATACAAAATTTAACTTTGTAATAGAGAAATGTATTGACCTATTTTCATATTCATTTTATTTTCAGGTTACAATTGGTAGCTATCCCTGTGTTGTAGAAGAAAGTAGTGCCAATTCCATTGTATGTCATATTGACCCTCAAAACTCAATGGATGTTGGCATCAGGGAAATTGTCACTCTAACTGTCTACAACCTGGGCATTGCTATCAACACCCTGCCCAATGAATTTGATAGGCGATTTGTACTTTTGCCAAACATCGATATGGTGTTGCCAAATGCAGGATCAACTACAGGAATGACAAAAGTGACCATAAAAGGCTCTGGATTCTCAGTTTCTTCTGCAGCTGTCGAGGTCCGTATGGGCCGTTTTCCATGTGAAGTTCTATCAGTGAATTATACAACCATTGAATGTGAAACATCTCCTGCTCCCCACCAGCTTGTGACAGTACAGCTTCTAATCCATGGAGTGCCTGCCCAGTGTCAGGGGAACTGCAGCTTTTCCTACTCAGAAAGCATCGCTGCTTCTATCACAAGCATCTCCCCAACTTCTATCACGGGATCTGTACAAGCCCTTATTGAAGGAGAAGGTTTTGGCACTATCTTAGAGGACATTGCTGTTTTCATTGGAAACCAGCAGTTCAGAGCTGTAGATGTCACTGACAATAACATCACTGTTCTCGTGACTCCTCTCCCGGCTGGACTTCATCCTGTTAGTGTTGTGGTGGGAAGCAAGGGCCTGGCCCTGGGAAACCTGAGTGTTAGCAGCCCCGCAGTGGCATCTGTCAGGCCGACTTCTGGGAGCATTGGTGGTGGAACGACTTTGGTGATCACAGGAAATGGCTTCTATCCAGGCAACACCACTGTCACTGTTGGGGATGAATCTTGTCAGATTATTTCTGTCAACGCCAGTGAAGTCTACTGTCGCACCCCAGCAGGAGCAGCTGGACGGGTCAATGTGAAGATCTTTGTTAATGCGGTCGCTTACCCACCGCTGTCGTTTACCTATGCCTGGGAGGATACGCCACTCCTCAGAGAGATTGTTCCAAGCACAGGTATCCCAATACCTACCTTTTTATTGTCTTGATATAGTCTTGCTAATACTTATTAGCATAGATTTGGAATAATGTTTATAAAGGATTATTAAGATCTATTTTTAGAAAACCCTGTTTAAGCCAGTTAATACATGGAATTCGAGTTCTGTGTAATTTTATCCCACATTCTTGGGATAAAATTTTTAGTCAAACTCCAACTTCTATTCTGAAACAAAATCATCATTAACTTGAAATAAATTTCAAAATGAAGGAGAAATAGATAGATAGCTATGGACTAAAATTGGTAATTAATTTATGTCACTGAAGTTGATTGATATGGCACAGGAAACACCTGTTCAATTCACAAGAAGTTGATCAAAACAGCATAGAGAATTTTTTGGAATGCCTTGTTACTATGAAACTAAAACTGATTAACTTATTAACACAACAGAATCCTTTCAGAGAGGTAATTATATCATCAGTTAGAAAACTAATATAAAATATAGATTTTCTTAATTTAGCATGATTCATTTTTTCTAAGTTAATATAGATTGAGATGTCTTCTTGATCCTTTGTCTTTATGTTATGCTATTTCTGATCCTCTTCAAAC
This sequence comes from Myotis lucifugus, assembly GCF_000147115.1. NCBI lineage: Eukaryota > Metazoa > Chordata > Mammalia > Chiroptera > Vespertilionidae > Myotis > Myotis lucifugus. The sequence continues at coordinate 1,005,789 of NW_005871065.1, forward strand.
TGTTGGAATGCTTATCATCTATGTAATAAATTCTGGAGAGGCAGCCATAGTATCACGGGTGAGAATGTGGTCTTGATACCTAGGTTCAAATCTTGGTTCTTCTACTTTCCACTGATGAAACTGCATGCCATTGATATGATAGAACTTAGAATGGTCCCTTTAATAAAGAAGTCATTAAGTGTTATTGGTTACAAAGTGTTTTTTAGTTTATATTTCCAGCAAAGTGTCAAGTCTGGGTAAGCCGTGACACTCTTTCCCCATATATTTGTAGTCATTGCAAATGAACTAGGTATTGGCATATGTGCCTTATTTCCACGAACCATTTATGTTTCATCTCTCTTTGAATGTCTCCTTCAAAACAATTTATTTGAAGACATAAGACTTGTAGGAAGTGCAATTGAGCTGTTTTATTTTCTAAAAAGACAAGGCAATAGGTCACACTTAGAACAGCACTTCCATTTGAAAGGTGAAAATGCCAGACAAAATTAAAAATTTAAGACCCTAATAACATTGTTTAGTTTATATCTTTAAAGTATTTTTAAGATCTCATTAATATTAGTGGCCTTTATTTTTTTTATATATTTTTATTGATTTCAGAGAGGAAGGGAGAGGGAGAGAGAGATAGAAACATCAATGATGAGAGAGAATCATTGATTGGCTGCCTCTTGCATGCCCCCTACTGGGGATAGAGCCCACAACTGAGGTATGTGCCTTTGACCGGAATCAAGCCTGGAACCCTTCAGTCCGCAGGCTGACACTCTATCCACTGAGCCAAACTGGCTAGGGCTATTATTATTAGTGGTCTTTAAAATGACAATATATATTTCAGTGATCTTTACTATGGTCAATTATATGATTATTTTTACTATTACTATTTTAATTAAAATCAAACTACTACTTGGTGATTCTGCATTGTAACAAGTTATGTTACTTAATATCTACTCACTTAATACTTAGGTATGTAAGTCATTTGGATGACCTATGAAAAATTCCATGTGTTTAATGTCTTAATGCATTTTTGTCAAAAGGAGGGGGGAAGGGAACAGAGGGATTGAAGTACTTTGTTCTGTGTACATTTATTCAAGGCATCAACCTTCATCTACAAGTCTTTAAATTAATTTACCATTGCTGTATTTACTATCCTACACCTAATTATTTATCAATCATAATTTGTTTTTCAAGTTATATCTATGGGAAATATTTGAATTAAGAAAAATAATCCACCCTCAAAGAATTTCTAATAGCTGGACAGTATCAAAAATAAAAACAAAATATACCCCACCTGACCACCCCATGCTTAGACCTTCATACTTCCTAACTCTAGATCTATCTTCTCTTGCCCTTTCTTCTCCACTATCCTGAATTCGTAACTTACAACTCAGTAGAATGGACAGAAGGGACTGGAAAGTAATGAATGTTGTCATAGCTTATAGTTAATATCCCATAAACTGTAATGTATAAGACACACATGTTTTGTTGATATTTATATCCATTTTTAAATACTGGATATTATTTTTCTTTATGGGAGTAAATAGATATATTTTAAATAGATGTGTATTAGAATTTAGATTTATTTATATTGTTTGCTTTTCTTCTTAAAGGTCCACCAGGAACCAAAATTGAGATCACTGGATCAAATTTTGGTACTGATATCTTGGAAATTTCGGTGGTTATAAATAATATTCAGTGTAATGTAACCATGGTCAATGACAGTGTATTGCAATGCATCGTTGGAGATCATGCTGGTGGCACGTTTCCTGTTATGATGCATCGTGAGACAAAAGGCTCTGCTGTGTCCACGCTTGTATTTGAGTACCCACTTACCATTCACAATATTCAGCCAACCCAAGGTAGTCATGAGTGTGCAAAACCTACAAATATTTTATATTATTTCAGTAAATGCCTTATTTAGAGGGAAAAACACTCTTCAAAAATGTGTAGTTCTTTTAACACATTAAAAATATATTTGTTTATGCATAAAATAAATAAGCATGCAATGGCATCAGTCATTTCAAAATATCAGTTAAATGCCTATATTTCTCCTAGTGCTATATAACTTATTTAAAAGTTAGCCCTAATGAAAATGGCCAGGTTACATGTGGAAATTTCTTTTAAAATCATATTTAGATATCACTGGCCTGTAACTATTTACATAAATATTCTATTTAAAAATTATTTTAGTTGTTCAAAAACCTTATGAAAGTATAAACAATGTATTCTTAATTAAAATAGTAATTTTACATGCATGTGTTTATTGCTCTGAAATTCTTTGTGACATCTCTTTTAAAAAGATTTTCATTTTCAGTAGTTTAAATAAATGACCAGATGTGACATTTACTCAGTGAAGATTTAAAACATTTCAATAGAAAGAGATTCTATTGCATTAACAGACTATATTATAAATATAATTTCATGTATGAAAATCTTTAATATCAGTTCTATTTCAGATGTTAAACTAAGGTTAAATATATACATATAATAGAAGAGGTTTCCTTTTCACCAGCTTTGTTTTTCCCTGTTTTGTCTTCACTAGGGAGCTTCGGTGGTGGTCAGATGATGACTGTGACAGGCACCGGGTTTAATCCACAAAATTCCGAAATATTAGTGTGTGGCTCAGAATGTGCAGTCAATAGGCTTAAATCTGATTACACAGCATTGTTATGTAAAATTCCACCTAATAATGGTAAGTTGTCAGAAAAAAGAATGGCAGTCTTTGAGAAATGCTTAATTTTATAAAGATCAGAAACTGGGTTTCTTTTTTCTCCAAGTTTTTGTGTCTTTGGGGCAATTGAATCATCTTTATAACTGTCCTGATTTTAAGCAATTTCTTCAGAATTTTCTTGACATTTATGTGTTTCAAGATTCATATCATTTGGGTTAATTGAATTGTTTATCATAAATTGCAGTATTTCAGTTTATCGCCTATGGCTCTTGGTTTGATAAACTTGCCAAATGGAGAAGACATGTTTGGTTCCCACTGGAGTACTAGATTTCCCTTGAAGACGAGACAGTGTAATGGTTATGAGTGTGAGCTCTTGTACTGCGTTGCCAAGAGGCAAACCCAAGCTGTGTCTGTGAGCGAGTTATTCAGCCTCATGCTGCCTCAGTTTCTTCGTCTGTAAAGTGAGACCAACACATTAGCTTACTTTATAGGATTATTGTGAGGTTTACTAAGTTAATGTATGTAAAGTGGACAGATTGATACCGGAAACATGTTCTGTAATTTGCTAATATGACTCTTAAAACTTTAGTTAGCAGTTAAGAACTGGACTCTGAGGAGCCCCCAACAGCTCAGTTTGCCACTTACTGTGTCACCTTAGCTAAGTGACTCCACTCCTCTCTGCTTCCGTTTGTTCATCAATTAAATGGAGATATTATTAACCCCAATTCCATGGGTTATTGTAAAGTTTAAACACCCGGTATTTTACATACACGACAATTTTAAATTATCTAACAAAATGTAAGAGGAACCAAAGGAAGTATTCTAGAATAAAGTATATGTTTTATGTGCTAACATTTTTTAAACATTAACAAAATTTGATGAAGCTTTTCTAAACATTTTGGTATCTTTCTCTGAATTCTTAAACAAAGAATATTGAAGACAATGTAACATTTTGGTGACCGGGCTTATTTATCATTATCAGAGTTTGTATCCTGAATTTTTTCAATGCAACGCTGTTGAGATTTAGCAAGGTCTTCAGAATGCTTGTCTTAACACAAGCTCTTCTTCTTACGGTTTTGGATTGGGTTTCTGTAGTTTTTCTGTCTCTCACCTTGCCTTCGGCTGTCTCTCCTTGCTGTTGTCAGAGTGCCTGCCCTTAGCAGTTCTTCCTTCCTGCTCTGATTTGCCATGCTGGCTCCTCTAGGACTGGAACACTAAACAGGAGGTTTGTAGAGCTGTCCCCAGTGAGCGGCTCCCATGGAGGGCCTGACGGCTTCTCCCTTTGCTAATGTGTGTGAACCTTGGGATGTTTTTGGCAATTGCTGGAGGTATTTATTACTTCACACATAGCCTGTGAGAGTGATTTGGGGAAAAGGAAGATGCTATTGGAAATGTTTGATTCAGAATGGCGATCATCAATAAATCCAAGGTGTTGGCAAGGATGTGGACAAAATGGGAACCCTTGTGCACTGTTGGTAGGAATGCAGAAGGGTACAGCCACCCTGGAAAACAGTATGACGGTTCCTCAAAAATTAGAAATGAAATGTCTTATGACCCAGCGATTATACTTCTGGGTATATATCTGAAGAAACCCAAGACATTAACTTGAAAGAATAGGTGCACTCCTATGTTTCATTGTAGTGTTGTTTACAATAGCCAATGTGCTATTGCAACCAATGTGCCTATCAATAGACAAGTGGATAAAAAAACCACAGTGGTGCCTATATACAATGGAATATTACTTGGCCATAAAAAAGACTGAAATCTTAACATTTGTAATAGTATGGATGGACCTGGAATGTATTATGCAAATTGAGATAAGCCAGAAGTAAAAGACGAATACCATATGATTTCATTTATATGTGGAACCTAAAGAACAAAATAAATGAACAAACAAAACTAAAGCAGACACATAGATACAGAGAACAGACTGATGGTCACCAGAGGGGAGGTCGGGTACAAGGTGGGTGAAACAGGTGAAGGGATTAATAAGTACAAATTGGTAGTTGCAGAATAGTCACAGAGATGCAAAGTGCAGCACAGGGAATATAGTCAATAACATTGTACTAACAATGTTGGGTGCTGGGTGAGCATTGGAAATATCAGGGAAACACTTCCTAAAGTATGTGATTGTCTAACCACTATGCTGTACACCTGAAATGAATACAAAATAATATTAGATGTAATTGAAAAATACTATTTAAATTTTAAAAATAATAAAAAGAAAATGTTTGGGGTTTGGATAAATGAATAGGGCCTGAAGGCAGAATTGTATTCAATTCCATTCTCTTCTCATAGGCAGGGGACCTGAGCAAGCCTGTGAAGTGAGTGTGGCCAATGGGAAGGATTTGTCACGGTCCACAACTCCTTTCACGTACACCATGTCACTGACTCCGCTCATCACCAAAATAGCTCCCGAGAGAGGCAGTACAGCAGGGGGCACCAGACTTACAGTCATGGGATCAGGCTTCAGGTACTGTCTTCACTGCACAAACATCAACGCCTGTTTCTAGACTCAAGCCACCCTGCCTGCTTCCTCATAGGCCAGGACAGTGCTTAAATACAGTCAAGTAATGTGTTCCCATCGGCTCAAGAGTCATGCTTGAGACACATCATGGTACTAAAAGCTAACATTTATGAGTACTTGATCTGTGCCAGGCACCTTCTACCCTACTGAAACTTCCTGCCTTGTTAGATCTTTTATCCCATCTGTGGCTAAGAGACTAAGATTACAAAGGTTAAATAACTTGCCCCAAATCCTAGTAACGTCACAAGGATAAATCACCTTCTTTCACTTTCCCCAGTACCTCATGTCCAACCCTGATCAGCTTCCATGAAACATCGCTTCAAGCATCAGGACCTTTTCATTGTAATGGGCCAGATTCCCTTTTCCTAAAAATTATTCATTATTTAGCACAAATGTATGTACTGCTTCATCATTTAAGCGAAAAAGGCTGACTTCAAAATGCCAGCTCCTTCAGATCACAGAAGGCGATTTTACATGGAGATGAAGTTCTGAAGTCTGTGAATGTGGTGAAAATGTCACATAGACAAAATGATCCCTGAACATCTCTAACAAGGCGCCTGCTCAGAGACCCACATAGAATCTCTCAATAACTTGAACCCAGGCAGTTTTTTCTCCAGCACTAGAATACCTTCTAGGTTGTAGTTATATTTCCTCACCTTTTTGGTGTGTGTTTTTCCTTTTTTCTGAAAAAAAAATATTTTGAAGTCTTACTACTGAAAAATGTTTCAATCTGTTACTTTGATGGATCATAGGGTGAGATCATTAGTTTCGCAATAATGCGTACATGACCTAGAAATTTGAAAAAAAATCATTATTTTATGCCCCCCCCCTTTTTTTCTTTACAGTGAAAATACACAGGATGTTCGCATCACCATAGCTGAAACCAAATGTGATGTTGAGTATTCCAACGAGACATGTATCATCTGCATGACAAATGCCCACACTCCTTCAGGGTGGGCTCCCGTGCGCGTCACCGTGGGAAGCATGGGGATGGCCAAACGGGTAAGAATGCTGCTGGGTGTTGTAACCACAGCGATAGGAAAACTAGCCTCTGGGACATGAGGTGATTGGCAAAGAACTTTTTACTTTGTTAATGTCTCCAAAAAAGAACTGAGCTATGGCTATCATAGAATTATGTGTTTTTGGTTTTGGTTTTTTGCTTATTACTAAAATTTTATTATTTCCGATTTTTTTATTATTTAATTTAAATATGGGGTAATCAGTAATGATTTTTGTTACTTTATTATTACTGTGAAATCAACCAATAGGCAACTATAAAGTACTTAAAGCAGGTTATACTTATTATTAATGAAAATGTTTATCATTTTCAGTTTGTTCTTTTTTCAGAAGTTGTATGAAGAATTCTGATAAAACCTTCACATTGACGAGTCTCTCTTGCAGGAGAAGGCTGACTTCCTGTATGTCGATGCTTGGTCCTCCAACTGCTCGTGGGGAGGGGAGCCTCCTCCGGAGGAAGGGTCACTGGTCGTCATTCCGAAAGGACAGACAGTTTTGCTGGATCAAAACACCCCTGTTCTGAAAATGTTGCTTATTCAGGGTAAATTTCTGAAAATTGTAACATTTCTGTAGTTAATTGAACCAAAACTCATTATTATAAACATCCATAGTCGTATCATGTTTTTATGGGGAGTGTAGAACCGAGTTCTTTAAATTGTGTATCACAGTCCACGTGTGGTATGGAACTATTTAGTGAATGTTTTGATGAAATACAATAGAAAACATCAGAATATATTGCATTCATATGAGTAAGCATCTTTTAAAGCTAAATGTTATTCTAAATGTTATTTTAAGAAACTTTTGTTCAGTAACTGTGTGTGTGTGTGTGTGTGTGTGTGCGCGTGTGCACACGTGTGCATGAGCACAACAGTCAGAGGTATTTCCCATTTAGAAAAACACTGGTTTTGTGCGTCCCAGAGGTTTGAAAACCATAGAAACTTATATTAAATGACCCCAGACTCCCCTTGGGTGCCAGGTTGTGATTCTTACCTACACCTTTGAACCTGCTTTGTTACCTGGAGTTCTCTCTGACTCTTAGTATTCTGTTTTAGCTACAGAAAAGTAAATAGTCAGAACTGTTACATTTGCATGTAAAAGAAGCAATTGTGGGCAAGAGTAAAATGCTCTGGGCTTTAGTGTATACATTTTGCCATGTGGTTTTAGCTGCTCAAAGACCTTTGTGGCCTTAGTCCATTTGGCTCAGTGGATAGAGCTTCGCCCTGTGGACTGAAGGGTCCTGGGTTCAATTTCGGTCAAGAGCATGTACCTTGGTTGCAGGCACGATCCCCTGCTCTGGTCAGGGTATGCAGAAGGCAACCAATTGATATGTCTCTCACATCGATGTCTCTCTGTCTCTCCGTCTCTCCCACCCCCTTCTACTCCTTCTAAAAATCAATGGAAAAATAATGTTGGGTGAGGATTAATAACAAAGACCTTTGTTACTTTGTTTTAGTTTTAACTTCTGGGATAGCAGCAGTGCTTTAGTTGTCTGAAGTTATTAGCTATTGAACCCTTGGACAAGTTTTCTGTCCACAAATTTATATTAGTTCTATAAAAAATGTATTGTGGTACTATCTTTAGTAGCGCTATTCATTATATACATGTTACTAGTGCAAATTAGTGGATAAAAGTTCAGTTAATTTGGCATTATAATCGTTTCTATAAAAAATGCTTTCCTTTCATTTTAATTATTTTAATTCTTAATTGATATTTTGTGGCCCTATATTTGAAGAACTAGAATTCCTGTGGCTGACTATTTAATAGCATTTAAAATAACCAATGGTCAAGAGAAAAATCTGCCCTGGGATTCGATTTTCTACCACTTCCTGAGTCTTGTCGAAGTTTTATATTTTATATTGCCAAAGAGCGGGAGTGAAGTGACATGCAGAGTGAGAGCAAAAAAGAATAAGAAATTAAAATTTAATATATAATTGAATAAATAGCTTTTAATATTAACTTCCTAATATATTTCAAAATTGTATGACTCCTAGGTGGAACTCTAATATTTGATGAAGCTGACATTGAACTCCAGGCAGAAAATATTCTAATTACAGATGGAGGCATTCTTCAGGTATGTGAGAGAACCTGAGATCTGGTCATTGGTAACCTCTCTCCCTTTATTTTATTTGATTGTTTAAAGTATTACAAATAGTAGTACATATGTCTCGTTTTTTTCCTCATTGACCTTCCACATGATCTCCCTTTCTTTTAAAAAACACGGTGTGTAAAATAGACAGTTATACCAAACTCTCACAAGTTTACCTTTGTATAGGTCTCTGTTATTTGTATAAAATCCTTTTTCTGGGAGAAAAGTTTCCCAGAGTCTTCTTGTGCTTTTAATGAGAAGATAACAGCATCTTACAATAGAGCAGAATTTAAAATAGAGCCGATAAAACAGTTAGCTCTGAGATAGGACTAAAGTCAGTCAGCATACTTTCCAAAGGTCTGGCATCGTGCATTTGGCCAACTAGGAAATTTAAAGTTTATCTTTTGAAAGAAAGATACTGACAATAGAATAATCAATTCTTGAAAGAAAAGAGAGAAAAGGAAGGCATTGCTTTTGACTGGTTGGAATTGTGGATATGATGCTTGTGAAATGCCTTGCAGATTGGGACGGAAGCATCCCCCTTTCAACACAAGGCGGTCATCACCTTGCACGGGCACCTGCGGTCTCCTGAGCTCCCCGTGTATGGGGCCAAGACGCTGGCGGTACGCGAGGGAGTCCTGGATCTGCATGGTAAGGGCCTGAAGGGCTCACAGAATTGGTTGAGGAGACTCGCTAGGAACCCAAGATAATGGTCTGATAACTTTCTTTCAGTGAAAACTTGCCAGGCTTCTCCTATCTTTACACATCCCCTCTTTGCTTCCTTTTATCTTTTCCTTTGCTTTTCCAGGGCCAGGCCAGCCCTGCATAGGATCAAGACTGACAACCAAGGCCACCCTTGGGGAGCCCTTTTGGGCCTTTTCTACATCCTTTTCACGTGCTCCCTTAACACATTTTGCCGAATTTAGCACTCACCACAGTTCATTCTGATTGTTTATGGCCTCTTCTTGAAATATAACTATACATTTAAAATTGTACTTTTGCATAACTGTATTCTGGAAAATTATGAACAAATAACAATGATTGTGATCATGTTTGAGGTATTAGGTCAACCTATTGAAAGGAAGCATGATGCATTATTTCTGTATTGAAGTATTTTATATTGCAATAATCTGTCTCTTTTATACATTTAGGATATATGAACATTATACCCCACTATGATCATAAATGCATGTGTATATATATATATATATGTATATATATGTGTGTGTGTACATATATATATATATATATATATATATATATATACATATATATATATATATATGGAATTTTCAGAAATTCATACATTTCATTTGTCCCTAGATTATCAATTTAAGCAATTTTTGTCAACAGTGACAAAGATAACAAGCCTCTGCCTGGTTAATCAATAGTGTCATCCCACATTTATATTGCATTCATATAAAGAAGATGCTTCTAAATGGAATAGATTGGTGCAGAAGGATGTTTCTTAAATTATGAGCCCATACATGTGTAATAAACCTGATTGTTACTTGTATAAAGCAAGCATTCTACATATTTCTTTTGTGAGAAAGGTATGAAATGATAAAGTTAAAAAAAAACTTTCCTCAAGTTGATTCAATCCAGGAAAAGATTAAAATGCAAAAAGCTCTCAATAACCAAGAAAACACATTTTTAGAAATACTTGATTTGTATGTCGGTCCCAGGTCTTCCTGTCCCTGTGGTCTGGACCCGTTTGGCTCATACTGCACAGGCAGGGGAAAGGACTCTGATTTTACAAGAAGCAGTAACATGGAAACCAGGAGATAAGATTGTGGTTGCAAGCACAGGACACAGGTATGATGTCCTCAAATCCTGATAATTTAGCTTTGTAAACAGAGGGTTTTTTTAACTACATAAAAGAGGGATGATTCAGAAGGTCTACAACTATTTCATTTAAATTTGAAACCTCTAATAAAGAAACATGAACAGTCAAATATGTATTTGCGAGATGTTAACATTGTGTTGATCATCAGTGTTGTTTTCATTCATTGATTGAATTTACAATAAGAAAAGTTATTAACTTGAACCTATAAGATAAATATATACAGTAAGCCTTCACTTAATGTAGACGATAGCTTCTGTGGCTTTAAGCAAAACAATGTACAAGGAAATAGAATTTTACCATAGGCTAATTGATATAAACAAGAGATAAGTTCCTATGACCTCTTATCATAGCAAAATGACATTAAGTGAAATGATGTTATTGAGGACCTGCTGTACTAATAAAATATTTTGGTTGATTTTTATGGTTAGGCTCCCATGTAAGATTTTGTTTGAGAAAAAGCATTCTGCTATTATAAGTCATTTGAAAACTTCTGACTTAGAGCTTTAGCCAAATACATTAATGCATGCAAAAATGTAAATGATTGTTTGTGGTCACTAAAGAATAGGGTTGAAAGCAGTCAGTGAACTCTTTGTTATCTTTAGTCTCAGCAGTGGTTCCCATGGACCAAACTTTTTAGGAATGATTGAATAAAGGGAAAGAAATCATTATAGAATGAGTGATGACTAACATGACCTTTTAGATGTCTGACATTTTATAACTGAAACTGTTTATGACCCTCAGTTTCTGTTTAATTATATATTTTAGCCAATAAGACATAACAGGAAGAAAACTAATATTGCTAATTACATTATACCAGAACACTGATTGGGGAGGGAGCCAAGAGGAGCTTTATTTTTGCTTCATTGTTCAAGTTGTGGGTAATGGCAAAATTGGATATCAGGGAACAAATAGTAATTTCTGATAAGAATCAGCTAAATTACGCTAAGGTCGTGACTCAATTTAGAATTAAAATTTAAGATGGCATTTTTAGTTTGCCATTTCATTGGTAAATCCTATTTGAGAGTTTATAAAGCAACTGGTTAAGAATACTACTTCAAAGTCCGTCTGTTGACTCTTACTCCCACCAATACCATTTGTTAGGCTCGTGGCCATATTATTTTGCTTCTCTGGGCTTCAGTAAAATTGTATTGCTGTAAATTTATTTAGTTGCCCTAAGAAAATGAAATGCCATCTTCAAATTTCTCTTCAGAATATTGAATGACAAAAATATTTTCTGATTCACAGATAAAGTGTTCTAAAGAGCATAAAATACACCAAAACAATGTTATGTTGATTTACATTAATTTTGAAAATTTTTTGTTAAAATTTTTATAGACACAGTCAAAGAGAGAATGAAGAAAGGACCATCGAATTTGTGTCTGCTGATGGCATAAGCATAACGCTGACTCACCCGCTGAATTACACACACTTAGGAATCACTGTCCCCCTTCCTGATGGAACTCTGTTTGAAGCAAGGGCAGAAGTTGGAATTCTTACAAGAAATATTTTAATAAGAGGATCTGATAATGTGGAGTGGCATCACAAAATTCCAGCATGTCCTGATGGATTTGACACAGGTAATTTTAGTAAATTTTAAGTGTGACCATTTAAAATGTTTTCAGCTATTGCAAAAATATTCCCAGGAGGTAAAATCACCTCCAGTTGAGAACTTCTGGACTAAGTTATGCTCTAGCTCATGATTTAAAATGAAAAAGGGTTATTTCATATGATACTACATATGTCCAATATGGGTCAACAGGGGCGCTCTGCTTATGGCAATTATTCCAGGTTCTAGGCTGATGAAAACTCCATCTCAACCTGGACTTCCGGAATCTCTGAGACAGCACACAAGATGGCTGGATCAACTAATTACTTTGGTCCTAAAGTGACAGGTGTCTCCTCTACTCAGGTGCCATTAGTCAGACTGATTATGAAATGCTTAACTATGCACTTCAGTCACTAGTACACAAAGAGAACTGGATATGATGTTTAGGGTTCTCACATAAGAGAACCTTAATGATGTTTACCACAGCATGTGGCACAATGTATTTTACAAGTCTAATATTTTATGTAATCACTAATACCATCGCAATCCTATAAGCAGTTGAGTAGTAACAGATACAGCCTTTTCTTCAATGAGAAGTATAAATAAGGCAAAACTCACTGGGTTCGATGTCAAAAGACTTACATTCTAATTGTAATTGCCAACCAAGAAAAAGTTCAGGCTGCAATGAAGAAAAAAACACAAAACATTTACTTGAGCAAAAGGATTGCCATCAGGGAGACACTTCCAGATAGCAACCCAAACGGTGTGCTGAGAACAAAGAAAGGCAGGATTTAGAAAGACAAAAACCACATAATGTAATTCTTTCAGGCAAATGAAGGATTGCTAGCTAGGTTAACGGATTGGTTAGTTCCAACATGCAAATGGAGGGGGTTGGAAGAGAAAAAGTACAAGGAGAAGGTGAAGTCCACATGTGTCCACACAGCAGTTGTTCCAGGATGTTTATGGCTCAGCCTTGAGCTGAGTTTGGCAACAGGGTTATCAAGTTAATAGCAGCTCTGAGAACTGAAGCACAAGATGTGCAAGGGCACATACCCCACTTCCTTAATAGCCTCCTGACTGCATTAAGTGACTCTCTTGGCAATGCTTATTCCATTCTACTTTTTTTTTCTCAGTCATCAGTTCATCTGTATCAAGTCTCAAATGTCCATTAAACCTAGTTTCAACCTGTTTAAAATAAGAATACTTCCTGTTCTGCTTACTACAGTAATAAGAATTAAGAGAGATAGTGCATATCTAGTGCTATGCAACTATAAGCTTGTATTAATTATGTTAGTCCCCAAATTTGGGGGGAAAGTTTCAGAGATAAGACAAAATACCTTTATCAGTATTCATTCAACCATTCAAATATTTATTTAGTATCTTTGAAAAATACAATTTTAAGTGTTGGGGTTTGGCCAGTGCTGCAGGCTGTGAAAGAATTCACAACTAAAAGAAGAGATGCAGAGAGGAAGTTCATTTTACTTTCCATGAAGGGAAAGGGCCAAGTATTCAGGGCAGTGAACAAAAAGCGGCTTCCATTTTTAAAGAGTAAAACAGCCCAAGTGCCCATCAGTAGATGAATAGATAGAAAAAGCTATGGTACATTTACACCATGGAATACTATGCAGCAGTAAAAAAAGGATCTCTTACCCTTTGAGACAGCATGGAGGGACCTGGAGGGTATTATGCTAAGCGAAATAAGCCAGTCAGAGAAAGACAAGTGTCACATGATCTCACTCATATGTGGAATGTAATGAACAAAATAAACTGATAAACAAAATAGATCCAGAGACATAGAAGCTTGGAACAAATTGTTGAATCTCGGAATGCAGGGGTGGGTGGGTGGGTGGAAAGAGATCAACCAAAGAACTTGGATGCATATATGCATAACCCATGGACAAAAAAAATTTTTAAAAAAAGAGTAATGGCTGCTGTAGATAGGTGACAAGTAAGGGAGGAGTATTTGAGGCTGAAGTTGAGCAGATACCAGAAGGTTGCCTTGAAAAATTATAGTTTGTTTGCTTTCCAGGAGACAGTTTGGCAAGTGTCTTAGGGTGGTGTCTTATCAGTATTTTTCCCAAGTCTGTAAAATATGCTTAGAGAAAAAGTTATGAAGAGTTAAAAAGAGGCTTGTTTGAAGGGGAGGGGGAAAGGGAACTTTCTACTAACTAGAGACTCCTTGCTGTGAATTATCTCTGAGTTCTGAAACAGCAAGGAGGAGGGGGAATGCAAAAATGTAGCCTTGAGAGTAGCTTATCTTGTCTTGAGTTTGAATAGAGGGGCTCTTTGATCAGAGGAGCTAACAATCTAAGGGTTAATTACCAGGTGCTTCTCATAAAATGTGGATGGCTGTAGCAAAGGGGGTGGGGGGAGTCTTTTTCCTGTCTTTACAGTATGTATTCTAAGGGATGCAAAGGTAAATGAGACAAGGTATAAGGTACTTACCTTTCTTACTATCTAGAGGAGGATATGATGTGAATGCAAATAACTATGTTCCAAAACGAGATTAAAATTATATGTGAATATAAAAGAAATAATTAGGTATGAGGAACAAGTATGTTTTATTTTTATTTTTAATCCTCTCCTGAGGATATTTTTTCCATTTATTTTTTTACAGTGTGAAGGAAGACAGGGGGAAGAGAGAGAGAGAGAGAGAGAGAGAGAGAGAGAGAGAGAGAGAGTGAGTGTCTGGGGCTGGGAATCGAGCCTGCAAACTAAGATATGTGCCCTTGCCTGCCCCCTTCAGTGCAGGGGCTGACAGTCTAACTGCTGAGCAAATGGGCCAGGGTGAGAAAAAATGTCTTTATAGAATTATAGGATTTTGACATGTTTTTTCTTTTCTTTCTTTCTTTTTTTTTAAGGTGAATTTGCTACACAGACATGTCTCCAAGGAAAGTTTGGAGAAGAAATAGGAAGTGATCAATTTGGAGGCTGCATTATGTTTCATGCTCCTGTACCTGGTGCTAACATGGTAACTGGAAGAATAGAATATGTAGAGGTAAGAGGCATTGTTATTAAATCACAAGGTTTGCCTAAGGTTATCCATACAACAAATGTGTACTAAGTTCATGCTGTTTGCCAGATGCTAGTTATAATCAAGAAGAGGAGGCCATGAACAAGATACTCAGCCTTTCTAAATTTCGATTTCTTTGACTGTAAAATGAAGTTAATTATAAGTGGCTACTTCATAGGATTGTGATAAGACACGTCGTACAATATCAGGCACATGGTCAACATTCAAGAAGTAGGAAGGAGAAAAGAAGTCTTTTAAGAGGTCTTATTTTGCTAAACACAAAGGTTTTATAATAGCCTGAGATGAAAAGCAGAACAGTTGAAGACAGCTTTTGTTCATTCATTAATTCATTGGTATCCAGTATGAGCTGTTATATAATGAAGAAAACAAGGTGGGTTGGAGGCCAAATATTTTCTAATGGCAAACATGAATAACATGGGAGATATTAATGTTTTAATAATAATTAATAAAAAGTTGGAAATTGTTTTTAAAGAATAAAATATGAGCTAGGTAAACTCTGTGTTTATGTCGACCACTAAATAGTCATGATTTCTGGGCTTGACAGGTGTTCCATGCTGGCCAGGCTTTTCGGTTGGGGAGATACCCAATACATTGGCACCTGCTGGGAGATTTACAGTTTAAATCTTATGTCAGAGGCTGTGCAATTCA
The DNA here is from genome assembly GCF_000147115.1 of Myotis lucifugus. Taxonomy (NCBI): domain Eukaryota; kingdom Metazoa; phylum Chordata; class Mammalia; order Chiroptera; family Vespertilionidae; genus Myotis; species Myotis lucifugus. The sequence goes on from NW_005871065.1 coordinate 1,021,155, forward strand.
CCAGACATACAACAGAGCTGTTACTATCCATCACACTCATCACCTTCTGGTTGAGAGGAATATCATATATGATATCAAAGGAGGAGCATTTTTTATAGAAGACGGTATTGAACATGGCAATATCCTGCAGTATAACTTGGCAGTATTTGTACAGCAAAGTACTAGTCTTCTGAATGATGATGTGACCCCAGCTGCATTTTGGGTAACCAACCCAAACAACACCATTCGGCACAATGCAGCTGCTGGGGGCACTCACTTTGGCTTCTGGTACCGAATGAATGACCACCCTGATGGGCCATCCTATGACCGAAACATCTGCCAAAAAAGGATTCCTCTTGGCGAATTCTTTAACAACACTGTTCATTCTCAAGGTTGGTTTGGAATATGGATATTTGAAGAATATTTCCCCATGCAAACAGGATCTTGTACTTCTACAGTGCCAGTGCCTGCAATATTTAATTCACTTACTACTTGGAATTGTCAAAAAGGAGCTGAATGGGTCAATGGAGGTGCCCTTCAGTTCCATAACTTTGTGATGGTAAACAATTATGAGTCTGGAATCGAGACCAAGAGGATCCTGGGCGCTTATATTGGAGGATGGGGTGAAACCAATGGGGCGGTGATTAAAAATGCCAAAATAGTCGGTCATCTTGATGAATTGGGAATGGGGCCTGCATTTTGTACAATGAGAGGCCTGGTCCTCCCATTTAGCGAAGGCTTGACTGTGTCTTCCGTACACTTCATGAACTTTGACCGTCCCAACTGTGTAGCTTTGGGAGTGACATCCATCACTGGAGTTTGTAATGAGAGATGTGGAGGTTGGAGTGCAAAATTTGCTGACATCCAGTATTTTCACACACCAAACAAGGCTGGCTTTCGATGGGAACATGAAGTGGTACTGATTGATGTCGATGGCTCACTCACAGGTAATGTTATAATTTCTGATAAAATACATTGGGAAAACGTTTGTGTTAACCCAGAGTTGAATTGTCAAAGCGGACTCAGCTGAATCACAGATTTTACCCAGTACCAAACTATTAGACATTCCATTCTGGAAGTGCCCCAAACTATTAGATGTAGCCTCTAAATAATATCCCCCCCCACTACATTTGCACCTTGGTTTTGAATTAGCAGCAAATTTTGAACAATATTCATGGAAACATTGGTCATAAAAGGAAGCCATGTTTCCATTTTATAATGCTTCCATTTTGTATTCAGTTAATTGCACAGATAAGGAACTACTTATATGACTTCCCAAATTCTCCAATCCATCATGGCCCATAAGTACATAAATTCCAGGTTTATTTATATGAGTAATGTAGACAGACTGGACATATCCTGCTCAAAGTAAGTTACAGGCCTGATATTAATCTTTTTCTTCCCAGTTTAAATTATTAATTTGGAATTAGTTCAAGAAATACGTTAACTAAGAACATTTTTTACCATTTCAATTTCAGTGTATGTCACATTTTAAAAATATTCTTAGTTTCTAGAATTTAGTGTTTTTATAAAGTTTTAATGCTAAAGATTTGTCTAAATAAGATAGCAAGGGTGTGTGTGTGAGAGAGATTCTGTCTAATACTTTAGAAGAAAGAGAAAATTGACAAGAAAACTACAGATATTAATAATTACTTTTGAAAGACTCTGAAAGATGGAAAAAGATTCATCTTAATATTCAAACAGACTGAGTTCTCAATTATATTTGTTGACTTCTGTCTCCTGTTCTAATGGTGGCTTTAAGAGAGAGAACATATGGACGGTTCTAATATAAAGCTTTGTGTAACCTTTATTAGTTTATTTAATTCAGCTTAGATTTTTAATGTTAGTTAGCAGTTCATTGGTTAAGCATACAGGCTCTGTGGCAGACCGCTGAATTTGAATCTTGACCAAGTTACTTATCCTACTTCCTATCCCTACTTTGGCTCTCATGGGCATCTCAGATCCCACATTCATAATTAACTCCCTGACCTACTGCAAAGCCTCTGTATGAAGTCCCTTTGTCCCATGTTAAAAAAAAAAAGTTGATAAGACCTTTAGATGTTATTAGCAGTACAATGGATCACAGTACCTTTACGTTGTAAACCATTTGATTTTTCAGTTTTTTAACATGAAGTAGGAAGCATGCTGATTGTGTTCATTTCCTAGGTCACAAAGGACACACTGTCATTCCACACAGCTCACTGCTGGACCCTTCTCACTGCACTCAGGAAGCCGAGTGGAGCGTAGGGTTCCCTGGGTCTGTCTGTGATGCCTCAGTCAGCTTCCACCGTTTAGCGTTCAACAAGCCTTCTCCAGTATCTCTGCTTGAAAAGGATGTGGTTCTCTCAGACTCTTTTGGTAAGTGGAATAGAATAGTTTAAACCACGCTGGCCTGTGTGGCTCAGTTGGGTGTCATCCCATGCACAGGAAGGTTGCTGGTTTGATTCCCAGTCAGGGCTCATGTCCGGGTTGTGTGCTCCATCCCCAGTAGGGGACATGCAGGAGGCAGCTGATCAATGTTTCTCTCCCTCTCCCTTCCTCTCTCTCTCTGAAAAAATCAATAAAAATAAAATATTTTTTAAAAGAATATTTTAAACCACTAATTGAAATATTTTTCTCCGTTTTCATCATCATCTTCAGTTGTCTCTCGCTGTTTAGAACATTGGGAAAAGCCTATTTGTATGTCAGAAGCTAGACAGGAAACAAATACACTCAAAATGGGCGTGTGAGGAGTATCAAATAAATGCATGAACCAGTATGATCTTTTGCTGATTAAGGAACCTCCAGCCAGTATTATGACACAAAGCAGGAAAGCTGACATAGCCCTTGGAGCAAGACAGTATATAAATATGCCATTTTTCCTGCCACTGAAGGCAAATGCTTTTTATTATCTTTGCTGATTGAAATAGGATGGGGGAGTATTTGCTTGATGAGGAGCTGCACACCAGATGGTAGAGACTGTTGATCTACTGATTTGTTTCAGGAAAGATGCTGTACCTAAAACACTGGATGTGCTTGACATCATTACCATGACTAGATTGTATTAATTTCTGTCATTATTAGTGATCCATCTGGTATATGCACCAGCCAAACAAACAAGTTAACTGAGAATATGGTAGGAATCCTGGTGTTTGCATCTTTCAGATCTTTCACTATGGCACTAATATCTGCATCTCCCCCCTGAAGGATTTGGAATTGCTTATATTTTATTAACTTGGTGAGGGGTCAGGGAGTTATGGCTCCTAGAGTGTTCACTCAATCCTTCCTACCAGATTTCCCCTCACTCCCTCCATTAGCTAGGGAACCAGTGTGGGGATTCTTCCAGTTGAATATATCTATTCTCATTATACCTGACCTCGCTTACTCTGACTGGCTAAGATCCATATATATCTCTCTTTATCTTTCCATCCATTCATTGATGCATCATCTGTCTAGGAGTTATTAGTTAAAATAGCTATCTACAATTTATCCACTCTCACATACATTGTTCTGATGAACTGCAGATTGTGGAAAATAGGAAATGCATTGATGAATCAAAGATTTGCTAAACAGATAGGTATCAAATATAGTGTTCTGCATTTTCTGCATAAATTTAAATGCTGTAGCTTCTTGGTGATACTATGTAAAGGTATAATCATCAAGATCTAATCTAAACATATAACAAGGAAACTACCCACAGTTTCTAAGAGTTATTAGATCTTGGCTCTCAACTGATACTAATCCTCAAACACCCTGAATGCAGCCATGCTAACATGAAGGCCAGGTTGCATCTTTGCTCAGTCTCACAATGCATCCAGTGGGGCCACTGGCCCATCTTATGGTTATTCCTCCAGTTCCAGAATGTATAGTGGGAATAGATATAGAACTCTGTTTGAAGGGCAGAAGTTATAATTAAGAAAAATTTCAATAAGACCATCTGATAACATGGAGTAGAATAACAAAATTCCAGGATGTCCTGATGGATTTGACTCAGCTAGTTTTAGAAGCTATCATGTGACTGGTATAATCATGCTATACATTTTCAAAATCCATTTGTCATATACTGAGATGCATGATTTTAGTTTCAAATTGCAAGTTTCTACCTTGTAAATATTATTAAATGCAAATAGGCTGATAGTGATTTTAGGTAACATTATGAAAGTATTTGCAATATATTGAAGAAAATGGTTAATGTTGACACTAACAGGATAAATAAAAATACTTGGATTCTGTTAATACAATCTCCTTTTCTCTCTCTCTTATATCAATAAATAAAAACTTCAACAAGTTTACTAGATCAGTAGGAAATAAGGTTTGGCATAACTTTACATATGTCTCAATATATCCTCATCAAAGCATCTCATACATGATGATGTATATTTAAATATGAATATGAAGTTAAAACAGATTGTCAATAAATTTGAGATACTTATTCTTTATGATACTACTTTTTAAAATATCAACTTCAAAGAATTTATATTTTAGTCCAAAATGCTTAAAATCAACATAATGAAAAAGATTGTAGCTGAGAAAATTAAGATAAACACAAATAACTTCAAAAATGAAAGTAAATTTTGTCCAGCCAGCGTTGCTCAGTAGTTGAGCATCAACCCATGAACCAAGAGGTCCTAGGTTCAATTCCTGGTCAGGGAACATACCCAGGTTTCGGGCTGGATCCCCAGTAGGGGGCGTGCAGGAGGCAGCTGATCAATGTTTCTATCTCCTATCTCTCTCCTTCCTCTTTCTCTAAAATCAATAAAAACTTTTTTTTTAAAAGAGTTCTAAATCAAACTTTTCACTCAAACTTGGTATGCAGACTTTGATTAAGTCAACAAATATAAGAGAATCTAATAAAGAATCAAAACTCACATTTGCATACATTGCGAATCAATTATTCTGAAGAATCAAGTTCTTAAAAGAGTAGAAATGGGATTATATTTTAGATCAATGTTATTTAAAGAATTGAGTTACTATACTTTAGCATTTCTATCATAGTGGTCATCATCATGTTTCAATTTTTTTTTCCCCTAAGGAATAAAGACTTTATCTCAGTTCAAAAGTCCAAGTGAGAAACATTTTATGTTTCCCTTAAACATTGACATTTGGAATATAGTGAAATGCTATACTGGCCTATTTAGAGACTTCCATAGACAGACAGATATTTTACATTTGCAGTTGTTCATAAAAGGAGGGATTTTCTAGAGGTAAAGATTACTATTTGTTTTATGTTCTCCTACAGGCACAAGCATCGTTCCCTTTCGGAAGAAAAGACTGACTCATATGTCTGGATGGATGGCTCTGATTCCAAATGCAAAGCACATTAACTGGTACTTTAAAGGTGTGGATCACATAACCAACATATCATACACATCAACATTCTACGGATTTAAGGTAAACAAAGAGCTGTAGCATCCATCTTCTAATAATTAAGATTGAACGTTACTCAACCACAGGGTACATTCTCATCCTTACTCTGATTGTTTGGACCAGAATGCTCTTGTCTCACATGTTGGCCTGTTCAAGCCCTGTACCCTCTCCATGACCCACCCTAAATCTAAGACAAGTTAAAAAAAAAAGGATCCTTATTTAAGAATCAGAAGTAAGCAATCTTCTTGCCATAGTCCCAAGGTGCTATACTTGGGCCCTATTATTATTACCATAATAACTAACATTTATTGAATGCTTATGATGTTTCAGATACCAGTCAAGGGCTTTATTATTAGTATTATGAAATATATCAAACACAGAAAATTCTAGAAAATAGTCCAAATCCTGTTGTGTCCATCACCCACCTCTATCTGAATTGAATTTACCCTGAATATTTACATTTGATTTTTAAAAGAAATAAACATTTTAGATAAAGTGGAAGTTCCCTGAATGGCTTATGGCTTACCCTGATCTCCTTACTCTCCACCTCTAATGGTAACCATTATCCTGAATTGGGTGTCTTCATTTTCTTCATTCATATTCTTATACTACATATGTACAGTAAAAAAAAAAAAAACACCCTAGAATTGTTGCATTGTGTGTGTGTATGTGTGTGTGTGTGTATGTGTGTGTATACACACATAAATAATATATATGTAAAGAGAGAGAGGCTTTTATTGCTTTAGTGACAGCGTTAGCATTATTGCTATAGACATATAAAATGTTAATAAAATATAAATGCAAGATGAAAAAGAAACTAAAACCAAAACTTGTCCTAATATATGGGCTAATTCTGTCATCTTAATTAATGTATATTAGGGAGGGAATTAACACATAAAACAAGTCACTTTTTTGTAAACTTTTATAGGAAGAAGACTATGTCATCATATCTCATAACTTCACTCAAAATCCTGATATGTTTAATGTTATTGATATGAGGAATGGCTCCTCAAACCCCTTGAGCTGGAATACCAGCAAGAATGGAGACTGGCACCTTGAAGCAAACACTAGCACTCTGTATTACTTGGGTCTGTATTCATTAGCCAGAAGTGGTTATTTTATCTAATGCTTTGTCTAAAGGAGGAGAAAAATTGCTTAATGAGCAAATGTGTTATACAATTATATAGCAGGATTCAAGAAATGTTTGTTGAATGAAAGGACTGGAGGTGAAATTGATGCTGGGAAAGCCTTGCGTTGAACTAAAAACTTACATTTTATGTTTGGAGATGACACAAACATTTTTCATTTAAATGTGGCCCCAAAATTTATTTCACAGAATTAGAGGTAATGAGTACAATGGAAGTTGTCATCATATATTTTGTTTTCATTTTTATTATTTAATTATATTTTGAGAATAAAAATATTTTAAAATAATTTTTAGATTGTAAAATATTCATTTTTCAAGATATTTTGACTACATGCTTCTCAATGAAACATGCAGTTTGTCAGAATTTCTCCATATAAATTCTACTCATTTGAATTATACCAAGTTACTATCTAAAGAATATTTTCAAATAGCTATGATTTTGCTTACATTTGAGTACTTTGGTCATCATGTTCATTTAAACTGCTTTACTTCACTTTTAGTGTCGGGGAGAAATGACCTTCCTCAAAGCCAGCCCGTGTCTGGGAACCTGGATCCTGATGTGAAAGATGTTATTATTAATTTCCAAGCTTACTGCTGTGTTCTCCAGGATTGCTTTCCTGTACATCCGCCATCAAGAAATCCAATTCCCAGGAAGCGACCAGCCACATACAAGTACATAGGCCTTCTGTTTACTACCTTCAGTCGCACTTGACATGAACCTTTCCATATGTCACTGCTGGGTCCCCCCTGCACAGTGCTTCGTGGGTCACAAAGCATTTCCACACTCATTGCTTCACTTGAGCCTGACAATGACCCTGATGAGAAAATGGAAAAACCTTACAGAAATTATGTGGAATCTCAGACTGGCAGAATGTTAGATCTGAATTACTAGACCAATTCCCTTATTATACAGGTGAAGTCCAGTGACCTTAAGTGAATTACCTGAGATCACAGAACTCTTTGGTGACACATCCTGAGCAGCAAAATTCGTGTATCACAAGAAGGAGTTAGTGGGAGAAAAAGTAATTCAGATTGTGGAGGAAAAGATGTTTTCTTCAATGGAGAAAAAAATTATATAGGCAGTTATGTGTGTTGAGTATGTTACTAATTTCACATATTAGCTTGTCTACTTAGTGAAGTTATAAACTATTTAATTTGCATTCTAGCATCCTCAAATCATCTAGTATAGTGCTACACCATCAGGAGATGGTCATTAGATACAGAGAGATAATATTTAAGGGATTATTTTTCTTTTGTTTTCAGCTTATGGTCAAACGATTCTTTTTGGCAATCATCTCGGGAAAATAATTATACCATACCTCACCCAGGAGCAAATGTGGTTATCCCTGAAGGTAAATACAGAAAGAAGTAAAATGCTTGTGTTTATGCAACTTTGGGATGGATGCCACACAATAGTTAGCATTCCTCCTCTATAAAGCACACCTCAGGAAAGAGCAAATGTGGCGATGGATTCTGTTATCGTGTCCTGGATAACAGATGCCTTCTGGGTTTCATGTGAACTTAAACCTGAGTATTAAGAATATAGATTTTCTGGGGAGACAAGAATCAGTCATTGTGTGGGGAAAGGGTTGCTCCCTTCAAAACCAAGACTCGCTGAGAAGGTTTGTCTATAGGCTATAATCTTGGGATTATATTTCTTATATTAAAGTCTTGTTTTATAGGAACATGGGTTGTAGCAGACACAGATATCCCACCACTGGAAAGGCTCATTATTTGGGGGGTTCTGGAACTGGAAGATAAACATAATGTGGAAGCTGCAGAGTCTTCTTACAGAAAAGTCGTTTTGAATGCTACCTACATATCACTGCAGGTAAGAGTAAAGGTCTTATCATTTATTAACCAAATTCTAAAATGTTGGAGGTTTACTGAAAAATTATAAGAAAGCATATTCAATAGGTTAAAACAAAAACAAAAACACAGCTGGCTCTTGCCCTTGAAGTCTAGTATATTTCTGCTCTTCTTTATATTGTGTACTAAGCATTCCTTATGGAGTGATTATCATGCTGCTTTTAGTGTAAGGTTTTCTCATTTCCAGTCCTACAAAGATAGTTGTGTTATTATAAGGTACAGTTAAATTCACAGCTTGATCCAACCAACAGAGAATGCCCAGGAGTCCTGGGAAAAATTAAAAGATTTTAAGGCTTTTCAAAGAATTTATATACATATATGCATAACCTATTGACACAGACAATAGGGCAGTGAAGGACTAAGGGGGAGGGGGGGTGCAAGGCAGAGGGGGTTTATGGGGGAAAACGGGACATCTGTAATACTTTCAATAATAAAGATACATTTTTTAAAAATAAAGAAAACAAAAAGTATTTCCTAAAATAACTGAATGTAGGTGGAATTATGAAAACAGAATCAGATTAATAAAATATTTCAGTAGTTTAGAACAATCACTTCATTCTCAGAAACCTCAGATGGTCTTGATCATGTAACCATTTAACCCAGGGGTGGGAATGTCTGGCCCCAGCCCATACAAGGACCATGAAATTATTTGGTCTGGCCCTGCCAAGGCATTAGGAGTGAGTTAATTAAATGTTTGACCAAATATAACAGGATACTTTTTAAGTTAATAATTTTCTATGGCCCACAAATGATGTTATAAATACCCAAGTGGCCCTTGGCAGAGAAAAGGTTCCCCACCCCTAGAATCAGTCTAATTGTTCTGTCAGTCTTTTATCATTATTATTATTATATACTTTAAAATATATTTTTATTGATTTCAGAGAGGAAGGGAGAGGGAGAGAGAGATAGAAACATCAATGATGAGAAAGAATCATTGATCAGCTGCCTCCTGCAAGGTTCATTCTGGGGATCGAGCTCGCAACCTGTACATGTGCTCTGACCAGGAATCAAACCGTGGCCTCCTGGTTCATAGGTTGATGCTCAAACACTGAGCCACACCAGCCAGGTAGTCTTTTATTATTGTTCATTTAAAAGAATGGCCTAACCAAAAAGCTATTAACACCATCTATAATAATAAAAGCATAAAATGCTAATTAGACTGGACAGCCAAATGACCTTCCCAACGTCCTTCTGGAAGGACGACATTCCAAACAAAGCCAGGGCTGCGAAGGCTAAGCCCCTTGCACGAATTTCGTGCATCAGGCCTCTAGTTAAAAAATAAAAATGTATAGATTTTCTTTGGTAAAACTGAGCTTTTAATATTTTGAAGGTGTGATATTTTAGTTACATGTGTGAGCTGAGGTAAATTAAAGCTATGATTGAGTCTTTGCCTCACTGTTTAATAGTTGGGTAACCTTGGAAAAGTTTTTCAACTACTTTTAGCATCAGTTTTCTTACCTATAAAGTGTGAATAATACCAATTCATGAGTTTAGTGTAAAGGTTAAGTGGTACAATATAGGTAAAGCCTTACACATTATGCCTGACATAGAATCAGCAAGCATTTAGTAGTGGCTTTTATTACTAACAATGATGGCTCATAAATGGCACAGCTTGGATTAAGTAGAGGGATGTATTATATATAGGCCATATTATTTTACAACCCAGTGGGATCTGTTCAAGCTGCAGTAGTTCAGGTCATAAAAGGTTCCAGTTTTAGGTCCAGTTCTGAAAGTAAATAGATATTGAACTTGACCTTGGGAAATTAAATTGCCTATCCCATAGTGAGTAGATTAAGTTGAGGTCACTTCCAGTTATAATACTGCTCTTTGGATAACAGAATTTATTCATTTTCACTAGACAAGGCTTCCAGTCTTCCCAATTCCTTTTTTATGGGGGAAATTTTTTCTGCTCAGTTTTTAAGTATTGACAATTTTCTGCTTCACTGCAGGGAGGTAGATTAATTGGTGGCTGGGAAGATAACCCTTTTAAAGGAGAATTACAGATTGTTCTCAGAGGAAATCATTCTACTCCAGAGTGGGCTTTTCCAGAAGGACCAAATCAAGGGTCAAAGGTCTTAGGTATGTGTTTCCAGACACTAAAAGTATCATTCATATCAGTTTTAAGAATGTACTTTAAAATAGTATTATTAGTTCATGATTGTATGGTTCAGAAGCTTTTACAAATATTTATTCATAGTAAAGGATTATAAAAGTGCCAGAGATTTTAAAAAATTAAGTCATGTTACATTAAATTAGATATATATGTGTATATTTTAAACCAAAATATAATTCATTATAAAACTAACATTAACAAATCTCCCCATATGCCTGTTATACATCTCCAATCTGGCTTTCTTCATAATCTTTCTTTTCTAGAAGCAATAATTCTTTTCATATTTTAGTGCTTTTTTCCCTAAATGTTATGGATGTCTTTCCAGATCAATACTTGCAGATAACACCCTTTCCTTTTATAGCATATTGCACCATGGAATTAGTATATTACAGTTTATCCCATCCTTCTATTGAAATACAATTTAATTAATTCTGGTTTCCTCATATTTTCAAATATTGTTGAACTAAGCATCTCCATTCATATATTCTTGTGTACTGGCCTTAATGTCTATTCACTTCTATTCCTAGAAGTGAATCAAAGTGTCAAAGCCCTGAGCAGATGACCCCGATTGGTTTCATTCATTCTAAAATGTTCAGTCGCTTATTAGAATATATCAAGAACAGTTTCATTTTATTTCAGCACCCAACTCAGTACTGTGTGGTGAGTAAGTAGCAGTGTGCTTTTCTCCTGCAGGGGTGTTTGGTGAGCTGGACCTTCATGGACTTCCACGTTCCATATATAAAACTAAACTCTCAGAAACGGCAGAGGCAGGTTCCAAAGTCCTGTCTCTGATGGATGCTGTGGATTGGCAGGTAGAGGAAACACTATGTGGTGGAAAGTGAACACACACAGTGGGTCAACGTAAAAAAGGTTTCTTCTTTATTCTCATGGACATTTATCTCTCACATGATTAGCCAGTTGAGAAATGTGTATTTTGCAATTAGCTTGCACTCAAAATGCTGACCTGATAGCAGGCACTTAAAAATTGTAGTGTCAAAGGTCCTTCAGAACATGTAAAGAACAACTTGTATATATTAGTTATGAAAGGGAAATGTGGAAGTTTTGGGGTAAAAATATTTGTTTACTACAAATTCTTGCAAAACAGAAACAAGAAATTGTTTTAAGTACATTTTATTGTTATCTTAGTTCTCTCTTTACTTCTAATTTGTTTATTTTACATGTTAACCACTGGGAAAGAAAACAAATCCTGATGCCCAGTGATATTCAAATAATGCCTGTGTTAAATGCAATTTGGTAAAATGAGTGGTGGCAATTCCATCTCTACTATACCCATAAGTGTGCATAGGCCATCGACTCACATGTTTTACAAATACTCTTTTTAATGCTGAAAGGTCAGGGAAATGGATTGACTCCTTTTCCAAGCTCTCAGATCTCAGCCAGTTCCCTTCTACTGAGTCACAGAACAAAGAAAGGCTTCGTCTGAGTAAATCAAAACAAACCATCAACAGGGTTGGCTCTCTTAATGTAGTTTAAAATTGGTAAATAGAAAGATTTATTGGGAGGTACTGTAATCTGTGTACAATAGGTTCTTATTTGTGATAGTTGAGTTGTAATTATTTTTTAGATGGTACTTCAATGATTTCAATATCCCTATTAATTCTCTAATTAATATTTTTTATTATTTACCCAATTAATATGTTTTACATATTAATTATCTAATTAATATCTAACCAAGTGTCAGACATTTTCTGGACAAAGGATTCAGTGGTGAAGAAATTGGTCAGACTATAGTGGACATTACGTTCGGGTGGGAGAAGCAGACATGAAATTAACACATAAATGTGTTAATTTCAGACTATGATTCACATGATGAAGGAAATAAAACAGGTATCGTGAGACAGACTACCTTAGTAGAGGGTGGCAGATAACATTAAATAGGGTGGCCAGAGAAAGCATCTATCAAGGGTAAGATGGGGTTCAAGACATGCTACTCAAAAATATTAAATTCAAGACATGCTATCCCAAAACCTTAAATATTTTAAGATGAAGGAATTTGAGAAACAGCCTGTGCTGGAAGGACTTTCTACTTTCCCCTGAAACAGATGACAAACCTTCATATGTGAGGTGCCCTCCCTGTACCCAGAGGAAAAGACCATCCTTATCTCTGGAGACTAAGGGACACAAAGAAGAATTGGAATGAACCTTGCTAGTTCTCCCAGTTTATTGCACTGAACTCGTACCCTGTCGCATTTTCCCACTACTGTCCCTTGTCATGAAACCTAGCATAGAAACACTCAGGAATAACAATTTCTTCAGATCTTCACCGTTATGAAGGCTCCCATGTCCCATAAAACTTAGGTTAAATAAATTTAGATGCTTTTCTCTTGTTAATTTGTCTTTTGCTACAGGGGTCCCCTACAGGTACATTTGAGCAGATATTTGGATGACAAGAAGGAGCTCATCATATACAAATACAGATTCTAAGACTTGGTCTTCTTGCTCTTTAAGATTTATCTTCCTCCTACCTTTCAGGAATTCAAATGATAGTTAACTAAGTTTTAAAATCCTCGGAAAAAAATTTTAAGTCTTAAAGAGTATTGTTCTCATCAGCTTTTTAATAAAAATATGATTTATTTATTTATTTAATTTTTTAAATGTATAGCCTGATTTTATTAAATGACTGAATTAAATGTAAGAAAATTCTAAGATAACTCAAAATTTAGAATTCATAATATCAAAGAGAAGCATATTTATTTTAGACATCTAAGTATATGGGTGTTTTTTTCTGTGACAATACCCTGATTCTAATCAGATATAAATAAATTAGAATTTTGAGTAGTTAGTAAGAAATATAAACCTATTTTTAAAATTGTTCTTGTATTTGGCGCTTGATTTTTCCTAAGGAGGGAGAAGAGATTGTGATAACAACCACGAGTTATGATATCCACCAGACAGAAACCAGAAGCATCGCCAAAATCCTGCATGGTCACAAAATTCTCATTCTCAATGAGCCCCTTTCCTACACTCACCTTGGTAAGTGGTTGTTCTTTAACCAAATAGATATGTAATTAAAATGTCTTAAAGTCGTCACATTTTAGTGCTTTCCTCTGTAATTACAATTATTACATGAAACATCTCACAATTATTTTAGAAGAGCATTTCACTCAGTCTGGCACTGGTCCACAAGGGGTGCTACTGTTTACATGCTGGCTAGGAAGAGTCCCTGCTGTAGCCATTCTTTCATTTAGCAAATATACAGCAAAGATCTACTGCATTGCATTCTCTCATTCTGTGGGGTAAGGTGTCACTTTCTGTCTAAGCAGGCTTCTAGGTGACTTAGGCACACTAACATTTGAAAACCCTTGATCCGAGAGCATCTTTGTCCTGATTGGTTTCATTGGCACATTCCTCAGTTGAAACTGCATTTAAACAAACTACAGCCAAATGGTAAACCGTAATTCTCCAGGAAAGAAGGAATTCCTCAGAATCAACTGAAGACCAAATCTCAGCCTGTAGGATCAGGGCCTTCCCAGCACCCACCCTTCCCCCATTTGACCTGCTACCTTCCTCGGAATCCCAGGACGTGGAAGCAGACAGGAGGAGGATGTCAGAAAACCACTTAGATGCTCTGGTGCTCATGAGAACTCCAGCTGTAAGGCGCTGTGAGAGGCTGTGGATATGTGGCCTGCATGAAAAGAAACTTAAGAGAACATTTTAAAGCAGTATTTTAATAGAAGCATATATGGCTATCATTCTATATCACCTATTTTCCTTTAAATCAAAAAGAAAAGTTTTCGTTGAAGAACATTTTGATCGTAAAACAAAAAGTTTTGGAAGTTTGACATTATATAGTCTTTGAGTTTTTCCTTTAAACTACCAAACATTTCTCTCTGTTTGAAATGTACCTGCCTGTCTTAAAGTTTTGACTAACATTTCCAGAAATGTAGAGTGGAATTTAGGTTATGTTTTCTAGATCATTAAGATGCAAGTGTACACACTATGTTTGCTATGCTACTAGTATTTACAAAGAATTGTGATTGATACAAAATATGCCCAGGAAATGTGGAACAAACCAAGGTTTGGGCGTCAGGAGAGGTAATATCGATGTACTGCTGATTCTCCACACAGCCTTGGGCAAATTCATTTACTTCTCTATCTCACTTCCTCATCTTTTAGAATTTCAAGCAGCTTCTCAACTTGCCTTACAACAGTGTATATGTGTATAAAGTGATTGCAAACTTCCTACGAAGCAATAACTTCGTTGCTGATTATAATAATCTTTTTATATAAAAGAAATACTTTTGATTACATTTTGTTTTATTAAAAAGCTATCATAACTTCAGTCTGCCATCTATGTGTGTTAAGTATAAAATGTTAATCAATTTACGCATTTGTGTTAACTTTTGGCATATTCGAAAGCTATGTAGCCTATGAACAGCAAATAAACGAATGAAGATGGGAATTTCTCAGCATTGGTAATAACCTAGCTGTCCTGTTGCAGGTGAAAGATACCAAGTTCCTGGAACACGTCAGAGCTACACATTAGCAGCTGATGTTGGGATACTGAGCAGGAACATCAAAATACTTGGTGAAGACTACCCAGGTTGGTTCCAGGAATCATTTGGTGCACGTGTCCTGATCAGCTCATTCACTGAAAATATGATGACTTTTAAAGGTTGGTACAAATTCAGTTTCTTTTTCTAGATGAAATATAGCCCAGTCTTTTCTATGTGGAGTCAGTTCTTCAGTAATTCTCACGTCTTTATAGGATCTCCTGCGCTAAGAAACAAAATTCAACTGAGTACGTTTTAAAGATCTTACTGGCCTTATCTAATAATTCATGCATCAGGCAGCATCCAGTATAGCAGGTCAAATGGAGTTCTGAAGAACCGTACACAAGGAAAGAATTTATAGGCAGAAGAGAACAGTAACAAGGAAGTTATACTCAGTAAAAAAGCAAATTGGTTAGTGCAAGGCATGCATATAAGCATAACCAATGGACACAGATACTAGGGGGTGAGGGCATGTGCCAGGAGGTGGGGAAGACCAGGGAGAGGTCAGTGGGGGAAAAAGGAGATATATGTACTACTATTTGTAATACTTTAAACAATAAATAAATAAAGGTTACTTTCCTGTAGGGGATGGCAAGGGTATATCAGGCACATTACCCCTGATGCTGATTGGGCCATTCCTGATTCACTGATTTAAGATTCCATTTCTGGAAGAGCCAAAACTGTAGTTAAGTTAAATTTCAGTTTGGTATTGTGTGACTTAGCATAAGTGACTCCGCTTTGGGCCTGGTGTCTTGTTTTTGATACTTGGAAAAATAAAGCTTTGAGTGGGATTATATAGCCCATGTGCTACCTTCCCATACCAAATCCCCAACAATATTCCATTTATTTTACTTCAGACAGTAAGAATTATCAAATTAACAATGACCTTAGATAATAGCTTGTCCAGTTTCTCACCCAATCAAAAATCATTTTATAACAAGCACAACAGATGTTATTTTCTAAGGAAAATTTTAAAACATACTAAAAATAGAGAAAATAGTGTAATGAATCCTATTACCAGCTACCACAGTTATCAACTTTCCCCAATCTTGTGTCATCTATATGACCTCCCACGCTATTTAAGCCACGTGATTATTTTGAAGCAGCCACATTTTTTTTATTGAGATGTAATTAACATATAATATTGTGTAAGTTTAAGGTGTACAATGTGTTGATTTGATACATTTATATATTGCAATATGATTACCATCAGAGTGTTAACTAGCACCTCTATCACATCACATAATTATTCCTTTTTTGTGTGGTGAGAACAATTAAGATCTAGTCTCTTAGTAACTTGGAAGTTTATAATATAGTACTAGATGGGGTCTCTTGACTTGGCCTGCAGGGATCAGGCCAAAACCAGCTCTCCGACATCCCCCAAGTGGTCCCGAATTGTGAGAGGGCACAGGCCAGGTTGAGGGACCCCCCACCTGTACACGAATCTGTGCACTGGGCCTCTAGTATGCATATAAGATCTTTGATTAATCTCTTCCCGCCCTCCCCCCTCACCCCTTTCCTCTGAGATTCATCAGTCTATTCCATGTTTTCAGGCCTGTGGTTTTTGCTCTGGCGTTGAGCATCTGCCCCCTGGTGGTCAGTGCACGTCATGCACGTCATAGCTACGGGTCAACTGGTCGCTTAGGCTTATATATATATAGATTGTCTATAATCACTATGCTGTCCGTTAGATCTCTAGGACTTATTTATCTTCTAGTTGTAAGTTTATGTCCTTAACCATCTCTCCCACTTTCCCCCCGCTCAGCCCCTGGTAACCACTATTCTACTCTGTTTTTACAAGTTTAGCTTTTTTTATATTCCACATGTAAGTGGTACCATATAGTATTTGTATTTCTCTGTCTGACTTATTTCACTGTAATGCCTTCAAGACACATCCACATTGTTGCAATTGGAGAGTTCCCGCTTTTTCGTAGCTGAATAATAGTCTGTTGTTTACATATACCTCATCTTCCTTGTCCTATTTATCTGTTGATGGACACTCAGGTTGTTTTCTTATTTTCACTATTGTGAATGAAGCAGCCACATATTATTTAATCTAGAAACATTTCAGAATATAACTCTAAGACTTTTTAAAAAATATCTGTAGGTATCAGATTTAAAAATGATAATAGTTCCTTATCATCAAGTGATTGTTCAAATTCTTCCAGTTTATTCATCATTTTCCTTCCTTCCTTCCTTCCTTCCTTCCTTCCTTCCTTCCTTCCTTCCTTCCTTCCTTCCTTCCTTCCTTCCTTCCTTCCTTCCTTTTTCCCTTCTCTTCCCTATCTTTCCCATCCCTTCCTTTTCTTCCCTTTCCTCCTTCCTTTGCGCTCTCTTTATTCAAATCAGGATCTAAATAAGATCCATGTTGCAATTGGTTATGAATCTTAAATGTCTCTGATTCATTTCTTTTTCCTTGCATTTTATTGATAAAAGGAAATGGGTCATTTGTCCTATAGTGTTTCCAACATTCTGGGATTTAGGGATTGCATTCCTAGAATTTAAGTTGTTTCTGTCTCACTTATATTTTCTATGCATGTGTAGGTTAGAACTAGAAAACTGATCAGATACAGAATCAGTTTTTATGCAAGAACTCTTCATAGTTGATGGTATAATTTTTCATTAGTAGGCACATCATGTATAACTGTTTCTCCTTTTGAGATGTTAGCAGCCATTCATGATCATTGCCTGGATTAAACTACTGAGGTTTAAAATGGTGATATTTTAATTATATTGTTCCCTCCTCATTTATAATCTAGAATACCTCTATAAAGAGAAGCCTCTCCAAACAATTATTTGACTACCTTGAGGGACAGTTTATATAGGAAATGTAAGAAATATGCTTGATTCTTTCCCCTTGTTAACTCCAAAGGTGACACGTTTTTATTTGTTTTGTTTTGTTTGTTTGTTTCAATATGAATTTTTTTCTTTATTAATTAAGGAATTACATATGTGTCCTTATCCCCGCACCCCCCAACCTCCCGACTCATGCCCTCAGCCCCCTGGTGTCTGTGTCCATTGGTTAGCCTTATATGCGTGCATACAAGTCCTTTAGTTGATCTCTCCCCCTTAACCCACCCTTCCCTACCTTCCCTCTGAGGTTTGATGGTCTGATCGATGCTTCTCTGTCTCTGGATCTGTTTTTGTTCATCAGTTTATGTTGTTCATTATATTCCACAAATGAGTGAGATCATGTGATATTTATCTTTCTCTGACTGGCTAATTTCGCTGTTTTGTTTTTTATTAGTGACATGATACAAGATTTCAGGCATTGGGCTAAGCACTTGCACATATGATCTCATTTAATACCCATCGTACTATGGCATAAATATTGCCCCCCTTTTAATTTTTTTATTTTGCAATTACAGGTGTAGAGCACAGTACAGGCATTTATATAACTTACTAAGTGATTCACCTAAGAAGTCTAGTACTCACCTGACATCGTACATAGTTATTACAATGTTGTCCCTCTTTTCAAGATAAAGATAAAGAAATAGATGATTGGAGGGGTAAATTGCTCCAGTAATCCATGTCTGTCTCACTTAAAGTCCCAAGATGGGCCCTATTCCCATGACAACCTTTCCTAGCTCCTATTGTTTTGTGATGTAAATAAAGAAAACACAGCAATGGCTTTGTAGGCCCACATGGTCTGTGATAACCATTTCTTCTCTGTCTTTATTATATTAACCTTATGTTCCCCACTATACCGGTTTTTTTCCTTCTAGTGCAAAATAACTCCTCTCTAATGCATTTTATTAAATATCAGTTTTGAAGCAAGGACTATATCTTACTGGTTTCTTACCAGCCATGGATCTCTTTGCCTCAGTTTTCTTCCATAAAAGATAGGAGTAATAAAAGTTCCTAACTCATAGGATGTTGTATGAGAATTAAACCACCCACTGCCAGCAGTTAGTACAGCGTTGGCACAGAGCTATCCCTCATGGGCTGTTTTTGCTGTTATTACTAATCTATGAAATTGGCTTTTGTCAGCTCAGTGGTACTTATGATAAACTGATGAGCAGATAATTGGCAGTGCATAGTCTAGAGAGATTATGTAAAGATAATGCCCGTAAAGGCTCTTTAGAACATCAAAATGGAAATGTCACGTGAATTATATCTCATGCCTTATGTCATGTATTCTCAACAGAGACATTATCACCACCAAGGGGTGAAGTTGGTCCTTGAGGGATAAAAATACCCCTAGTTATCGCAATGGTTTGTAGTCCCCCAAAGGGCCACCATACATTAACAGATACATAGTATATCTGTGTTATTAAAATTTCATGGGGAGGGGAAGCTATTAGGAAAAAATGCCTAAGAAGGCTCTGGGGGGTAGTGAAAAAAAAAGTTCAGAAATACTGCCTCATTTAGATTAAAGGAGCAATGAAAAACTAATGAGATTCCCATGAAAGAGTTGAAAACAAGTTTGTAATGGGAAAAATTACAGCTTTTGTAGATTTTTAAAAATGTTTTATATTTTTTTCAAGAAAAAAAATGAATTTAACTGCCCCCTTCCCACAGGAAATGCAAGGATAAGTGATGTGGAATTTTATCACAGTGGCCAGGAAGGCTTCAGGGACAGCACAGACCCACGATATGCTGTCACGTTTCTTAACCTAGGACAGGTTTGTACTTTATGTTGAATTTTTGCATAGATCCAAAGTAAAATATTTTGATTTTGATTTGATTTTCATTTATCTTTACTAAATAGACATTGCTTATGATTACTAAGACTATGATATAATATAATACAACTTTCTTAGATGTATTCCCATTAACTGTTTTAGACTCATAGTAGCATTTCATTCTACCCATTTCATGCATTTATTTAGGGTAAGTTAAATAAAAATAGAAAAAGGAGCAGAGAAGGTGAAAGGATTGACCATCTATAATAGCACCTAACACCTTCACTTTATTTTGAAATAACCAAACATATTTCCAGTTTCTATTAAGCAAAGTGAGTATTGCTTAAATTTCAAATGAAAAATACCTATGTCTGTATATCCATGTCTCTGTCAAAGTGGGAAAATAAATATTCTGTGAGGGCTGGTGATTTAAGAAAAATGAGAGCTTATTTCTTATGGAAATAAAAAGTAATCTTGTAGGTTTGAAATTGAAACCCCTAACCTACTCATTGACTGGTTCCAATCGAAAGTTGAGTCATAACCCCTTGCCTAGAATGTCAAATTTTGAAGAAAAAGAAAATCCCTGTTAATCATA
The DNA here is from genome assembly GCF_000147115.1 of Myotis lucifugus. Classification (NCBI taxonomy): domain Eukaryota; kingdom Metazoa; phylum Chordata; class Mammalia; order Chiroptera; family Vespertilionidae; genus Myotis; species Myotis lucifugus. Next base: position 1,041,343 of record NW_005871065.1, read on the forward strand.
TAGTAAACTAACTATTTTGAAAAAATAAATTTTACTACCTTAGCATTTTATAGGTAATGATAGAAATATAAATGCATAGCAAAGTGAGAATTTTTTACCTGCATTTAAAATAAGCATACTTTATTTTTTGCTTTATTTAATCATAATATATGTGGACATTTCCCAGGATTAAAAGACCTGCTGGGAAATCATCTCTTTTTATGGAATATAAATTGAGTATTTTATTTATCAAGGTGTGTTTCCTGAAAATCACTTACTTCGAATTTTTCCTTTAAATATATTTTCATTTTATTTTTTAAATATTCACTGAATCCTAATGTTTTATAGATTCAAGAACGTGGCTCATCTTACATTCGAGGCTGTGCTTTTCACCATGGCTTTTCCCCAGCAATCGGTGTGTTTGGGACAGATGGATTGGACATAGAAGATAACATCATTCACTTTACAGTGGGGGAAGGTAAGAGAATAATATTTTGGTCCAAATAACTTATCTTTCTGAGACAGTCTTATCTGTAAGCTCTAGGGCCATGCTGTCCAGCTGATCTTTCTTCAAGAATGGAAATGGTTGATAACTGTGCTATTATGGTAATTTCTAAAGCATATGTGGCCATTGAGCACTTGAAATGTGACTAGTGTGACTGAGGAACTGGATTTTTAATTTTAATTGTACTTAATTTAATCATACTTACTTTACATGTAAGTAGTCACATGTGGCTATGGATACCATGGTGGATAGTAGAGCTCAAGAGGAATTATTTACAAAACCCCGATCTTATGAGAGTTATCTAATACCAATAGTTTAAATTACTATGACTTTTAAAATACTCCTCAGATGTCAGTCAAAAAGATTATTCACTAGTAAGGGTTATATGATAAAAATTATATTTGATTTTAGGGGGTTATTCTTTCTTGAATGTCATTAAAGAATATAATACAAACTTTTAAAATATATACATAATTATTTATGTGTTTGTTAAATCCTGAGGTGGAACCTGTGAACCCACATATTTAACAAGCACCCAGAAGATCCTAATTCAGGTAGTCTATTAAAGAGGTGGAGTTTCACTATCAGAGTTCAGAGGGCTCAATTTAAATCTAAGGGATTCAATTATCAGGCTTAAACTAGAAAACTAATTTTCCCCATAGACATCCCCCATAATACTTATTACAAATGTATATGTATTGGGGGGATTTATTTTTTTCCAGGCATAAGAATATGGGGGGATGCCAACAGAGTCCGAGGAAACTTGGTTGCACTTTCGGTTTGGCCGGGAACCTATCAGAACAGAAAAGATTTAAGTTCAACTCTCTGGCATGCAGCAATTGAGGTAATGCAAACAAACTTATAATTATACAAAATTATAACTTCCTTATTGAAGATTATAATTTCTGTAGAAATTATAAATCTCAAAATATTATTGAACACTATTTCTTCCTTAAAGATTGGTGAATTAATAAAATAAACTAATTAAAGGACTGAATGAACTTTCTTAAAAGATAATGTGAGCTCCAACAGCCATTGGATTTTTCTTTGTGCTGATGCCCACTGGTTTAAATAGTACTCTTATTTATTGCTTCTCTAACATTAATTATCGCTCTCAGGTTACAGTACAGGGTCTCTGCTGCTAACTGACTGAGTGCCTTGCACATCTTACTACTTGACCCTGAATTTAGTTTCCTTCCAAATGGAAAATTATAATAACAGACTATAGAATCTCTGCAACCCTTTTCTCATCTACAGTTTTTTATTCTATATGCAAGGTTATTTACTCTAATCTAACATTACTATTGGACCCTTCTTGATTCCCATGAAATTTCTTCCATTACTATCGGTCTTTATTTAGATGCAGAATGATATTGTAAATGAAAATAGTACAGAGAAAGGATCTAGAGGAAATATGGCTTCCTCTTGTTTTTATTTTAGTCACCTAAGCCATAGGAACAAAAAAGAATTACAAATAGCTCTCTTTGAAAGATGGGATAAGGATTGGGCTTTGATTTTGTGCAACTATTAATATCACCTTACAGTAAAATGTGAAACCTGGAACTTAGTATATATTTATGAGGTAATAATGTTCTCTTTCATCTATTTATAAATGTTTGAATGTAATAAAATGTTAATTCCTATTCTTTAAAGTTATCTGTATCTTTTTAAATAAAAGGTACTTACTTTTATGAATACCATTTGACTATTTTATTATAATCTTTAAAAATAGGGTGTTTAGTGTGCTTTAAATAATTGAGGTTTTAAATGTTTTGCTGACACTATAGACAAGAACTAGACCTTCTGTACTTTGTACTTTTCATTTTCTACCACTTTGACTTGGCTCATAAAATTGCTTAGTCATTACTTAATACTCGTGCTACCCAGTTTTTTAATATAGCAGATTTTATTTAAAGTATTGATGCCCCTATTGAATCTTATAGTCCATTGTAATTGCCTTGGTTGTCTTATTTTAAATAAATCAAATTGGTAACAGAATATAACCAAAAAGAGTGACAAAATATTTGTAACCTTGCTATAATACTGGAATTTAGCCTATAGCTTATAAATATTGAACCACATCCAGTGGATTTTATTACTGAAATAAAAAATAATCCCTTTAATGCATTTTCCTAAGAAGTCTAAGGTATAAAAAAAATATTATCTTCAATGTACTTTTCTGAGAAGTCTAGTTATGGTTTTATAACAAGAACCCAGGGTAATATCAATACTTCATTTGTAATGTAAGTTTGAATGGAGTGAATACTGAATTAAAATTTTCCTCCTGAAAGTGTAGTCATAATTAGACATACTGTGTGTTGCCTACTGGCTCTCATTGCCTAATTGTGGAAGAGCCTGACCCAAAGCATTTTCTTTGTCATTATACCAGATAAATAGAGGGACCAATACAGTCTTACAGAATAATGTCGTGGCTGGATTTGGAAGGGCGGGATACCGCATTGACGGGGAGCCTTGCTCAAGTAAGTCTTTTGACCGAGAGTCACTAAAACTAGGAAATAATTTGTCCCAATTCGTTAAAAATAAGCAATTGTTGTCAGTTCAATATGTGATATATCCTCTCCCTGGGCACTGAAAGGACTCAACAAGGCAAAATATTTCAAGATACCCTTGGGTCTAAAGAAAAAATGGATAGGCTTTTAAAGACAACTATTTTCCATGTTTATGATCCCAAACCTCTAACAGCAATTTCAGTTCCTGATTTGGCTGGTATTGGACCAGTGAGTACCTCATCCCACTTTCATAAAACGAAATGTAGAGACAGATGCTATAGGGGTGTGCCACTATTCCGTGCTTCTGCTTTATAAAGGAATAAATGCTCACTGTTTATGTGTTAAAACCTGAAAGCATGGAAGGCAAAGGACAGGAACACACAGTTCTCAGATATATTCCCATCAGATTAGCAAAAGTCAAGAACTAACTGAACAATTGCTCTGTTGGCAAGGCTGTAGGGAAACAGGAACATTTGCACGTTGCTGCTTGAAGGACAAAACTATGTAACCCACAGAGGGAATCTGGCAATAGCTACCACAGTTATAGAGGCATTTACCTTTGGTCAGCGTTTCTACTCTGGTAATATAACTAACAGTTGCCTCTGTAAGAAAAAACATTTGTAAACAAGGCTATTCATCACAGCGTTTTGTGTACTAGCAGAAACCTGAAAACTACCTGTGTCCAATAACTGTGGGCTCTTAAACGAAGCCCAACATTGAACAGCAGGCCCCTCTCAAAGAATAAAAAAGATACATACCATGTATTGAAATGGGGATGCTAACGTGATAAAAAGAAAATTTCAGAACAGTATACATGATACTGTTTTGTGTATATGTTTTTTGGGGAAAAGGGAAGAAAATAAGAACATATGTGGTATGTGTGTTTACATAAAGAAACACAAAGTGTAAAAACAGAGACATAGAAATTGAGTGGGAACAGGATCACTGGTGACTTATTATTGTCTAACTATTTATAACCTTTTGATTTTTCAACTAATTAAAAGAATGATCAGATCCAAAAAGTGAAAGAAATAATAGAACTTAAGGCTTTGTCTCCTAAGAAACTTACTTAGTTAAAGGTAATGGGATTTTTCCTCTGAAAAATTTATATTCCTTCTACAGTTTTTTTCTCAACATAGTTATTTTCAAGATTCTTTAAATCAGCATTTTTTGTATAAATTCAAAACTTATTGGGCTTATGCTAATTTTATTCTTGTGCAAGATACATTTTGAAGGGATAAACCTACTTAACTTATTTTTTGATATATGCTCTTATTAAATATTTTAGTTCTCAATAGCTTTCAGTAGCTTTTCTTTGACTTAAAATGTAAATATATGCAATTTCTCTATAACTTCTTTGAAGTGTTGTGTGGTTTTTTGAAAATCAAAACATGACCTGTGAATATGAATATATACTAATATGTGATATCATGTCATGAATTTTTTACTGACTATATTGATATTCCTAAATAATTGAGAGTGTCTATAGGAGTTTTTAGATTTCAAGCATTGAAACATGAAACATCACAGAGGAATTCAGAGTTTAAGTTCCTGGAATGGGACATCAACCTATCAAATTCATCTCCCAGACAATGAGCAGCTAGGATGCTGGGAAGGGAGGAGCCATGCTTGCCCACGAGTTACCTTGTGTGGAAACAAGAAAGAGACATGCAAACAGCTTCTTCTTCTTTTTTTTTTTAAATATATATTATTGATTTTTCACAGAGAGGAAGGGAGAGAGACAGAGAGTTAGAAACATCGATCAGCTGCCTCCTGCACATCTCCTACCGGGGATGTGCCCGCAACCAAGGCACATACCCTTGACCGGAATCGAACCTGGGACCCTTCAGTCCGCAAGCCGACGCTCTATCCACTGAGCTAAACCGGTTCCGGCGCAAACAGCTTCTTATGAAGAAAACAAAATAGAACCCTGGGAAACCATCATCAAAATGTCAATCTCAAAGGACTAGGAAAATGGAAAAGCAATAGAAGATAAGATGAAGTCAGATCCTTAGGGACTAAGTATAATTTAGGGGTGGCTCTGCTCTTTATAGGAAATCTTCAAATTTATGCATGGTAAGGAAGGGGTTATTAAGGTTAATGATCTGATTTGGAGGTACATAAAATTTTCATTAAAATCTACATCAATTATCCTGTATATTAATTATGAATATAGTTTCCATTTATTGAGGCTATTTCATTTCATTTTGAAACAACCCTGACAGAGGCTTGATATATGGAAACTAAAGTCCAACGAGGTTGACTAACTTTGCAAACATCATGAATAGATTAATTCAACAAATATTTAATGAATAGCTACCTCTGCATTACCTTCTAAGCTCCAGGAATATGGCGGTCAGTGAGCTTCTGTCATGAAGCTTATATTATAGTAAGAGAGAAGATGGATGTCATAATAAAGTCAAATAAGTCATAATATCAAGTGAAGAAAGTTCTAATTGCTATGCAAAGTGACTGAGGTGCTACTTTGGATCAGGTGGTCAGAGAAAGCCTTCTAAAGAAGTAATATTTAACTTGAAAATGGAATGACCAGAGGAACTGCCAATACAAAGGTCTGCAGGGGAAGGGTTTTACAGACAGCCAGTGGTGCCATTGTGTTTCAAGTTCAGCCTTGTTTCAATCCAACTTCATGCCCTTTCTAATGAAATTCATGTTCAGTTTTATCAGATACAGTAAGTTAAGGGTGCTAACGCTAAACCAAACTTTTGCAAATGAGCATACAATTATTCTAGATAACAGTAAAGGGACAATTTAGATGAGAATAAACACCAAATAGAGTAAATCATAAATGACTGAACCATGAAAATATTTGTTCATCTTGTTAAAATTTACGTCAAAATTATATATTGAATTTTTAAAAGAATTTGAACTTTGACACTGCTTACAAAACTATATGACATGATTTATAATCTTAATGATCTCATTTTGTGTTTCCATCCAAGGTCTTTCTAACCCCCTGGAAAAGTGGTCTGACAATGAGGCCCATGGGGGTTTATATGGCATCTATATGAACCAGGACGGCCTTCCTGGATGTTCTCTCATACAGGGATTTACCATTTGGATGTGCTGGGATTATGGAATTTATTTTCAGGTAAGTCGATAGAAGATCATGACTGTTTTCTTTTATGATTGTATTTTGTACTTATGTAAACTATATTGTATTACAGACCACAGAGAGTGTGTATATCCATAATGTGACCCTGGTTGACAATGGAATGGCCATTTCTTCAATGATTTATATGCCAGCTGCCATATCTCACCAAATTTCCAATAAAACAGTGCAAATTAAGGTAAGACATGAATACAGCCACATGAAAAGAGTAAACTTATTGGAGGATTAATATAAATAACCTCCTTGACTTCTATCCCAGCTAGCCCAAACCTCCCACCTTTGCTCTCATTGTCTTCTGCTAGGAAGCTTTCCATACTTCCCTTTGCTCCCCAGTTCCTTCACCTCTTCTTTTTTTTTATCCTCACCTGAGGATATTTTTCCATTGATTTTTAGAGAGAGGGAAAGACAGAAATATCAATGTAAGAGAAACACATTGATTGGTTGCCTCCTGCATGCACCCCCAGGTGGTGGGGGGAGGAGCCTGCAACCGAGGTATGGGCCCTTGACTGGAATTGAACCCGAGACCCTTCAGTCCACAGGCCCACGCTCTATTCACTGAGCCGAACGGGTCAGGGCCCCTCACCTCTTCTTGATTATCACCTGCTAACTTTGCCCCAGTTAGTTACATTTTCATTCCTTCTATGAATTTTTTCCTGAAGCAGCTTAGGTAGCTTAAGTCACTCCCTCCTCTTCTTGTTCCTATTGTGTCCTGGACATAATGTATATCTAGAAACAGAACATGTCATTATATATAATTGTCTACATATCCATCTTCCCTTGGCCACTTTGAGTCATTCCACTCTGGGAAGAAATCACACCTTTTTCATCTGGGTTTAATGATCCATTTCTGAAACGTATAGATTGTCTTTTGCAACAGTGCAATTCAGTATTACCAATTATTGTGTTTTCTCTTAGCAGTAGCTATTATTAAAGCTGTATTGTTTGAATTTTTTCACAGAGCTCATTAATTGTTGGAAGTAGCCCTGAATTCAATTGCTCTGATCTCCTAACAAATGATGATCCCAATATTGAACTTTCTGCTGCCCATCGGAGTTCTAGACCTCCATCAGGTAGAAAATTAGGAATTTTAATTTTGGTGTTCATATGAGTGCACTTTCAAGTTTCATCAACTGTCTTCTTTCTATGAAAGGAGGGAGAAGCGGGATTTGCTGGCCCACCTTTGCTTCAGCACATAACATGGCACCCCGGAAGCCTCACGCGGGGATCATGAGTTACAACGCCATCAGTGGCCTTTTGGACGTTTCAGGCAAGTTTACACATAGTCCTTGACACATCTCAATTAAGTGCTATAAAGAGTACATAGAGTATAACTAATCATGTTTCATTGTTAGTAAAAAAAATGATTTAAATGAATGTGTATATGAATCTGCTCAATATGACAAGAAAAGAAATCAGAGTCCATTTCAAGAATGGAGTAATGGGGCTGATTGAGCTAGGCTTATTAACATGCTAAAACTCACAGAGTTCCCTAGAGCACCAAGGTAGTGAGCCCTAACATGCAAGCACTTTTCAGATCTGCTAATACCACAATTGCCCTTGTCCCATTGGCCAAAACAAGTTACATGGCCAAGCGCAGAGAAATATGGAAATGACTACTCAGTGGTGTTGATATAGGGAGACAACAATCTACCACATATGGTGGTGGATTCATCTTCCACGTAAGGTAAGACCTTCATGTTCAAGGTAGTATTAAATTATGTGTCTGCTGGGATGTACACGAAATGCAACTGTACCACTTCCTCTATAGAAAGTAATTATTTTTCTATTATTTACATTTCAGGTTCAACATTTGTTGGATTCAAGAATGTTTGTTCAGGTGAAACTAATGTGATATTCATTACTAACCCTTTAAATGAGGATTTACAGCATCCAATCCATGTGAAGAACATACAGCTGGTTGACACTATTGAAAAAGCAAAAATATTTATACATAGGCCTGATATAAGGTAAAATATATGAAAACCCAGTTTTTTTCCTCTCTTCATAGTTCTCCATTGCCTTTCCCCTGCCATAGAGCTGGGAAAGTTGCTATGTTAAAATAACTGTTTTTTTTTATCAGCATTATGAAAATCAAGACTAATGCATCTGTGTTTTCAGTTAAGTTGAATATATGTATATTCTCTTATACTGTTTTTTCCCATGCATTATATTTATTTAATTGATTTTTTAGAGAGAGGGAAAACGGGGAGAGAGAGAGAACATCAATTTGTTGTTCCATTTATTTTATGCATTCATTGGTTGCTTCTTGTATGTGCCCTAATCAGAGATTAAACCCACAACCTTGGTGTATTGGGATGATGCTCTAACCAACTGACCTACCCAGCCAGGGCTCCAGGCATTGTAAATAACACTATCATTAAACATAAGAGGCAGAAATTCGGTTAGAAGTGTGCTGTACATAAGTACCTCCCCATTTGGAACGAGAGACATTTCTAACATTTCTTTGATTTTCATTAACTTTTTTGTTTCCCGTTGCTCTCCAAGTGTCTTATCTCATGCACTCCAACATTTTGTTGGAAATTAAATGTCTGTCCTTATAATCACTGTGACTGAGAGTATGTGGAAACTTAGAACAGTGATTTTTCAGTTGCAAAGGTCAGGTGGTGTCAGAATATTTGTAGAAGCTGAACCACCTCCATTCTAAGTCTTAAAAGAATATAGTCAATAACTGCTACTGTTCATAAGAGGTGCAGACTAGGAATTTAGGTGTAAGGCAGCAGTGGAGGTAAGAAATTTTCTATTAGAGATCTTTGTACATTTTCAGCATAAGGAAAAGACAGGGAAAAATGCTGCCAGACAGCTCTTCAGAGAAATGCAATGTTTCATAAATAGTTTGACTTCATCTGATTTTGTTTTGATGATAGCCCCACAGCTTTTCTCTATGGCTGCTCTCCTTCCCTTTGAGAGGATTCCCTCAATAACTAACTTGAACAGAAGTCCACATCTCAGCCTGTTCCTTTGGAAGCTGAAATCAGAGAGATCCCCAAGCTGTAGTATGAGTGCCACTAGGCACCTACCCACGGACTTGTTTACAAAACAATGTATAGTACATTGCAAATCGAGCAGCTATTTTATTATAACCAATTAACAATCCACACTCCAGGTGGCCCAAGATGAAAGCAGAATACCATCCGTGGTTGAACTGCATTGTGAATTGTTAGTATTTCATCTCTTACAGTTCGGGTGTCTACAGAATGCTTACTAAAATGTGAAGCATAAAAACCATAATTCAAGTACATCTGTTTGCATTTACATAGGCAAAAGTCTATGAGAATAAATACTAAATCTGCAGTTTGTGATGATTCTAAGAGCTTAAGATAAGAAGGTGAAGGGGACTGAATTTTTACCAAGTACCTAGATGATTTCATAGTAAGCATATAATACTTTTATAATATTTAAAGACCCATTAAAAAAAGAGAAGGAAAGGAAAAAATAATAAAGACTTTTCTGCCAACACAGGAATTTTTTATGTCCTGAACAGTAATGTTAGTATATCATGAGCTATTCACAAATATGAAATTTATTATTCAAGAAAATATGAAACAACAAAATGGAATTCTAATTTTATATCCCACAGGTATAACTTGTCCTTTTGAAATGTTAATGAATTCATAATAGACCAACTCAACACAGTGGAAAACAGATCTCACTACAATGCACATTACATATGCTACTGGGTCCTACTTTAAATCCTGTCTGAAAAGATAAGATTCAATCAATCAAATTTTTTTGGATATTCTTATCAAATACTCAAGTATACTCAAATGCTCCCTAAAAATAGGGAGGGATACTAAATCTAAGTATTCATACATTTGACCTTTTCTCCACAGGAAGGTGAATCCATCTGATTGTGTAGACATGGTTTGTGATGCCAAAAGAAAATCTTTTCTCAGAGATATGGATGGCTCCTTTCTGGGGAATTCTGGTTCAGTGATACCTCAATCAGAATATGAATGGAATGGAAATAGCCAATTTGGAATTGGAGACTACAGAATTCCAAAGGTTATGCTCACATTCCCAAATGGAAGTAGAATTCCTGTCACTGAGAAAGCACCTTATAAAGGTTTGTTGGATATTATTCTGTTAGTTCTCAAACTTGTGAAACAAGATATATCTTTTCTTTTTAATGACTGCTGTACTCAACCAATAATGTATTTCCTACTTAGTAATGTTACATAACAAGAAAAAGATAGTATGTGGATACTTTTACGAAGAGATTTCTTTTCATTGCTAAAACGTATATACCTATGTTTCTAGGAATTATTAGAGATTCAGCCTGTAGATACATTCCAGAATGGCAGAGCTATCGGTGCTTTGGGATGGAATATGCAATGATGGTCATTGAAAGCCTGGATTCTGACACCGAAACTCGAAGACTCTCACCTGTGGCTATAGTGAGCAGTGGTTATGTAGATCTCATTAATGGTAGGTGTTCAATGTCAACAAACTAGGATTACTCAAAGCATTCACTATTTAGTGCATGCATAGAGACAGCTCAAATTATTATCACAGAAAACTAGCAAACATCTGTGCCTCCCATTTGTAAGAAAGATCTATGTATAAGAGAGATACTTGACACTTCAGCAGTTTCCCGTATTAGAAAGCCAGAGCAGTGATTCGACATTGAGCACTAGAAGAAGAAAGAGAGGAAAGTTATTTGCTGAGTGATCTTCATACTTATAAATATTTTTAAGAAAAAGTTGGCCTGAGTGTCTCCAAAATGACAATTTGCCTCTCATAAATTAAAAAAACGATAATGAATCTGAACAACCAATGGGTTCGGGCTGCCTGTCACTACTTGAGTCAATTAAGCAGAGACAAGGTTGAATTATATGTGAGTGTTTCTTCTAATACTGCCAGCAGTATGGGAGAGCAGCAGGTCATCCATGAAAATCTGCTCTACCCCTCCCCATAAGCCAGCTGCTTATATTGGGTAGGACAAAGATTACAAGGGGAAGTAGGAATTACAGGCCTGGGAAAGTGGGCAAGGTTACAGGCATTGCAGGCTGGGTGAGGGTTGCAAAGGACAGGGACCTCTGGAACTAGATTGTTTCAGCAACAAGGTGGTTAATCTTTCCATGATGACAGGCAGTTCTTAGAAAAGGAGAATGGACTACATTCTAAGGTTAACTCCCATGTCCCAGGGTGTACAACTCTCAGCCAGGTTAGAATGTGCTTTCTCTAATCAGAACAGAACAATCCTAGTTAACAGAGCATGACCAATATTTTTTACAACTATAGCTAGTCCCCACGATTCTATATCTGCCCCTAACAATAATATATCATTTGGAATACTTGAGAACAAATACTCTCAGCCTACTCATTTTTTATTTTCATGAATCCTTAGAAGACTTAATCTTGAAATGATGTGTTTTGTTTTTATTTCTGAAATGAAATTTGAGATACACTGGACTAGGTGGCTTTTGTCACTCTAAATTTTTCATTTTATATGTAGAAATTTCTGTTTGTTTAAAACCCCACAAAGAAGGTTTATTTAAAGACAGGATTTATATTTTGGATGCTTAGGGAAAGTTTATGTTCTGCTTGAGTTGCAGAAGTTTATATTGATTTAAAATTTGATTGAAGTCAGTTATAAATATTTATGATAAGTTCAAGTAAGCCAGGAAATTGAGCAACACTAATGAATAAATACATGAAGAAAATTCATCATTCCATACTTCACTCAATGTTTATCCCAGCCGCTGTAAAACTGAAGTGAAATAGAGAAGTTGGCTACAAAAGTCATGGTGTACCTGTTCTAGAAAGGTCTAGATCAGTGATGGCGAACCTGTGACACGCGTGTCAGAGGTGACACACGTGTCAGAGGTGACACGCGAACTCACTTTTTTGGTTGATTTTCTTTGTTAAATGGCATTTAAATATATAAAATAAATATCAAAAATATAAATCTTTGTTTTACTATGGTTGCAAATATCAAAAAATTTCTATATGTGACATGGCACCAGAGTTAAGTTAGGGTTTTTCAAAATGCTGACACGCCGAGCTCAAAAGGTTCACCATCACTGGGCTAGATTCAGGTAGAGAAGCATCCACTGTCTTTTTGCTTTCTAGAGAGTTTATTGGAGTGTCATTTCTCAGATTGCTTCAGTTCATTAATGATGTTGACCTTCCAATACTACCTATAATCACACTCTTTAACAAAAATATATTAAAATAACAGTGGAAGGCAAAGACAATAAAAAACATACTTAAGAGTTTGTTGAATTTACAAATTAACTGATGAACAAATGAGTATAAGAAAGAGTTAATGAATCAATGGTTCAGACATAGAAATATACCTGTTTCTAGTTACAGTTCAGGCTCTATTTTTAACAACTTAACTCTGTTACAGCATATTTCTCAGCAGAGTCTGAGAAAGTTGGTTCCCCACCCAAACTCACATTTGATAGGTAGGAGAAAGGATGAAGCATTTTCTTCCTTACTATGTGGCCTGAGCTTAAATATGATTATTAAAGTAGAGAACCATGCAAATCTAGTATTTCTTCATTGACTTTCTAGTACAAATCCTCAATACCTTAGTTTGCCCGTCTTAACTTGAGCAGTATAAAATTATGGTAAGTGAGAGGAGTTGCTTCCCTGCCTTCCTATTTAAGCCAAGGTGTGAAAAATAGCTTAGATCTCTGGATAGATGGGTGGAAGGATAAAGGATGTAAATGTTGAACTTCATCACTGCCATTTATTTTTAGTGCAATTACTTGTCACACTTTGCACTAATGACATTCATCATAGGAAACATGAATTTCATTTTCTGTGGATTTAGGCCCACAGGATCATGGTTGGTGTGCCGGATACTCCTGCCAGAGAAGACTGTCCCTGTTTCACAGCATTGTGGCTCTGAACAAATCTTATGAAGTTTACTTCACTGGCACTAGTCCTCAGAATCTTCGACTGATGTTGCTTAACGTGAAGCACGACAAGGTAAGGCAAGATGGAAATAATTGCTTAAGAGTTATTGGTGTTAATTACTTGCTTATATTTCTATCTGCTAAGGACTTTACCTCCTCCCCTGTTCTCTTGAACATCGTCAGCCATAGCTTCTTTTCAAGGATCATCAGGGTACCACCAAGAATACTGTTAGCCCAGATAGTTTCATCAGCCTGAGAGCACATAAGAATACCAAACACCTCTCCCCCATATGCACTTGATTCATATGAGGCATGACACTAGGGCCTATGATTTGTGTGATTAGGAAGGAAACCTGAATTTTTACATAAAAAATAGTGCACATCCAAAATGGTCACTGGAATTACATATTTATTCTTCCATGCTGTTTTATTTATATGTGTCAGAAATATACCTTTGGACTTTAGGATCATAGCACATTATCTAAAATATCATCATTAATGTCAGATCTTTCCTATAAACAATTCAGCTGAGGTGATTAAACTTATATATACTATATGTCAGTGGGAAAGAGTTTGAGGTTAAGCAGTAGTCTCATAATTTAGATTTTTTTCTAAGAATATGAGACGTGAACATCTAAGAGTATTAGGAATGTGAAGAAAGGATACTGATGAGATGAAGCAGAGAGAGGAGTAATGAAAGGAGACACCCACCCCTTCTCAGGTGACAGCAATCACAGTTTTTCGGTTGCTCAAGGTAAAACCTGGAATCTATTCTTGATTCTTCTCTTTCTCTCACATTCCTCATCCAATCCATCTGCAAAACCAGTTGAGTCTCCCTCCCTAATCTCCAGAATCCAAGCACTTCTCACCATCTCCACTGCTACCATCCAGTTTGAGCCAACATTATCTCTTCCTTGGATGAAGGCGATTGCCTCCCAACTCCTCCTCCTGCTCCATCTTTGCCCTCTTCTGTCTATTCTCACCTCAGCAACCACAGAGGGACTCTCTTCTGTCTATTCTCACCTCAGCAACCACAGAGGGACTCTCTTCTGTCTATTCTCACCTCAGCAACCACAGAGGGACTCTCAAAATGTAAGCCAGTGAGATCATTCCTCTGCCCCAAACCCTACAATAATTTCCCTATTGGTCTTTGCCCAAGAGTCAGAGTCCTCACAGCGGCTTACAAAACCATATGAGAATCTCCCCCTTAGCTCTTCCCCTTCTTATTTTACTCCTCCAGCCACACTGGGCTTCCTTGCTGTCCTCAACACACCAGACATGCTACCACCAGGGCCTGTGTTCAGATGTTAAGTCTGCCTCCAACATTCTACCCCAGGTGGCTAACTCCCCCATCTCCTCAACTCCCATTCGCTCCAGAAGCCTACCCTGATTACCCTTCCTCTAGGCTCTACCCGTTACTTACACTCTGCTCTACCTTTTCTTTTTCTCCATAGCACTTATCACTTTCTAACCTGTTTGATACTTTGCTTTTTATTATTTCTATTAATTATTCTCTGTCTCCTCACTCTACAATGTAAACTTAAACAGGGAAGGGACTTTTGAGCGCTCCTAGAATAATGCCTGGCTCAGATAGACACTCAATTTTTGAATAAAAGAAAATATTTTTAGTTAAGAATGCAACTACAAAGTATTGTGACAGTGAATATTCTGAGCCTCTGTAGACATTTCAAAAGATTTTCCTTTCTGTCCTGCAGAAGCCAGTCTTCTTACTTTATGATTACATTTGACAGCATGAGATTTGGGGAATATAAACATGGAAAAAAATGAACAAAATTGAATCAAAGAGGAGAGTTATTTGGGCTGATTTTTATTAGTCTTTTTTAATTTTTAATCTTAACTGGAGGATATTTTTCCATCGATTTTTAGAGAGTTGAGGGAGAGGGAGATACAGAGAGTGAGAAAGATCAATGTGAGAGGGACACATCGATTGGTTGCCTCCACACATGCCCCAACCAGGGCCTGGGATACAGCCTGCAACCAAGGTATGTGCCCTTGACCAAAATCAAACCCGAAACCCTTCAGTCTGTGGACCAACATTCTATCCACTGAGCCAAACAGGCTAGAGCAGTGGTTCTCAACCTTCTGGCCCTTTAAATACAGTTCCTCATGTTGTAACCCAACCATAAAATTATTCTCGTTGCTACTGTTATGAATCGTAATGCAAATATCTGATATGCAGGATGGTCTTAGGCGACCCCTGTAAAAGGGTCGTTCGACCGCCAAAGGGGTCTCGACCCACAGGTTGAGAACCGCTGGGCTAGAGCTAATTTTTATTAGTTTTACTACCATGTTTGTCTCAGAGATAAGTATTTTTTTCAACATTAAGTAGCTAATTTTGTGTGATTACATTATACAGAGTACTGCCAAGTTTGCATTATACAGAGTACTGCTAAATTCCCCATTTCTTCTGCCCCTGGAGTGGAAAGTGTGTATTGAACTCTGTTAGCTTTTAAAGAGGCCCTTTCTTTAATTTAGAGATTCTCCTCAAATAATTTCTTTCTTACATTACACTTTTCTACTGAGAATTATCAATAAGTTGTAACATCTCTATGAATGGTTGAATGTAAGTTCCTTTAATAATTTTAGCTCAATATTTATCCTAAGTCCATAGAATTTAGTTTTAATTTTTTGCAGAAAATATATATAGTTCAAGGACATTTATTTTTTAAGTGCTAATACTCTAAATATTTTGTTTCATTGTTCTTTTAAGATGTAAAAATGTGTTCATTTTTAACAGGCTGTTCTGGTAGGAATTTTTTTTTCCACACTGCAGCGTTTGGATGTCTATGTGAACAATGCATTGGTCTGCCCCAAAGATACAGTATGGAACCCCCAACAGAAACACTGTGAATTTAATAGACATCTACACACAGGTATTTACTCAGAAAAATACAGTACACATTATATATGTTTAATTACATGTAAAATTCTTTGTTGATATTTTATTAATATCTTTAGTTCCTTCACCATTGATGAATGCAAGATAAAATAGTTTTTAGCCACCAAATACTAAAATGTGTTTATTTATAACATGTATGTCGTAAAAGATCAGTCCTGATGGAAGTCTTAGCTATCTGCAACATGCAGATATTAATTTTTTGGTGTATGATGGACATTCCTTAGCCCCCTAAGAACATTTACATTCTACACATTCAGTTTAGTTATTCCTATGTACAGAAGAAAACTTGTTTAGAATACTTATCCTATCTCTGCTTTACTTCTAGTTCACAGAGTTCAGAACCTAAATTGACAATATTGCCAAGAAAGTTAGCATAACATCAACCTAAACACCATGAAGGATATATAATAAACTAAACTGCACTTAAATGAAATATATGGAAAGGCTAAACTTACCCATTTACTAATATTTGCAAAACCAGGATTTATCTCTGCTCACTGAAGTCTTTTTGTTAATCCGATACCAATAAAGTCAATACATTCCATTCCACACGTGCTAATTTATTATCATTGTTATATGTGCCCTGTTATCTTTGCTAACAATCACATAAATGTCTGCTTTGGATCATAATATAAGCTGACATGAGAGTATGAATGGACAACCATATTCATTACCGTCTATGGAGCAAGTCCAATTTCTACTAATTATATGAATAACTAATGTTTCCAGAGACATTACTATGTGCCAGGCACTACATGCTTTCTATATAATAACATAATGAGTAAACTGAGACACAAGGAGGTAAAGTAATTTGCCAAGGTCTCTGTCTTAGCTCAAGCTGCCTAACAAAATACCATCTCTGTCTTAGCTCAAGCTGCCTAACAAAATACCATAAACCTGGTGGCTTAAAAAATGTTATTTTATCACAGTTCTGGATGCTGCTGGTACTAGGTCAAGGTGCCAGTATAATCAGGTTGGGGACAGCTTTCTTCCTGGCCTGCAGATGGCCTCCTTCTCACTGTCCTCACAGGCAGAGAGAGAGAGAGTGTGTGTGAAAGCATGCAAGCTGTCTGTTATCTCTTCTTATAAAGGCACTGATCCATTGTGAAGTCCCCACCCACATGACCTCATCCAAACCCAATTACCTCTCAAAGGCCATGTCTCCAAATACCCTCACATTAGGGGTTAGGGATCCAACACATGAATTTGTGGGAAAAGGGGGACACAACTCAGTCCATAACAATATCACAGCCAGTAAGGGCAGAGCAAGGACCAACAAACTAGCTCTAGAACCTGTGCACTAAAATTATACTCTATTACCTCCTTATACGCTAAGAGAGTCAGTGTTGCCATTTTTACATACAAATCATTATACATATTTACAGCTTAATTTTTATAAACTTTAACAGTTTTTTCAAGCTATATTTTTTGTACCAAGTATCTATTGTTCAAGTCAGGAAAGTGGAAAATATCCCAACAGGCAGAATTTAATATAAGGAATTAAATAGACATCTACACACAGGTATTTACTCAGAAAAATACAGTACACATTATATATATATATATATATATATATATATATATATATATATATATATTTAATTACATGTAAAATTCTGAAGGGCTGAAAAACAACCACTGCCCTCTTATGGATCTCCCCATACCTCTCTCCCCCACCCTCCACCTCCCCACCCCGGAATTGACATTGCTTTTATTTTTTATTTATTTATTTATTTAAATATATTTTATTGATTTTTCACAGAGAGGAAGGGAGAGGAATAGAGTTAGAAACATCGATGAGAGAGAAACATCGACCAGCTGCCTCCTGCACACCTCCTACTGGGGATGTGCCTGCTGACATTGCTTTTAAATGAACATTTTGCTCTGGCACTTGGAATGTAAAATAATCTCCCTGTATTATGAACCTGTACATATTTTTTTGAAGACATGAGATAGTTACCTAGGATAAATGGTATATGTAACAGTAGCTTGATAATAATACAAAAGCACATACTTCAGATTCACAGAATGTTTAAACCAAATTGCATCTAGAATTTATCCTAGTAGGTATTAAATAAATATTTAGTAACAATGAAATGGCTCCTTAGTGCCATTGTTATGAATGTCTATTACTTTCATAAGAAATACCCTCTTCTTTATAACATTTTCATTTCTTTTTCTTAGTAAGCCTCACTATGAAATGTGGTAAAAATCTGCACCTCTTATGGCAGTACTATTATACAATTCAACCTTTGTCAGGGCTTAATACATTTTAGTAGATATATTACCTCTTAAACATTATTACTATTGACACTGTGCCATAAAATAGTATATACAGGGGTTGGCAAAAAGTAGGTTTACAATTGTTTGCATGGAGTATAATACAATAATTAATAAATAAATATAAGAAGAAACTGTTTTGTGTACTAACAACTGTAAACCTACTTTTTCACACCCCTGTATGTTCATTCATTTTTAATGTATATAATAATCCCAATCACTTTTACAAAATTTGCTTTCCTGTTAGAATTTGTTTTGCATTAACCAAATATTTGCCAGGCTGAAATGTAAACCTATTTCACGTAAGATCCTTCTGGGATGTTTTTGGTTTTTTTTTAAATATATTTTACTGATTTTTTACAGAGAGGAAGGGAGAGGGATAGAGAGTTAGAAACATCGATGAGAGAGAAACATCGATCAGCTGCCTCCTACACACCCCCTACTGGGGATGTGCCTGCAACCAAGGTACATGCCCTTGACCGGAATCGAACCTGGGACCTTTCATTCTGCAGGCTGACTCTCTATCCACTGAGCCAAATCAGTCAGGGCCTTCTGGGATGTTTTGATGTATATTTCATTTGTGTTATATAATATTTTTCTTGGTAAAAATAGAAGCACTGAATTAAAAATGTTCCTCAAGATTTGGTATATCTCACTGCACAAACTAGATGGCTACTAAAGTTAAATTTACATTTTTTAAATTATCAAATGCCTTTGGTCAAGGCTTTAAAATTCTGGACATGTAAATAGTATTATAATACAAGGTCCTGGGTTCATAATTAGATTTTATTTCTCATTTATACTGTGTCTATAGTATTTTTAAAGTAAATTTAATGAACCAATGATTATTGTTTTCTAAATTAATTGTTTTTAATAAATTTTTAAAACTTTTAAAAAAATTTAACATATAATGATTAAAATCGGTATTATTTAAAAGATTGACTTTAATTTTGCTTGTTAGTTCTATATGTGTTTTTAAGATGCATACTTTCATATGAAAGAATGATAATGGTGAACTTTTTGGCATTTCACAAATTTAAACAAATATTAAATATTACATGGTAATTGTGATCATATGAATATGCATAACCATGCTGTTTCGACTTTTTTCCTTCATAGAGCAATTCCTTCCTAACCTGAATTCCACTGTCCTTGGTGAAAACTACTTTGATAGAACCTACCAGATGCTTTACCTTTTGGTTAAAGGAACCATGCCTGTTGAAATCCACACCACCGCAGTCATTTTTGTTTCTTTCCAAATACCTGCTGTAACAGAAGAGGACTTTTATAGCTCTCATAATCTAGTTAGAAATCTTGCCTTGTTCCTAAAGATACCAAGTGACAAAATCCGTATCAGCAAAGTAATAGGAGGGGACAGTGTGCGCAAGAAGAGATCCATGGGACTCACGGTTCAACTGGAGATTGGAGATCCGCCCCCTCAGTTCATAACCAATGACACCACAGGTACGAGTAATTGACCTTTGAGATAGAGCAATGCAGTTACCAAATCCACACCCACAAGTAACCTTATCAAGGCCTGGTAAGCATGACCTCAGGAAATCCCACCAACCCTACATCCTGAACCCTGTGAGGGCCTTAGAGACCCCTTTTCCTGCCCTACTCCTATAATCCCAACCTACTTTGGAATTATGAAGGAATTTGAGCCTCTATTTTATTATTGTAGCAATTAACAAATTCAACCACAGGATTTCACCTAATATAAAAGATCTGAGAAGTGACCTAAAGAAGTGGCCTTACAGCTGAGAGATTAAACATGAAAATAGGGGGGTGGGAACGTTCAAGGCTGAGGAGTAGTTGCTGAGAGTTTGATGCTTTAGAAGAATTGGAAAGGTCCAATAGGTCTGCAGTGGAAGGAGGCAGGAAAGGCGAGCTGCTGGAGATGAGGTTGAGCAGTAGGAGATAGTGGGAAACCAAAAGGAGCTCTCCTGTTCATAAGCTGAAGAAGGACTGTGGATATGTTCTCCTAAGGAAAGAGTAGTGGAGTGGCGAAATAGATTTCCATAGCAAAGTCACAGATTGACCCAACAAGTGCAAATATGCAAGCATATGTTCTATCTTTATTCCTATGCTACTCTAATCAGCCTCACCAACCATCACCCCTTTCTCTGTTCCTCACCAGCCATCACCCCTTTGGCCGTCCCTCACTCTCCAGACCCTCATTTTCTAGGTATCAGATAAAAATAAGCTCAACTGTCCCGTAACAGGTGTCTTTGCTGCTTTAAATTATTTCCTTAGAGTGACTCCTTTTGGGCATCTGAGTGGGTAAATGTTCTGTCTTCAGGTTTTCTTCCTCTCCATCTGTTCAGTCTGTTTAAGTTGTTATCTGAATCCCAAGGGGGCCTTCATGACCTCAGGCCCTCACGCTGCCCCCTGGACTTAATAGTCTCTGCTACAAGATGAATGGTCTTCTCGGCTCTGCACAAGCCTCTCTAGAGGCCACTGAACCTTCCTGGCCTCCTGCTGCTAATCCCCAGGGGCTAATTCCCAACCTGCTATTGTTTTATGGGTAAACCTGTGTAGTGGGTGAAGATCTCACCTTCTGCCACTAGGGGTCATCACTCATTTCCCCAGCAGGTTTGTTTTGACTCTACATGAGCCACATTGCCTTTCTGGAATTCCACCAGTTAGGCAGCCAAGAGGTTCTTCCCTTGTGGGGATAAGCCTGTGGAAAGGCTTGCATGAGTAGAGGGAGGTGCTGATCAGCTCTCTTTGTTGAAGAAAACTGGAAGCACAGGCTTGAATGATAACCAGTTCTCTCATGATGTTCTCTGCCCTGTCATAGGTTACTTCCCTTCACAAACCCTATAATCCCTGTGTTGACAGGGTCATGGCTTTGGACCCAAGAGAGTCTGTTAATTTAACCTAGGCGTTGTAGTGGGTCCATGGTTCATATACAAATTGCTCACCGACTCTTAGAAATCCTGGTTAGCCCTTACATGGATTGGGGTCCAATATTTAGCATACTAGCCACTCAAATATCCAAAGAAACTATGATGAATTTTCTATATGTGATCAAATTTCCTCACACACAACCCCTCCCAACCTCTATCCCCTTAAAGCAGTTTTACCTTGTTAGTCAGACTTATCTAGTTAGGTACACATCGTCTAAGAACTGGACATGGGGTAGAGGGAGAGACAGACCAATGGCATTTTTCCCAGACCTTTGCTGGGATACAAGTTTTAAGACTCAAGGAAAGCCTACAACTTGTCATGGAGCAACATTATAGAAAAATATTGGAAAATGGCAAAAAGATGTGCATGTAGCAGCCCCCTGGCTCCCACAGCCTTCACATAGTGTTGGATACCAAGACGTTGCCAGGTTTCCTAAAGAAGGGTCCTTAAGTACTGAGGGACCTCTGGATAAACAGAGACCTGAGGTCAGGAATGACCTCAAGTTAAGGTCTTTGGTTTCCAGATGGCGGTCTACAGAAATGGACGCCTTCACCTTCCAAATGGTCAGAGGATCTGTTAACAGGGCAGACCAGGTCAGACCTGCCACTTCATACCAAAATCCAGTGAGGGCAGGTGGCAATAGTAGTGTACGGGCATGAAGCGCCCTTGTACTGCTACCGTTAGGTCACATGAACCCGCCTGCCTGGGAGGCTGTCTTGGAGAAGAATACACAGAGGAAGTGGGGGGAAGGGGGGAATCCATAGAGTGAGCATTTGTCCAGAAGAGTCTGAGTCAACCACAAGAGACCTTTTAAATTGACAGGAACTAAAATTCCCTAAGACTGTGATTTTCAAATGTAAGACCTGCTGGCCTAGGACATGGCCTCCTTCCCGAGTCTTAATGGAAGAAACTCAGTGGTCAGAATCCTCCAGGCAGGACTCTGGATGCGGAAGATGCTGGATGTCTAGGAACAAGGGGTTGGCGAGGCCCACAGTACACCAAAACGTTATCTCGGTGACAGTTGTTTTTTAAAAGATCAAATACAGTGGAGTGTATAGAATGGAGTGGAAGGGGGAGAGAATAGATACAAGAAAGCCAGTTTTAAGCTCTTCTAGTGAGTCCACTGATGATGGCTTTCACTGGGATACTGACAGTGGGACAGAGAGATTAAAAATTGGTAACTGATGAGATGGTGTGAAGGAGGGGTGACGGGTGAAGTAGAAGAAGCAAATGTTCCTGACTAAAGAAATACAACGAATAGAGGTGCCACTTCATAAGGAGCGTTATGGAGACAGTCGATTTAAGAGGACCTGCCAAGCTAGAAAAAGAGTATAGTAACTACCCAGAGTTCAAATTAACCTTGAAAATCATCAATATCCAGAAAAAGTAACCCTTTGTTAGTAATTTAATCTATGTAGCAACTTATTAATATACATACTATGAATTTTATTCTTTCATTCCAAAATGACACTCTTTTTTAAAAAAAAATGGTAAGTGATGAAAGACATGCATGATAGTGCTCCACTTCTAAACAAAGGATGACATGGGAAAATATAAAATTGAGACAGATTTTCCCATTATGCTTTTATTCATTTTTCTTATATCTGTTTTATCTACCTTTGTTTTTTCTTTAATTCCAGCTTTAAAATATACTCTGCTGAGCTTTTCAGTTTCCTACCTTCGTTAATATGACTGTCATGTTAAGCTTATGTACAGTTAGGAAGCTATAGAATTCTATAATGTGAATGGAGCAGCACAAACAAAAACTTAAGTGAAAAACTGTCATGTGTTCTCACAATTCCACTTCCTTATAATCCTTGTGTCATAACACTGTTTCCTCATAGGTCAGATGCAATTATCTGAACTCCAAGAAGTTGCTGCTTCTCTTGGACAAGCTGTAATTTTAGGAAAAACCAGTAGTACCCTTGGATTTAATGTCTCTTCCATGTCACTTATCAATCCCATTCCTAGCTCAAGTGATTCTGAATGGATTAAGGTAAGAAAATACAACTAGAAAAATGCACTTTAGCTACTTAAAACATTGTTGCTAATTTCTTATTTCATTTTTTTTTCTATTTTAAGACTAATTTAGAGAGCATGTCTAATTTATTATTGGATATTTTATACGGTATCACTAAAATGATAAAGTAGGTTAAAAAGGAGCCTGTCTTCTAAAAAATAATTTATTGGAATAAAATGTGCTTTGCCTTGAATATTTACAACAATGCTTCATGAATTTGATCTAGAGGAGATATTATAATAATATTTGCACATATTAACATATTTTAAAATAAAAATGAATATTATACTTAGCTTGGTTAAGATGATTTTGCTACTGAATGCAGTTTATCGTGTGAAAACCACTCCATCACTCATGACCATTCACAGGTGACTGCCCAGCCAGTTGAAAGGTTTGCATTTCTTGTTCATCATGTGGCTGTTGTGTCCTCGCTCTCAGTGATCAGTCAACCAGTGGCAGCGCAGCTGGGACAGCCTCTTTCTCAGCAGCCTTCAGTAAAGGCAGTAGATCCCGACGTAAGTTATAACTCAAAGCTTCATTTAGGTGGAAGAATTAAGCTATAAATTCGGGAGGGTGAGCCAACTTCACTAATCCTGGTACTCTGCCTACCTGAGCATTGCACTATCAGACTGATATGTATGGATATTGTCTAGTACTATTTTAAAAATATTTCTTTTCCATGAATTTGCTCCAGTGTCCATATTTGTGAATTCTTTGTGTAGAAAAAAATGCTTCTACTGATTTTAAATTTGTAATGAGGCATTTTTAAAGATAAAGTTTCACATATCTTTTTTTAAAAAGCATGGGGCAGGGCAATTAGAATTCTCTACATTTAGGTTTTTTTTCTTTAGGGTAATTGTGTATCAGTTGGGATTACTTCATTGACTTTGAAGGCCATACTAAAGGACTCCAACAATAACCAAATCAGTGGTCTTGGTGGAAATACAACAATTCCATTTAGCAGCTATTGGGCCAACTACACAGACCTTACTCTTCTTAGAACAGGTGAGCGTACTATTTTGGATCCTCACATGTATTATAATTGAACAAAGCATTCTATAATATGCTGTTCAATAAATTATAGAAATCAGAACCCTATACTCTGACTTTTCAGAAAACAGTCTAGCTTACAAAAATATATTTAATATGCAAAACAAACTAGAAATTAAAAGAAGCAAGGGAAGAAATTTAAACAGGCAATTTGAGGATATGCATCAAAATTATCTCATGATTCATATTTTTATCCATTTGCACATTTGTCTAATTTTCACTAAATATGTATTATTACATTTATAATATAAGCAATTAACAGATTTTCAAATTAAAGAAATGATAAGATAGGATCACATAATTTTAATACCTTGTGCAGGAGTTGCTCTGAGATCAGAATAAAGCATATCCAATGAATCTTTACTAAGTGATATCTTCAACATTGTTACAGTAAATACAGTCATAACTTCCACAGTGATGTTTCTTATATTATCTCTCTTTGAGTTGATGGTATAACTCCAGTTAGTAAAAACCTTTCTTCTGAGGCCAAAATGGTATGTCCAAAAACAGATCCTATTGGTGATAGATTATAAAGTACCTAAAACAATGAAATGGATAAACTGCTTATACTTGAGACAGACCTCCATTAATCTGTTTACCTCAATCTGGGACCCTTTTAAGACCTTTATAGCCTAACTTCTGAAAAGCACTCTTACCACTGTTATTTCAAACACACACACACACACACACACACACACACACACACAGAATAAAGAGTACAATAAGTAAAATAATTCTAATAGTCATCTGATGTTTTTCATAATCACTAAATATCAACAACTAAAATCATTCCAGAAGAATCTTTTCCTTAGTTTTTGTTTCCTCGTGCTTTGATGATGACCTACATTAGACAATCTGGTCTGCCTACTAGGCAGCAGTATCTCAACCTTGTGTTTGATGAAGATCAAACGGCAGTGTGCTCAACATTGTGCTCTTGGACAGGACCCTGAGTATCCCATATGCTTGCTGGTTAAGGGCAGAGCCAAATTCTTGAACAGTCAGCCTAAATGGTGGTAGGACTGGGACCCTTTTATGGGAAATGAGGCACCTACAAGAGCCCTGCCTGCAGAGCAGGTTGTCCACCACCCCAGGAAGGTGGACTCAAGAAGTGGCCAATGGCAAAGACCTGACCTAGGGACCAAAGTCTTCAAAGTACCACTTCCAAATAGCAATGATCCAAAGTAACCAGGTCACTGGAGCGCTGAAGCAATGATCTAGGTTTGGGCATTTTGTCATGATAACAAAATAGCACTCTCCTTTTATACAGTAAATTGTCTTTCAGAGTTCAAAGCCTCCCTTGGAGTGTCTATCTGACCTGCTATAGAGAAAGAGCTGCTGCTCCTAATTTCTCTCTCTCTCTCTCTCTCTCTCTCTCTCTCTCTCTCTCTCTGTCTCTCTCTCTCCACCAAGTGTAGGGCCTCAGTTCCCTGGTTGTGGACAGTAAGGAAGGTCAAGTATAGTCATCTCTTCATTATCTTTAGGTCAGTTAGGCAATTTATAGATTAACAATTTTAAAGCACATCTGAGAAAATTAACAAAGCATCTTTCCTGTAACTCTTTCTAGTAGGGCCCCCACAGTTACTTCACTGTGGGAAATCCCCTTGCAGATCAGACCGTAGTCCGACAGCATGGCGGCATGCACTCTTCTACTTATAGCGTTCTAAAGAGCAAAGCAGGGCCACCTGGGTAAGGGCTGTGGTTTCTAACACAGAAAATAGGGAAGTTAACAGTAGGTGAGAAAAGGATAGAAGAAGAAGAGAGTACTCAGCTGAGACTCCATCTTTGAGTAACCTGGGTAAAAATAGTCTTACTGATGAATATAATATTTGAAACATGTTGACCTAGCAACCTATATAATATTTAGTGCTTATTTCTGTTTCTATTACTGCATAACAAGTCAGCCCAAAATTTGACGGCTTAAACAACAGCCTTTTCATTTGCTCACAATAGTGTGGGTCAGGAATTTGGGCAAAGATGGCTCATCTCTGCTCCATGACGTCTGAAGCTTCTGCTGGGTTGGCTTCATTGGAGTTATAGCCCTAAGGTCTTGATTCTGGTTTTTGTCTGGATTCTTCAGTTCTACAAGGAGTAGCCTCTCCACAAGGCTAGTGTTGGTTTCCTCATAGTTCTTCAGGAGAAAAAATAAAAACTTAATTTCTTTACACATAAAAATCACTAAGAAAAAAATACACCTGCCACAAAATTCTGTTTTTCAAAGTGAAAAAAAAAGGAACAACAAATGCACTATTGTCGTGAATTTTAACAGGAATAGAAGTCTATAGAACTATGGCTGATCATCTTGAAGGTTATATAACACATTGTTGTTTATGAAAACACAATGTGGTCAAGACCTAATTAAATTCTCTCCTTAAAAAAGAAAGGAAGAATGAAAACAGATATTATTTAAAAAAAATAGAAAAAAAGGAAGTAAAACTTCAAGGTCTATATTCTGTGTGGTAAACACTTAATAATGATAACAGTAGTCCCAGAATAAATTATGTCAAGGAAAAATATATTGATTTCATATTCAAAACTGTGGGAAGATTTAACATGTGGATTAAAAAAACATTTGGATGATTTTTTTTTCTATGTTTCACTCTCTAAAAAGATTTAACAAGTGTTTCTTCAAGCTTGTGTACCTGGGGTAAGTGGAAAGGGTCACAGTCTTGCAACAAAAAGTATCATCTGACTTAAAGCAAATGTGAGAAACAGTTAAAAAAATGTTGAACTAAGTGGAGGACATATGGGTGTTTGTTGTACTATTTTTTCAACTCTTCAAAGTCCAGCGTTCATCCCCACCTCCCTCAAGTGAGGCTGAGGCTTCTCCAGTTTCGGTCAAGTCCGTAGGGATGAAGCAGAGGTTCAGCACTTTCACCTCCAGTCGCTATTGTCCCTCATTTCAAACAGCCTCTCTCCTGGGCACTGATGCTACAGAAAGAAAATCTCGCCAGAGTGCCCCTGCCCATAGCTGATGGGAAGATTGAACTCTTCAAACTCAGAGACCCTCTCTACACTTGTTTATACTTACACTAATTCATTTGGCTCAGTTTCAAAAATACTGTGTTAGGAATCATACATTATTATAAGTCAATGAAAACCCAATTGGAAGTGTATGAAAATCAATAAAAGGAAGTCAAACACCATGATGATTTTTTTTCCTAGGGAAAAATTATAAGATTGAATTTATTCTGGATAATGCTGCTCGGGTGGAATCCAGGGCTTTCAGCCTCCCAGCGCAGTCTGTCTCTAGCGGCGGCAGCAGTGGCGGGGGAGGCGGTGGCATCAGCAGTGGCAGCAGCAGCGGCAGCAGTAGCAGCAGCAGTGGCAGCAGCAGTGGCAGCAGCGGAGCATCCACTGTGGGCACCGCTGCCCAGACAATGACTACAGCGATTAGCTGTCTGATGGGAAGAGTGTTGCTCTTGGAAATATTTATGGCTGCAGTTTTGACTTTGAACATAAATCTAGGTAAGCACAGTTCGTTTTTTATGTCATGAATGTCTCCACATACTGAGCTACCAGTAAATGGTTCCTTAATGAAGACAGCGCACCACACTTGTGCATGGTATCACTGTGGACTCGAAGACATGGTCTCAGCCAGTGAGAAAGTAATAACCTCAAGGAAATGTTACTCACTTTACCTGGTGGCATAGAGGAATGTGAGGAATGAGAAGTGCAGGTAATGTCAGGACTCTTTTTCAGTTACGAGGGGCAGAAGCTTAGTTCGAATTGGCTTGGGCAGTAACGTGACCTCACTTAACTGAGAAGTCCAGAAATAGTCTAATTTCTGCCTCCATTAGACCCAAGGACTCAAATGATGTCTTTCAGAAGCTGTCTCTCTCCCATCTCTTGGCTTCATTCACTTTGGTAGTAGATCCACTCCCAGGTAGGCTCTCCACCAACACCATCATCCCTCCTGGCAAAGTAACACTAGCATCTTCATGTTTACATTCTACTGGCCCAGCAGCTAATGCAGAAAGAATACAACTCTTTCCCTAGCTTCTTACTATCCTACCTCAGTTAGTAAATGATATTGTTCCTGGCATTTTTTTAGGATTTTTTTCCAGATGAAAATGTTAATCAACAGCTTCTTCTTTGCTACTAAATAATCTATCATTCTTCAATTAAGACATAAGATGATTTAAAACCCCTTGGTCTTGGTCCATTCAAGGTGCTATAACAAAATACCACAGACTGGGTGGCTTATAAACAGCAGAAATTTATCTCTCACAATTTTGAAGGCTGGAAGTCTGTTCTGGCTGTATCCTTACATGACAGAAGGGGTGAGGGAGTTCCATGGCGTCTCTTTTATTAGGGCACTAAACTCATTCATCATGAGGGCTCCACCCTCATGACTTAAGCACCTCCCAAAGACTCCCCCTCCAAATACCATCACATCAGGTTTTCACAAATGAATTTGAGGGGATACATTCAGACGTTAGCAACCATTAATGAAATGAAATGCTGGTCTTTAAATATAACTTTGCATTCCAAATTAATAATATTTTACTTTTAAGAGAGTCATGAAGTTCCATTAAATAAAAGGACAAAAATGGAGTGTGAAAAATACTGTGTATAAGCACCACTACTCTCTTTCCACTGTTCCACAAAAAGAATACATTATTGATTCTAATATTAAATTGATAAACTTTAAAATACTAATTTTCACCTACTACTTTTGCCCTATTAACTATACTAGTTAGACAAGTTAAAATTAAAAAACATTTTGAATCATACTCTATGTTACTACTACTTCTAAAGTATGTATTTGTATGTTTTTACTTTTCAGGAAACAACTGAAGTGCTATTCTGAAGAACAGGCTGAAAACAAAAATATAAGAACTACTTTTTTTTTTCCCCTGAACTATTTTGTTGCCCAACAAGAAAGTCTAAAAAATATGCTAAAATATTTTTATAATATATAAAATGTATTAACTTTAATCATAAAAATCAAATTTCTTCAAAATATAAATTTCTTTTGATTCCTTATATGTGTATGTACTGATTTAATTTTTTTTTAATTTTCAGAAATCTTTTATTTAGAAGCAGAAATGCCACCTTGCTGCCAGATATCCCTACAAATCATAGAATCCTTTACATAGTTGAAGGAGCTTGTCTAATTTTGACTTAACCTCTTTAGATCTGACTAGAAGTACTTTGAATTTTTATACATACTGAGGGATCTGAGTTTCTCTGTGCATCCATGAGGCTCTTATTCCAATGATCTAAGCCATTCTAATTTCTAAGAACTTGGGGGGAAATGAGACTGTTTTAGATCTTTTACAGACTAAGTTGCTGTTTTTCAGATCCATAGTAATCCCAGGAATTCTAGACTGTTCTGAATTTTGGGGCCTGCCAACTGCTGGCCAGTATTCTAAGGAGAGTTTTCTTGGTATCCATGGAACAAGCTTTTGGAATACTAGTAAGTCCAAACTCCTTCTCTGATTACTCCTCCTTTCCAGTCAAAAATGCCACTCCTAAGAATGTGACCTTCTTCAATCCCAGGCTACACCAGAAGAGACACTTATTTCAAGAGGATAAAATGAGATCATGCCAAAAAGCCACAAATTAATGTAGCTAAGTCAACCAAAAGCTCTCATACCAGAAAAATTGTACCCTTTACTCAGAAAATTTTAAATGGAATGCTTATTTTGGAGGAAGAACTCCCAATGAAAGCACTGAAGCCATGTTCAGAGCTAGTAGAATTGGTACTCACAAAAGTTACCTTCCAACAAGAGACACTCAGCAAGCATAAGGAACAGCTGAGGGAATTCAAGGAAGCCCAGACCTTTTTCTTCTGTATACGTTTCCTAGAATATTTGCCCCGGGTCATAGTTAATCTTGCTTAACAGAAAAAAATATAAACACTTATCAGGAGGTAAATCTAAATATCTTTGGATAAATTTGGCATTTCATTCGGTCAAATAAATATTTAGCATCAACTAGATACCAGGCACTCTAATGAGAAGACTACAAGGAATAAGATGCCATCTCTGCCTTCTAAGAGTTCACAGGGTAGTTCGGGAAATAGTAGTTGAAAAAAAGGTAATATTGATACAACATGGTGTGTGAGAGAGAGAACTGAGGGTGCTAGAGGGGCACTTGGCTGGGGCGAGGGGACATCCAATGAGGATAGAGATGGATGGGGACAGCTTCCAGAAGATGATGTATGAATAAAGCATGCGATCAGCCAAGGAAGAGTGGACACGGGAAGGTGTGGTGGCAAGAACAAGGGCTGAAAGACCACTTGATAGCGAGTACCTTTAAGGCAGGAGCTCTCCCTTACTCAGCGTTTCTTCCTGCTACCTAACACAACGTCTGGCACTAGTAGATGCTATTTTGATGTTTAAGGGATGAAGCATGGATTGTGGGCAGATCAACAAGTGGTCTGATGCTACTGAGCACTAAATATGACATGAGGAAAAGCAGGAAGGGAAGGGCAGCAGTCTTCTGCGCCATGTTGTCAGAGGGGCTTGGGTTTATTCTGTATGTCCCAGGGATGCAGTTTTGACCAGATGTCAAAACAGGAGTTTTGGCTATAGCAAATTATAAAGGGAGGCACCAAACTAAGATGTAAAACTTTTTAAGAAAGTGGCCTAAAAGAGTAGAAGATCAGAGGGAGATTTTTGAAGAACAATTCTTTGTGATGACTATACTAGGAGGGAGTGAAGATTCTGACTCCGGACACCAAGTCAAGAGAAAAGGACTTAAATTAGGCCCCAAGAAAAGCTTAATAGGGGGTTCCCTGAGGTTTGGGGAACACAATGGATTGGTGTCAGCATCGTAACTGACTAATCAGAGAGAAGATGGCTGAAGCTGCAATTTAAGAAGTAACAGTTTGTTGAGCAAAGAACGTGCATGTGTGTCCCTGGAACCCGATGAGGGCTCTGTGTGTGTGTGTGTGTTTGTGATAGAGACTGTGAGGAGGAGTGGGAGAGAGAGTTTGCTAGCACAGGAAGTCAGGTCTTTTCCAGAAGGGCTGCCCAGAAGGGAAGAAGACTGCAGGAAAAGGAAACTGCCAGAGGACAAGGGAATGCCTCGCAACTACAGGTAAAGTTCAAGCAAACAGCTGGAATAGAAATAGTGTCAATTTTAAAGAAACTGCAGGTAAGAGGTCTCTGACAATGAGATGCTAAGAACACATGAAAGTCCCTTCATGCCCAGAGATCACTGATCCTTGACTAGTCCACACCACCGGTTAACTGAGGACTTCCATACTTCCCTCACTTCCAACCTTGGAGGGGGAGAAGCCTCAATGGGGAGGAGGAGAGAGACCAAACAACCCCTCCCCCCATTCTGTGATGGGAAAGTCTTAAAAATCAGGTTTTTTAAAATGCAAATCCAGTCTACCTTCCATTTCATGACACTTCCTTTCTGTTAGAAAACTAAGTTCCACAAACTGCAATTATAGCATCTACGGAACAAATTCCACATTGGGTTCTGGAAGAAATGCAAAAATCTTCCCTTCAGAGCACTGAGAAAGCCACAGAATTGGACACCATCTGTAGTCTTCCCTTACTCAAGTTTAATTCAGTCCACTGGTAATTTTTTGTCTAAAATTTTCCATGGCTTTTTTAATAAAGAAGTTTTCTAAACAAGTCATTTGAGAGAAAAAGAAATGTCTAAAACTTTGCTTTTTAGCCACAGTATTAAAATGTTTCTGATTTAACTTCTTTAGGTTTCTGGCTGTCGGCTTTTATAAAATTTTCTAGAGATAGTATAAACCTATAATATTTTATGCCAGGCAAGTTACAACTTTAACTGCTACTTTTTTAAATGCCTGAATTGTTAAGAATCCAAAGGCAATATGGCTTCACATTGCCTTCATTCATAAACTGGCTGCCATGTTCAATTTTTTAAAAATACATTTTAATGTGTGAAGCAGCTTTTTAGCTGTTGAATAAATCATAAAAGTACTGTTCTCTCCAGGATCTGTGCCAGGGCTGACCAGCAGACCCTGAGCTACAGATGAATGATTACTCTGACACAATGTTTGCTGTAAAAGAGAAGAATAAGGGTCTGCCTGGCTAAAGGAACCAGACAGCCTCAATCACCTGCATTTTCAGGCTTTCATTGTAACAGCAGTTTGAGATAAAGTTTATCTTTTCGATATAATCAGTAGGGTAAGTAATCTTGGGGGGGGACACATATGTTTGCAGTGTCCTTTAAGCAAGGATACCCAAAGATTAAGCATAAGGATTCCAGTAAACACCCGGGGGTCTGCACATTCACAGACTTGTTTGGAAAGGTCAAGAAATAATTAGGGGCACCAGCTTCGGCACTCCCCTAATTGGGAATTCTGATAAACAGTGCAGGCCACCTTTAGCACTCTTCCCTTATCTCGGAATGTCCTCCTTACAAACTTTCCAATCAAGTCTCCCGTGCTCCCCAACAGGTCTGAAAAATGCATAGAGTAAATATAGAATGTTCTCATTTTGGTCAATGTAAGGAAAAGAATAAGGAGGCAATAAGAATATCTTCCTGTATTTCTGATAAAAGTAAAATGTTTCTATCTTGTACTGTCGTCTCTACTCTTTTCTAAGTTCCATCATCTTCCAACCATTGCAGTGACTTCTAGCTGGTCCATCTACTTTTGCCTCTTGTCATTTTATCCAAAAGAGGGCTATCTAAACTGCCACTACTATTAATAATAAAATATTGATTTACCACATGCTTACCAAGTGCCAGACACAATGCTCAGTTCAGTTCTACGTGGATTCTTTCCTCACAATAGCACAATGAAGTCATTATCACCTTTTCCAGAGGAGGAGACTTGAAATATGAAAAGATTAAGTAAAATGCCCCCCAGTCTACAGAACTTCTAATAGTAAACTGGGATTCAAACCCAGACAATCTAACCCCACAGGCCAAGCTCCAACATTTAATTGCCCCCCACTTTTCCTCAAACATGGGAAAACGTTCCATTGTGAAAGGAGCTCTTAGGAAAACATATTTATATCAAATTCCTGTTCAAATTTTAAGTTTACCACCTCTATGCCCTCAGGCAAGTTCTTGGTCTCTTTCATTCACAGTTTCTTTACCTATAAAATGTGGAAAATATCTAACATACAGTGTGGTATTTGAGGACTGATAACATGTATATAGCACCTAACAGTACCT
Source organism: Myotis lucifugus (assembly GCF_000147115.1). Taxonomy (NCBI): domain Eukaryota; kingdom Metazoa; phylum Chordata; class Mammalia; order Chiroptera; family Vespertilionidae; genus Myotis; species Myotis lucifugus. The sequence goes on from NW_005871065.1 coordinate 1,074,654, forward strand.
AACAGATGGCAAGCTCTCTGTAAATGGTAGCCACTCCTATTATTTTTATGACCATAATGTTGCCCATATCTGTCAATCATTGGCCCAATAAACCATTAGACTTGTTATTGCAGCAGAGCAGTACCTAGTATGTAATAAACACTATGAGAGTGTTAATTATTAGAATCCTTGGCTGGGTGCAGGGCCACCTAGGACAAAGACTATTTCCCAGCTTCCCTTGCAATGAGGAGTGGCTAACTTCTGTACAGTGAGTTACAAAAAATACAGAGATGACCTTGTGGCATATTCTAGGAATTTTCCTTAAAAGGTGGATATTACTCACCCTTTTCCCCTTCTTCATCTTTTCCTGTTTTCCTTTTGGCATGGAGCAAGATGCCTCCTTGCATCTGGAGGACAAAGGCCAGCCCTTGCAGGGAAAGGTCTCAGCTGAAAAGGTCCCTGACAATGAAGTGCATTATCCTAGCCCTTAGTCTTTCACAGTTTCACTATTATTTGGCAAGGATCCTAATGCCAACTGAGATGTCTCCCAGTTTCATCACGTGCCCAAGGTGGCTAAATTTGAAAGGGAATCCTTCCTACAGGGGCAGGTGGGCAGGGACATTGCCAAGGCAAGGAAAGAGTTTAAAATACCACAGACATCTTTGAAGGTATTACCTGCATCACCAAAACAGAAATACTTAATCCTTGACTTGAATCCATTATATATTTGGTTTGGGAAACCTCTCTGAAACAGTTGGAGGGTCATACTTTTCCTCCATGCTCACCAGTGGGCATTTTCAGCTTCCTGGGGATGGCATTCGCTGCAAGAAATGCCTAATCTCCAGTGAAGGACACATTAAGATGTAGTTCCCCAACTTCATCTTCCCAGAGAGTAGCTACAGACACACTGTGTAAGACAAAAAGAAAGGGGCCTGCCAGAGGGTTGCAATCAGTACTTGAATATTTGTGGGCAGTGTGACCAGCTGCCAACCTCTTGCCACCTTACTTGCTGGCCCTATTCACTATTATGATCAGATGATTCTAAGATTAGAAAGCCCCTTATGAAAAAACTGTTCTTCCATTAATTCTGTTTACCAACGACTAGCTGAGTTTATTAGAGAAGTTCCTTTAGGTTAAGGAACTTAACATGCTTAGCACAAACTGTGCCCATGGCAAGTGAGAATAAACTGTTTAAATGAATAAATGAGTAGGCAGCATAATGAAACTTTTCCTCTGTCAGGTTTCTGAGATAAAGACATCCTTCCAAAATATTACAGAAATTGCACTTTATCCTGATTTACTGACTTAACATTTCAAATAACATGTATATAAAATTCACACCCAGTAATAGACCAACTAGTTATGGTTACTATGGTAATGGGCTCGGTGCCTATGAGCAGAAAAATTAATTCCTTTGGGGCAAGTTATTTATGAGTGTGTCTGGCTACATGGCAAGAGTATTTTCCTTTAGAGTAATTTATGTATTTAGGCAGATGATTCCTTATAGATATAAGTTCTCCCTAGGAAGAGAGAATATAACATTAAGTTTTTTATGCTGAGAATTTCTATATTTAACTTTCACTTGTAAAGGATTTAATTTCAAATAAAAATAGCAAGATATATTTCATGATGAGGAGGCAAGTTAATTTTCACTGTATAAAATGTATAGTATATACAGACAAACACCTTTAACAAGACTGCTGATATGTCTGATATGTTAAAGGGCCAGAGGTGGCCAGAGGGGGATCCAGGAGCAGCAGGTCGGAATGAAGAGTTTAAAAGCAACAATCAAGACCGGTATCCTCCCACGTGAATTTGAATTGATGGACAATGGCAAATTTCTATTTGAAACAGGACCCTTACCATGAAGAAATCTGCATCTTACAAATATTTAAATGAATCATACAGCAAAGGACCAAACTGATTTAGGGGAAAGGGGAAAATATAAAATACTCGTTAGGACATGATTATGACAATCCTGGTGTGCTAAAATGATGGACACTGAGAAGAAAAAACGGATAAAACTTGGCAACACATACTGTAGATGAGGAAAATATCCCATGAGTAGTGAAAAAGCAGGGAGCGGGAGGGGTAGGTTGTACAGGTGCTTTCCTTCTAACAGCTGCTTTCCCCCTCTTATCTTTCAGGCAAAGGGGCAAAGGGTTGGGGAAATGTACTCAGATCATAGCTTCAAAGTTTAGTGTTCCCTCCTCTTTTCCCTTTTTTAATATGTTACTAACAAACATGTCTATTTCTGGTTGCTGATGAGAAATATTCACCTCTGTTTTTCTTGTTGTAGCTAAAATTAGATTCTATTGGACTTGAAGATGATAAACATATATGCCTGAAAGCTCTTATCAATGTTATTGCTTTGTTTCCACTACATTTCCACATATATTATGCCACTTATTTGTAAAATAAATCCACAAGACTAGAATTATTAACCAAATTTTGCAGATGAGAAAACAGACTCAGGTTTGTTCAAGGCAAAAGCCACAATGTCTATCATACTGTAGTTGAATGGATTAGGCTTCCATTGTTGGTTTGTGTTGTTTTATTTTATTTTTAAGTTTCCAGCTCACATACAAGATAGATCATTTTATAAACGATTGTTTTATATTGATCGTATGCATCTTAACACATTTATCCTTAGAAATAATAAATGGCCCCAGATGACCAGACCTGCTCAGATTATCCACTTAACTCGTAATATAGCTGAACTATATTAGAGCTCCAACAACAATGTGGACATTAGCCAAGAGGTAATGACATTGCTGAACTTCACTACTGGAACACAGATGTGAATGGTTTACCCCCTCTTTTCACTTGAACTCACTTCTAGTAAAAGACAATCCATTACTTTCATTCATTCCTATTCAGGCCTCTTCTGAAGGGAATTGGTTAACTCTTAATTGTTCTTATTTTGGGTGTCCCTGTATTTAGCAATAAAAATTACTACTAATTCAACATATGTGGTAGTAATATTATGATGAAAAATATTTATTTGAATGCTTCACAGAAGTTAATTTTCCTTTTAGTAGAAAAGAAATAAAAATGTTTTTTTCCAGACTTTATTTTCCGATTAAGCAATTGACCTTATTAAATGGTGATATTAAAAAATAAATCATAATTTTCCAGAATATTAAAATGCATTATATTGAAAGAAAAATTCTCTAGACTAAAAAGATCAATAAAACAAGCCATTAAAATTATCATCAGATAATCCTTTGCTTTCAAATGTATCTGTTGAAAACTGTTACTGGATGAGCTGCAAGGCTTTGTTTTGCTTGATCATGAAATGAATGTGACTTTCTGATCTGTATTCAACTGTGAACAGCTGCTCATTAATAAAAAGCCTTTAATGTCCAAGTTAGAACAGCAGGTCTAAAATTGTGCTTGCGGGGAAAACCATCCCTTTAGTGACAAGCCGGGGAACTGGGGTGGGGGAGATCTGGAAGCGCTGGGCTGTGTTTGCAAGGTCTGCCCTACCCCCTGGGAAGAGACGGGAGGTCAGTTGACAGGGCGGTACTGAGACCCAGCTGGAGAACTCAGAACAAGGAAGCCTATACAGGCTTTGAACTGGGAGAGTGAGTGGTGGCTTGGAAGCTGATAGAATGAATAAATCAGGACTAAATAAATCAAGCTGGCGATTGGGGGTTGGGTAGAGGCCAATCATAAGCCTTTAAGTGGGCAACATGATCTTGACACAGAGCAGGTAGAATTAACTATACCCCATGAAGTGGGGGCAATCCAGCAATAAGTCTTTAATCCATCAGCTTTACCCCTTACTGGCCCCTTACTTGATATTTGGTAGTTCCCCCACCCTCACTCACCCCACCAAGCCTTGGTCAGAGTATAGGACTTCAAATTGCACACTCCCAAGAGGTATTCCCCAAGCAAGATCCAAAATTACTGGCACCTGTAACCCCCAATTAGGGGTTTACTACTCAACAATTAGAGTAAAGATGATTTTAAGATAGTCTTTTGCAGGTATTTTAAAAGTAAATTTCAACTGTACAATCTTTAGCAAACTTTGTTTTGTTTTTATGTTGGGAAACAAGTTTTCACTAACTTTCTGAAAAAGTATATACTTTTTGATTTGTTTCCCTTGAAAATGGCACATTTAATAAAACAAGAATTATAAAAAGAAGACAATATTATGTTATAATAATTTGGAGCGAAGATATAAATTTCTAAGGAAAAACATTTTGAAAACATGTTTACGTCAGGAGATAGGGTATTGGGGATTATTGGAGGCCTGGGATCCACAATCATTTTGGAAATTCTGAACTACTGTTTAGGAGATACTAAGGTTAGTGCAGGTGTTTCAGGAACTGCCGAGGGTTTAGTGGGCTCGGGGAGGTGTAATAGCTGGGAATGATGTCGGGTAGCAGTAATAGCAGTAGTAGAGGTAGCAACAGCTGTTATCTGTGAATGTTTGCTGTGTGCCAGGCTCTACCCTTACAACTTCGCAGGCATTAGCCATTCCACGAAGTAGGAACTGATATGGCCATTTTAAATATGCTTTCATTGATTTTGAGAGAGAGGAAGGGGGAGGGAAAGAGAGAAACATCAAGGCGAGAGAGAAACATAGATCGGTTGCCTCCAGGAAGCACCGATGGGACCTAACCCTCAACCCGGGCATGTGCCCTGACCGGGAATGGACCCTGGCGGCCCCCGGGTGCATGGGCCCAGGCCCAACCTACTGAGCAACACCAGGCAGGCTATTATGGCCATCTTATTGCTGCAAATAACATCCAAAGTTACACAGAATCATGTCAGACCTAGAGTCGTAAACATTCCCTTTCTTCTCCTTTTGGGAGTAAACAAGGATGAATAGAAATGTGGTACGGATTGGAATGGGGTTGGGATGGTGGTTCCAGACAGTTAAGGGGGTGGGCGGGTGCGGGTCAGGGCGACAGGGCACGGGCAGCTGTTGTCCAAAAGGGGCAGCACCGGGAAAACCAGGTTGGGGAACAATTTGCAACAACTGCTTTCAGCCTTTGCCGGTATCAACCTCTATCCTCCCTCGCCAGTCGCTTTGCCAACAGCGGAGCCGTGAGTTTCCCGAGGGCTCCTTGCCCACAACAGCGAAGAACCCGCGCCTTTTTTAACAGCAACAGGATAAAAAAGAAACAAAAATCAGGCTTCCAAGAGAGAACCACAGGACGAAAGAACACCCTAGTTTGGGGCAATGGCGAGACCAGGCTGCATGCGGGGGGAGTGCCAACTCTTTTAACTTCCAGTTAAAGCAAATTCCATCAGAAATTCTAGGAGGAGTCTAAATCCGAAATTAAGGAGCATTTCGCACCCTCCGGTGGCGGAATAATTGAGCTCTACCCACATTCAGATCAGACGGACACCGCGGGGGCTCCTTCCGTTTTTGCCGTCTACACGCTGCTTTCCCTGTCCCCCCCACCCCCAGGGCAGAGGGCGGAGCAGTAAGGGGCATGGTCGGAGCCGAGACGCGCTACGGACGGCAGGACCACGCGCGACGGACCCGGCACTCCGCCACGGCGCCGCCCCGCACAGCCAGCAACAGCCACCAACTCCCACCCCAGCGCCAGCCTCCGCCGCGCCCGACGCCGCTCGCCCCGCCCCCGGCGCTCATTGGCTGTCAGACCCGCAGCCTCTCGCCTATTGGTCCAGACGGGACGTGTGGCGAAGGGGCGGAAGTGCGGGGCCCGGAGAAAACCCAGAGCCCCCTCCAGGAGGGCGTAGAGAGGGAGGAGCTGGGGGAGGGCTTCCCGAGGAGGCGGCGGCCATGGCAGCTGCGCGGCGGCAACGGCGCCTGCGACGGAGCGCGCGCCCGGCTTTGAATGAGCGGGGCTGGGACTGAACCGGCGGAGCGCGAGCTCGAAGAGGCGACCGGCAGCGCGCGCGCGCGCGCCTTGCATGCGTGTGTGTGTGCGCGCGTGCGCGCGCGCGGCCCGCGGCAGCTCGGAGCCTCCGCCGGGCGGGCGGGAGGGGGAGGGGCAGGTGAGTGTGTGCGGCTCGCGCGCGCCCGCGAGGGGCTTCCCTTCCCCATCCCCGTCGCCACCCTGGCCTTGGGGTGCCCTCTGCCCTTGTCCGGTCAGCCCTCCTCTTCGCTCCGCACTCGGCATCCTCCCACCTTCCCCCCTCCGGCCCCCCCCTTGACCAACTGCCATGCTGGGGTACTGTTTCCGGGTCAGGGTGGCCTGTGGGGTGAGGGCACGGCGATTGGGAGTGGGCCCCCGGCGTGCAGCCCTCGCCATGCCGCGCTCACGCCTGGGCGGTCGGCCCGCGGGGCGCCCGCCGTCCGGGAAACTCCCGAGACCCCCTGCCGCCTCCCCGCCCCCGCAGGGAAATGTGCGGGTCCTTTCCGCCCTGTCTTTGCAGACCTTGCTGCTTTCCCAGGCAGATGTTTCCAAAACCCAAATCCCAGTCCACCGGCACCAACTTTTAACAGTGCGCCGTGCGCATGGCGCCGGGTTGTGTAACCCGAGGACGCCGTTGTCGTTTTGCTCGTCTGTGCAGTGGGTGTGAGCCTGCTGTTGGCCAGGCAGGTGCAGGTGGGTGGTCTGACGTGGTCAGGCATTTTGGTGATGAGACGCCTTCCTTTCGGGTCATTCATTCCGGAGACTGGAGCCCGCCTGTGGGAGCGCCTCCGTGGGGTCTCGTCCTTGCGGGCCGGGCCTCGGTAGCCGGATCCGGTTCGGTGTTGGGCTGGGACCCGCTTCTCGCGTTCCGTTTCCCGTGCCCCTTCTCTCGCCACCGCCAAACTGTGGTTTTGGACATTTAAGTGCATTCACCTTCAAGCAGAGTTTCTCTTTGGAGCCTGGTGATCCTCCTTCACCTACTTCAGAGAGTTGCAAACGTGATCGAGGATATTCTGTGTTAAATCCGATGTGGTTTTTCAGAGGTTGGTCTGAAAGACATGCGCAGTGTGTGACAGTCTTAGGGGTACAGCTCCTGGGGAAGTGTTGGCTCCGGGGTGCACCGACGCAGACTGTGGCTTGACTTAGTTTAATAAATGGTAACAATGTGGAGACTGAAAGGGGCTCCCCGGTGGTTTACGTTGATTTACAGGGAGGAGATTCAGTCTTTCAATGTCTAATGCAGGATTCTGTTTTAACGTTGTAGGTGAATCTTTTCCCCTTGACATAGCGGAGGTGTCTGTCATGTCTTTTGATTTTCTAGAGATGTCATTTCTACAAAGGCCCCGAGGATTGGTTGGTTCGTGGTTCCGAAACTTACCTTGCGATAGCGCACGTGTTTGTATTTTCTTAGTAATTTTTAATGACATGTTAAGTTTAAATTTAGATGATAGCATATCTGAGTTCTAGAAAATGCTTTGAGGCAACCAAAGTGCAAGTTAGGCTAAGACACGTGCTTATCAAGTTGGTGATCTCAAGACCATCTCAAAAAGCAAACGAGGCGATGAGTGTAACATTAAAGGTTTCCCAAGTGGGATATGGCGTGGGAAGAGCCGGAGCTTTGGGTTCAGTCCCTCTAAATCCTGGGTGAGCCTCTGAGCTTCCCTTTCATCTGTTCTTAAGGTTCCAGTGAGGTGCTAGAACATGCATTGTCTAGAACAGCGATATTCAAGAGGCACGCTGGTCTCCTGCAAGAATTTTTACAACATGCAATACCTGACTATTTAGTCAGGGGCACTGACCTCATTTCCCTTAGATTGTCAAATTAAAAATGACAACAGCCAACACAATAGCTGTCTGGTGTGAACCAATCAAATTTATACCTAATTTTTTTGTCACATTGGCAAAAAAAAATATTTTTTGGTGTGCTGCAGAATTTCATTAATTAGTTTATGTGTGCTGTGAGATAAAAAAGATTGAAAATCGCTGGTCTAGAACATGTTGGGTGCTCAAGGAATGTTAATGTCTCTCCATCCAACAAATACCTGAATCCCCTACTATGTGCTTGGCATTGGTTAAGACCTAAAATGCTAAATTAAGCAAGACTGATGGGGGCTCGGCCTCCTTCCCTTGCATTATCACAAGCTTGGGACAGCTGAGCAGTGAACACAGTTTCTCAGTACTGGGTCAGTAGTATTTCTCATCATTCTTGGTAGAATCTGTTACATAGTAGGTGCTAAGTATATATCTTCAAGGAATTGAGTTGAATTGATTGTATATCTTCAATGAATTGGAACATCAAGTAACTAGGAGTCCCAAAGAATATTCCTGTCTGCAAATCAGTGTAATTGATAAAATCAAGTGTTGCTTGATAGTCAGCTTGATTGCATTTCCCCACTTAAGTGCAACTGGTTGGGAAATTTATCTTGGAAATTATAATATCACCAAATTTCTAAGAATGTTTATTGTTAGTGAGGTATTCTTGGCTTTTGAGTTAAATAGACCTAGGTTTGAATTAAAGTCATTGGGTATGGAAATGTGCTTACTCTCTGTGCTTCAGTTCTGTGAAATGAGAGCAATAATATCTCATAAGATGATTTTATGAGTTAAGTGAGAATATTAGATAGTGCTTGGCACACAGTACCTGGTCAGGGAATATTAGTTCCTCTCTCTCATTAATCACAAAAGCAAATGTTTTGTAGAATGAGAAAATTCTTAATTGCTAGTATTTCATATTTTTTGTGCTCGTAATTGTTTCAAAGTTATGTGATTGTGCTAACATAAAAAATACACTTGATTGTAGATCCCATTGAATTTTCTACATACACACAGTTTTACTTCTTCCTTTCCAACCTGAATGCCTTTTATTTCCTTTTCTTGTTTGATTGCATTGGCCAGAACTTGCACTATCATGTTGAATAGAAGTGGTGAAAGCAGACATACTTGTGTTATTCAGTCTTAGACAGGGTCATCCCCTGCCACTAATATTGTTGTGTGTCGTTCAGTAAGTATTTTTCAAATCAAATGACTTCAGTGGTAACTGGAAGTAAAATTTCCAGTTGTTTCATCAGAAAAAGTGGATCTATTATTGACAAAATATTCTCATCCTCGCAATAGTTTCATGCCATTGTGGTCAGAAAAGATGCTTGATATATCAGTTTTCTCAAATTACTTAAGGCTTGCTTTGTGGTCTAATATATGATCTATTCTGGAAAATGTTCCATGTACACTTGTGGTCTAATATACGATCTATTCTGGAAAATATTCCATCTACACTGTAAAAAAATGTGTGTTATGCAATTTTTGATGCATTGTCCTACATATATCTGTTAAGTCAATTTGGTCTAATTTTCTGTGTTGATGTGAGTAAAGTATTAAAATCCCCTATTGTTATATTACTGTGGATGTCTCCCTTATGACCATTAATAATTGCATATATTTCAGTGCTTCTGTGTTGGGTGCGTAGATATTTATGATTCTTATAACCTCTTCTTGGATTGGCCGCTTTATAAATAATGTGATATCTTTTTTTGTCTTTTTTTTACACTTTTTTGTTTTAAAGTCTATTTGTCTAATATGAGTATTGCTACCCCATCTTTCTTTTTATTTTCCGATGGAATATCTTTTTCCATTTCTTTACTTTCATTCTGTTTGTGTCTTTCAGTTTGAAGTTAGTCTCTTGTTAGCAGCCACTCTATGTCTTTATTGGACCATTTAATCCATTTACATTTAAAGTAATTATTGATAAATGTGTACTTACTGCCATTTTGTTATTTGGTTTTTGGTTTTGGTAGTTTTCTATTCTTTTCATCTTTTTTTCTCTCTTCCCTTTGGTTTGCTAGTTTTCTTTAGTGTTTCAGGGACACCCTGTTTTTCCTGCTTGATCCCATTGTTCAGGAAGCAAAAGGCTCAGGGCAGTGTACCTGGGAACAGCTGTGGTGATCTTGCAGGTAATCCAAATCCCAGGAATAGAGCTCCTTCCCACCTTATGAATGTGGAGGGAAACTTAAACAATGGTGCTCACTGGTCCTGACCGCTGAGTTCCTGCAGCTCCTGAAGGGCTCCCATGGCTTCCGAGTCTTCTCTATTTGTATCTTCCTCTTGTTGTTCAGAGGCTGTTTATTCAACCCTCAGTTGTACAGGAGTCATTGTTGTCTGTGTATGTGTATATTTGGGAAGAGGTGAAATGAGTTCATTGTCCTCCACCGCCACCATTCTGGGCCTCCCATGATTTACATTTTAATTTTAAATTTAATGTGCTATATTTGTGGTTTATAAAGAAAAAAAATATGCCTGTTTTTCATAGCTTATAATAGGACTTTTAAGCTTGACTTCAGAACAGGAATATAGCTTGTAAAATCAACTTAATGCATTTATTTTTTGTGCCTTTTCCACAGGTTTTGGTTCCCATCATGGCTATCACACAGTTTCGGTTATTTAAAGTTTGTACCTGCTTAGCGACATTATTCTCCTTCCTAAAGAGATTAATATGCAGGTAAATACATTTTATGTTCAAATTGACCTGTTTATCTTCTTCCTAGTTAGATACCTTCATCTGATGCATGCTTTTCATTTTTATCTTAATGAACAACTCTTAATTACTGAGGTACCTAATTCTAAAATTGGAAAAGATCTTTTATAAGCCTTAAATTACTGTCCATAGTGCTTTTACCTATGCTTGTTTTGATAGTTCTTGACATAAATTTTTTCTCCTTTTTTTTAGATCTGGCAGAGGACGGAAATTAAGTGGAGACCAAATAACTTTGCCAACTACAGTTGATTATTCATCAGTTCCAAAACAGGTAAGTTTTTTTCAAAAGGTTGAATCAGTGTTTTGGAACCATATTTTTCAAACTGGATTTCAGACCATTTAGTATGTCATGAAATTAATTTGGGTTTTTGTTGTTACATATTTTGATTCTAAAGTTTTTACTTGGTTTTTTATTTTATTTCCTATTGTTTGGCTGAGATTTTCTATTTTTTTCTTACTGGTTTCAAGAGTGGTTGCTTGTTGGACCACTTTTATAATAGTTATTTTAAAGTCTTAGTCAACATTTATATCACCTGGGGATTGGTGTCTGTTGATTGACTTTTCCTATGTGAGTTGAGATTTGTTGATTTTTGTGTGCTGAATAATTTTGGGTTATTTCACAGACATTTTGAATATGTTTGAGACCCTTACCTTACTTAAATACTATCAAGAATGTTAATAGCCCTAACCGGTTTGGCTCAGTGGATAGAGTGTCGGCCTTCGGACTGAAGGGTCCCAGGTTCGATTCTGGTCAAGGGCATGTGTCTGAAGGCAGCTCATCAATGTTTCTCTCTCATCGATGTTTCTAACTGTCAATCCCTCTCCCTTCCTCTCTATGAAAAAAAAAAAAAATGTTAATATTCTTTATGTAATCAGGCAATCAACCTGATTAGGCTTAGGTTGTAAGTTCCAATCCTCCTTTTGTGGGCTGTAGTTCTAATGTCAGTTCAGTTTTCTAAGTATTTGCTTTTCTTTTGTTTTGTTTTAATGGATATAACAGGATGTCTAACTCAGAGTAAAAGTATTTTTTTTTAACTTTTAATGTAGTTTTGGTTTGTGAAATAAAATTTATATTTTCCTGTTGGTTAAAAATGTTTGAAACCTAATGTTTTAGCAAGCCCATTTTTCTAATAAACAATGAATGAAATGTCAGTTAGGTTCTCCCTATATGGTGACAATATTGATCAATTAAATTTAGACAGATATTGAAGAGTGGACTTCCTGGGATGAAGATGCTCCCACAAGTATAAAGATTGAAGGAGGGAATGGGAATGTGGCAACACAACAAAATGCTTTGGAACAACTGGAACCTGACTATTTTAAGGACATGACACCAACTATAAGGAAAACTCAGAAAGTAAGTTAAAGATTTGTGTTTTTAGCAATTAAACTATGAAGCTGCTTTTCATATTTAAAATTAGACAGTATAACTAGTAACTAGTACTGTTAGAAAACCTATTTCTGATCATTGATCTGTCATGTTAAAGGTGAAAGTTTATATATTCAAGTGACCTAGACACATCTAGTAATTTGTGCACATTTAAAAATTATATTTAGACAAATTCTGCTGTATATCAGAATTTGTGGAGACTAAGCTAAATAAAATACAATTCTGACCTTAATAGTGTACACAATTTAGTGATGTCTATAAACTAAGTGTTTTCTGTTGTTCGTAACCATTATAAAACTGAGGCAAGGCTCTGAGAACTTAGAGTAATTATAGTTTTGTGTTAGTCATCCATACTTTATTTAATCCCTTTTGAGTTGAATATGGATGATCACTTAAAGTGAATTATTAAAAAAGAACAATGGCTGAGTATTTTTCTTTTTTTTAATCAAATAGTACATATACTTAATAAAATTTTTATAATCATAGATTACAAAAGAACTTTTATTGAAAAGCAAAGGACTGCTGCCCCATCACTTTTCATAGGCAGTTCTACTTTCCAGAAGCAGCCACTCATACATAACTTTCTGTTTAGGTTTCTAGTGCTTTTCACTATATTTACATATCTCTGTCCATCTATCTATCTATCATCTGTCTGTCTATCTTGCTTAAATTGCTGTGCCTTGATTTACCATTCACAAACATTGTCCATTGATTTTATACTATGGTAAATGAGGGTTTATTTCATACTACCCTTACACTTCTTCCCCCTCTTTCAAATTTTATAATGTTATTATTCCAGTATACCTCACCAGTTACTCTGCTATTTAAAACACACACACACCTAAACTTTCATTTCTTGTTCAGTCAAGCACAGAAAATATTTTTTTATACATATGCTTTTTATAATTGAGGAACTTATTTGTTCCACATTTCTCTGTTAGAGTTTTTCACCCTATTCTACCTTTCATCTAGTTTCAGCTATATGTTTATATTTTCAAGGCTGATAACATTTACATGCTATAATCATAATTGTTTTTGTTGAGTTATCTAAATGTCTCAGTGCTGAAAAGCATTAAGTTGTGTATTTTTCAAGGAGTTTAAGTGACTTTCTTAGTATTTTGGAAGTATATTGCTGCTCTTAATAGTAACCCAATATATTACAATAGTCCCTAATAAATTAATTAGAATGAAAATGCTTTTAAGTTACAAAGGTAATACTACTGGCTTAAAAAAGTTAATGTATTTATAGATATCTACATGCATAGGGGGCTGGTTATACTGTAATAGGATATAGCTTTTTTTCTTATTTAATACTGTGACTAAAAGTGCCTAATTACATTTTGGGGACCTGAGAAAGAAAGCAGGGAAAGAGGAATGAGGAAGAGGAAAATGTATTATTGCTTTTTAAGAGAAATACAGTGTTTCTCACTATGCAACTGATTTGTGTGACAATTAAGAATTTTGGTACTTTTTATAGACTAAAATTTTTTTTACATTGTAAATTTTAAAAGAAAAAAGGTAGAACATATCTAATAATAGACAAACATGGTAATTAACCGTACCTTCGCTACGCCTCCCATTGGCTAATCAGCGAGATATGCAAATTAATCGCCAACAAAGATGGTGGTTAATTTGCATACATAGGTGCAAAGCGGCGGAGCGAAGACTGAAGGTGGCTCCGGCCAGAGCAGCGAAGACTGAAGGCGGCTCCAGCCGGAGCGAAGACCTGGGTCCCGGGTGCCGGAGGAAAACTGGTGCTCGGCAGCCAGGGGAAGGGAAGGCCTATTGCACGAATCTTTTCATGCAACAGGCCTCTAGTTTAAGATAATTATAAAATGCTTGGTTAGTTAATTATTTTGTCTATATTTATGTAGTGATGTATAAAATATTCCTATAATTCTATTTCAATTAATCTTTCAGATCATTATTAAGAAGAGAGAACCATTAAATTTTGGCGTCCCAGATGGTAGCACAGGTTTCTCTAGTAGATTAGCAGCTACACAAGATATGCCATTTATTCATCAATCAGTAAGTATGTTAATGGTATCTAAGCCAGGATTGCTTTGATTCTGTTTTCTTTAAAGAAGAAGAAAAACAATAAAAATGAATTGAAGATAGTATTTGTATTTCTGTTACTTTGAAACATGTTTGTCAGATTGAGGGAGGCTAATCTGGAGTTTTACTATTCCTGTTCTTTATGAGATTGTAAATTACATTGGATACTAACATCAGAGTCCCATTGTATACATGAAAGATAGAGACAAAATGTTATTAAATACGACCTTTAAAGAGATTACCACTAAAATTTAACCATAACAGCAGGTTATTTTTAAGTGAGTTGTGAATTGTTCCCTAATAGATTTTATTTACCTTTAAAGTATGATTTGACTTTAAATGTGTTTGACTTAAATACCTTTAAGGCTAAAAGTAGTGAGGGAAGTATATCACTGCAGTTCTCAACCTTGGAAACGTATCAGAATTACCTCTAAACTTTTTAAATACACCAAGGTCCAGACCTAAGCTTAAACATGCTTTGATAGACTATTGATTAGTAATTTTAATTGATTATATGCATCACCTATTGTTGTAGAACAACCCCACAGGGAGTTGCTTAAAACAACAATAAACATTTTTCTTCACGTACAGCTTATGTGTGTCAGGAATCCAGGGGAGACTAAACTGGGTGGTTCTGGCTCAGGGTTTCTAATGAGTTTCCAGACAAATCATTAGCTGGGGCTGTAGTCATCTGAAGGCTCGCCTGGCATTGGAGAATTCATTTCAAAGGTGATTCACTTACATGCCCAAAAAATTAATGCTGGTTGGTTTCACAAAGCCTCAAATCCTTGCAATGGACCTCTCCATAGGGCTGCTTGAATTTTCTTATGACATACTGCTGACTTTCCCAGAACAAGTGATCCCTGAGAAAAAGAGCATGTAGGGGTGAAGCCACAATGCCTGTTTATGACTTAGCTCTATTAGTGACACACTGTCACCTCCACTTTATTTTATTCATTGGGAGCTAGTTACTAAATCCAGCCCACGTGCAAGGGGAGAACTAGGCTCCACCTCTTGAAAGAAGGAGTATCAAAAAATTTGCAGACATAGTTTTAAACCACTACATCTGTCAGTCTGTTCATCTGTCATATTTGTTTAAACTACACAGATGCTTCTGAGGTCTCTCTCCAGGGGTCCCATGTTTATATACATTTTTTATTCAGTGATCAGAAACTATTTTTGCTAATGCCAGATGTTATGCTAGGTGCTAGTAATGTCGTGGAAAGTAAGCATAACAGGCAGGTCCTTGCCTCAGAAGAATGCATTCTCATGGGGAAGGTACAATGCCAAATAAATGATCACACACATAATAAATATTACAAACTTAGATAACTCCTATGCAGGTACATGATCCTACAATAGCACAATAGCACCATAGATATTTCTCTAAAAGAGCATAACACCAGAATGCGCAATTTTTTATTTTCTATTTTAAATTGTAAATATTCATATATGTATGCTCCATATTGGTAAAGTCATTCAGAATTCCTCAGTGAATTAGTACACGTATGCCACCTAACAGTAATTATATGATATTATAACATAATTATAGCTCATTATAAAGTTGTAAATCAATAACTGCTTAAAGAGTTGGGAAGGGGTAAAAAGGGTAGGTAGAGATTGTCTCCAATGCTTTTCCTCCCAAGCAGACAAAATAAAGGGGCATTGCCTAGGAGAGAATGGTAGTAGACTCCTGCACTTTGTTCACTACAACAAAAATGTTTTATCACCCATTCCACAAATAAGGTTCTTCTTTTAAATTGCACATTCTATTTTTTTGGGGGGGGGGGGGGGCTTATCATTTGTATTGTGATAGCTCTTTTTTATACTAAGGATATTAACTTTTTCTGTCATCTTTTACAGTATTTCAGCTTTATATTTTGGTTTGAATGTTTTTGGTGTATTTAAGTTTTATATAGCAAATCTATCAATCTTTTACAATTTTTTCTTTTTTTACTTAGAAGGCCATCTCTACTAAAGGATCAGATATCACTCCTTTTTATAGTCGTAGTAGTTTCACTTTTTTTATATCTAAATTTATATACAGTAAAAAGTCAAAAACCTCAGTGGAAAAATGGATAAATGTACAAATAAAATAGATGTAACTTGACAGCATGAAGAAAAATAGATCTTACTAGTTCTCAAATTCAGAGTAAAATAATAAGACATCATATTTAGATGTTAAAGTAAAGATAGGAAAAATAATTGCCAGTATTGACAAAGGTACAAGGAAACAAGCTTTTACCTACTGCTGTTGGGAGGATAAGTTGGTACAACTTTTCAAGAGAGTCATTGTATTTTGCTTCAGTGGCTTTAAATATCTTTTCTTTGATTTAGCAGTTCTACTTTTTAGAAATTTATATTAAAGAGATAATTAGAAATAATTTTAAAACAATTTTAATAGGATATTACATTTATGGGTAGGAGGAGAAAATTTAACATCTTCATTTCATTTTTAGGTGTAAGTGCTGAAAAAGAGAACATAATAAATTTGTTCACAGATTGGTTCTAGTTATTTTATGCACATAATCACTTCCACACCTCACTAGACACATTCCAGAATGAGCATTTTCATTGTCTGTGGAAGAAAAAAGTGAACTTTTAGAATCTGGGAAACAGTGGGTAATAGTGGCCAGGAAGACAGTGGGAAATAGTGGCCAGCCTGATGGTAAGTAGGACAGGAAAAGCAGCACAATATGGAAGCGCTCCAGTAGAGTAGGTTTTGCCCGATTCCTCATTTTGCTTGGGACCCCGACAGTAAGTGTCACTGAGAAATCTATACAGTTCTTCTGCTGAAGTGAAGATGACTGTGCTAGTTTGAAACTTGGTTTTTCTCTTCATCTCCAGCACAGAGTTGTCCAGTCAAGCATCTCTAATTCCGTCTTCTCCTTCTGCCACTCCGACCCCAACCCCTTCCTCTTACTGAAAAGAGAAACAGAATTGGTTTATTCTTGTCCATTCCAAACTATAGTAGGCAAAAAAGAAAAGTTATGTTAAAGGAGTATTCTTTAAAACAAAGGAGATAAAAAGTGGGACTTGCCCAGGACTGGTGAGTGCTGAAAGTCAGGAACCCCTCCATTGCAGGCAAACCAGAAACAAATCATTTGGGCCTTGTGTAGGACTTGGTGACATGGTATGGACCTGGCGCAGATACAGGGGGATGACAGGGTCTGGATTATATTTTAAAAGATGCTCTTGTTGATTGCTGAGGGGAGAAAGTATGGCTATATTGTAGTTTTGTTTTTTTATTGTAGCCTGAATTAGGTGACTTGGATACCTGGCAGGAAAATACCAATGCATGGGAAGAAGAGGAAGATGCAGCCTGGCAAGCAGAAGAAGTTCTGAGGTATTTGAGTAATGTTTACATTGCAACATGAGTAGAAGGACTAGATTTGTTCATGTTACACTTGAGGTCAAGAAAGCTTATTCTGCCAAATGGTACATTTTTCTTCATTCTCATTTGAACCTAATATAGGATATATATATATTTTTTAATTTCAGACCATGTATGCTATTTTATGTGGTTAAAACCTCACAGAAACCAATAATGTATAGTATTATAGAAGCAAATTAATAATTTTTAATGGGAAATAAGATCTTTTAGATATATACACTATATTTGTACTTCATTCCCTGTAAAATATACTTATCTCTTGAAATGTCCTACTATGAAATGCGAGTCACCACTATGTCACTGAGAAAGCTATACAGTTCTTCTGTTGAATTGACGATGACTGTGCTAATTTGAAACTTGGTTTTTCACTATGTATTCCTCCAGGTCAGAAATTATACCTTTCTTTTTGTTTTCCCATGGACTATCATAGTGCTTAGCCCCTCAAATATGAATTAAAATAACTTGTATAGCATTCTACATTTGTATGTGTATCTGAATTGATGCATTCAAAGCCCTATGAGGTAGATAATATAAGTCAGGTACAGCCCATTCTACAGAAAAGAAAATATACTGGAGGGTTTCGGGTTTATTTTTGTTGGTTGGTGTGTTCTTATTTCTTTGTTTTTGTGAGTAATAAACTTAATTCTTGCTAGCTGGATTAGCTCAAAGAGTAAAAGTAAAATTTGCTTAAGAGAGTTTGTAACTAGCATCACTGATGAAAACTCAGCTATATAAATGTATCTAAATTATGTTTGCATCTTGAAAGATAAGATAGTAAAATACAGCTATTTTATTTTAAAAGATTGCTTTTATAATAGGGATAGAAAATGAATTGCCCTTTATCTGACTATTTTAACAAAACGAACTGATTTCATTTTTGTATATTCTTTGCTTGTCTTTATCAATAAATTACTATTACCTTGAACAACCAGCAGAGGGTGCAGTTAAGTAACTGGAAGTCATAACTGACTTTCTTTTTTGGTCTTGTCCTTGTTTTCAGGCCCCCCGCCCCAACTAAGGGGTCCATTTTAAAAGTCAGTAAAATTATGAGAGTTTTAAATATTTAGTTCCTATTTGGTAGTTATTCAGTATAAAGGAAATATTTTTAAAATTTCACACACCATCATTTATATTGTATGGATTGTCCAAAAAGATAAATCATTTACTTTTTTACTCTCTTTTTTGGATAAATCATAGATATTGAATTCTGAGTATTTTAGAACATATTGGGGATTCTACTAACCACAAGGATAAAGGAAAGGGCTGTTTATTTTGAACCCAGCAATCCTAATGACAGCACTGTAGAGCACATGAGTTCACAAATATCTGAACATTCGCTGTGCAAAACCTTCTCTTTCCCACCCTATCCTCTTGTACCCTGAATGAAACAAGACCAAAAAACCAAACTTAGTGTTTCACATGATACCACATCTTAGTCAGTAGAAGACATGCTTCGTGCTGCAAAGTTGCTTAAACTCCTACCACTACTACGATCAATTTCATTCAGGAAGAAGACTGATACTTTAGTAATTCCAGATGTGTATCAACAGAAAATATATTTTGTCTGCAGTAATCTCTAAGTTTCTTCTTGTGCCAGAAACATGAATTGTTGATGTTTATATTTCAGTTACTGACCAGGTCAAAGCTTGATTATCCTATTTGTTTGTAACATAGACAGCCTTTTATAATTCTTTCCCTATCTCCCTTTTTACCATGGGCATTTTGACTTTTTTAGTGCAAATTATCAGTTTTGCTTGAAAGTGGGAGGAGCTAGTGAAAACTAAAATTTTAAGAATTATTCTTTTAAAGCTAGTAAATTGGTGGTGATGGTCAAAATGTTGCCTAGCCCTGATTGGTTTGGCTCAGTGGCTAGGGCGTCGGCTTGCGGACTGAAGGATCACAGATTCGATTCTGGTCAAGGGCATGTACCTTGCTTGCGGGCACATCCCCAGTAGGGGGTGTGTAGGAGGCAGCTGATTGATGTTTCTCTCTCATCAATGTTTCTAACTCTCTATCCCTCTCCCTTCCTCTCTGTGGAAAAAAAAAAATGTTGCCTAAAACAAGTTTCTACTTTTTGAATTTTGGTCATTTATAACTGCTTACTCCCAGTTGTAAGTATAATTGAGATTTGTATATACATTTCACTTACTGTAGTCCGCTTGCTACTACATATATAGGTAATCTACACTAGATTTTTCTTTATATAACCTAGTGTGGCCTATGCCATGCCCAACTGTGCTACAACTTTCTTCCTCAACCCTGCATGTTTCTTATTTTCTCATACCCTAAACCTTTAGATCTAGGACCAACTTCTATTTCTCTCCTTAGGCTTATTGCATCACCCACTGCTACTCTCATGATGTGCAATAATTAAACATCCTGCATGCTGCCCCTTTATTAGTAGAGCTGGTCAAATGTTAATCCTTAAGTAGAAGTCATATCTATGTTCTTGACATCCTTCACTGATTTTCAATTATTACAGTAACGGGAGATTGAATCGTCAGTATCAGCCTTTTCTGAGTGGTATATAAAAAAAGCAGTGAAAAGAATGAAGACTTTTTACCTACATTTGATGCTGCTAAAAAGGCACTGCTATTTCTTTCTGGAGTGTATTTGCCATTTTACCTGTGTGGTATTTTCTAAAAGTGAAAATGGGAATATGCTTCTTTTCAGGCAACAGAAGATAGCAGACAGAGAAAAGAGAGCAGCGGAACAGCAAAGAAAGAAAATGGAAAAGGAGGCACAGCGGCTAATGAAAAAGGAGCAAAACAAAATTGGTGTGAAACTCTCATAACAAATGTTCTTCAGATGTCATAGTGCCAGTGGGAGAAATATGAAATCCACAACCCAAGCAACATTTGTATGAATCTAAGAGTATTTCCCGAATACAAACACACTGTTTGATTTAATGCATTCATCAGGCCATTCAGGACACTAGGATTCTGTCGAAGTACCTTGAACTTGTAGTGATTGAGACTCAAAAAAACAAAAAAGACTTATGAGACAATATTTTCTTCAACATGTTCCATTATAAGACAGTTGTTTGCTGTAAGCAAATTATTACAAACGGAATATACCAGTACCTCTTCAAGCTGGTGTTTCTAGCTGAATAAATGGGTGTAAATAATTTTGTGGTGGAAAGAACTCTGTCGTCTATAATGTTCTTCATTGTGCATAATGATAAAATAAATAATTTTAAATATTCACTTGTTTCCATGATTACCCGACCTAAATCAGACAAACTTGCAGGGCTTTAACTTTTCTGTTTCTGTTGTCAGAAGCTGGTGTTGGCATACATTTCCTCTAATTTGGACTGGCATTGTTTATATTCAATACAACATTAAAGAATTCAATGATTTTAGTTTTCAAGAAAATAACATTAAATGCAATTTTATTTATCATAAAGATTTTTGTACGTCATTGTTTTCTTTTAGATGGTGTTATAATGTTATAAATATTTATAATTTATATTGCATGTATAAGCACATTGAAAATCAGATAAAATGGCAAACCAATTTGTTTTACATTATTATGACTGTGAGTTTTAGAAACTAGTATCAGTAGTTTTTCCTTTTTGTTGTTGATTTTTAGGATGTTATGGTCTCTTTAAGAACCTTAGTTCCTCCTCCCCAAAACCCATTCATTTACAAATGCAGAAAGCCTTTAGTTCTACTCTTTCAAAGCATTCAGATGATTTCTGTATCAGTTTTACATATCTGGTGTAATGCAGGTTACCTGTGTTGGCCACAATATTGATTTATTAAATTATAAACCAAGATAGGAATAACAATGACTTTATTTTTGGTGTCCACTAGCTCTAAAATAGTTTTTAGGAAATAAGATAAATATTGTGTTCACAGGGTAAAAAATGTAGATTTAATTGTTTAAAATCCCAATAATTTTTTTCTCCACAATTAAAAGACATTCAGCCTGATTTTCTAGGGCTTTTAGAATTTTTAAAGGTTTATACTTTCTTAAAAGTTATTGCCCAAAATTAACATTTAGTGGATTTTTAAAATGTCATACCCCATAGGCCAAATATTGCTAATATATTTGAATTAAAATGATATTTCATAATAAAATGACAAACTATACAATGAGGGCTCTCTAAATCCTTGGACTAATCTTCCAGAGTAAATGTGACTGGAATCAGCTGAAATTTAACTTTGGCAAAAAGCTGCTTTTTATAGCCCCAAAGCACATTTTCAGATATGTTTATTAGAGAGTTTTTGCCAATAAACTTCCAACTAAATAGAATTAGATTCAAAATTTTAATAACATATAAATGTACATTTCCATTATTTGTATTTATTTTTGGTTATGGGAATTCAATGTGATTTTCTAAATTTGGGGTTCATAAAGGATAAACCTTCCCATAATACAATAAATTTACTGCTTTTCCCTAATACTTGACAAGTATCAAAGTCTGCTTTAGTCATGATTTTCGTGTGTGTGAGATTTTGGTTCTTGTTTATTTAGAAATAAAGACTGTTTAGGAATTATAGTTTGTATAATTAGGAAGAGATTTTTCTCGTGGAAAGAATAACAGTTCTGGACATATTTTTTCACTTCTGTTGGTATGTAAATTAAATTCCTGTATCAAACTGGTTATATTGTCCCAAAAGAAGTCATGGATCTAAAAACATATGATAAACATTCCATGGTAGCAAACTGGCTCTTTAGCTTCTAAGTTTATGGTTTCTGTTTTTGTTAATTTTCATAAGAAATACCAGTTTTAGAAGCTTATTAGAAGTAAAAAAGAAATACTAACAGGCATAGATAGGATAAGTGAAGTGCTACCCATTGTCTGAATTGAGTATTTCATGTACTGAGGTAACAAGTAATCAAAGTCATGTGAAACTTACGTTTTTTTATATATTCATTCATGGTTTCTAGCTATTTTCAATTATTAAGCTTTAGCTAGGGATACCCACTAGTTGACTTAGCTCTTTTTAAGTAACATGTTTGAGTGGACATTTTATTTCTTTATTATTTTTTAAAATTTATCTTTATTGTTGAAAGTATTACAGCTGTCCCCTCTCCTTTCCCCTTTGACCCCTCCACCCTGCACCCACCCCCCTCAGGCCTTCACCACACTATTGTCTATTTCCATGGGTTATACATATATGCATATAAATTCTTTGGTTAATCTCTCTCCACCCCTAACCCCTGCCTTCCCTCAGATTCGTCAGTCTGTGGACCTTTTATTTTATTTTTTTATTTTTATTTATTTATTTTTTTTGTGGACCTTTTAGAACTGACAATTAAGATTCAACATCTGAATTGCTCAGTTTTGGCATGTACTCACCTCTGGCCAGATCAGTGACTGCTCCTGGATGATTTTGGTGCTTGGGAAGAAGGTGGTAGCTATATAGAAACAGGCGTCTGGATGGAGTTTCCAAACACCACTCTGAACTACCACTGTAGTGTAAATCTAACCAACACCAATGTTATTTACTGAAGGGTTGGTCTGAACCAGATATAGCCAACACATTTTGTTTAGTCCTTGGGGATAACATACTGCCATGATTTTCATTCTTTAGCACCTTGTTCAAAGAAAATCTTTCATAAGATGTCTAAGCAAAGGCAACAGTTACCAAGGTGAGTGGTTCTGGCTGAAGCCAAATTGGGGGTGGGGGTAGGGAGCTCTAGGACCTATGGTTTGTTCAGGGGAAGGAGTTTCTCCCCACTCAGGCAGATGGGCGGGCTGCAGAAGATGATGGGTCTAGGCAGAGCTTATTTTAGTAGCTAATGACTTGTTCTTACCATTTACATAGATTTTTAAAATTTGAGTTGTTCTCTCCTAGTATGAAAGAGCTAGCTCTTTGTGTGTAATTCACTTTAATACAACCAAGGCTGTTCAAAGCTACAGCAACAGCTAATGACTCATATTCAACTGTTTGTTTTAAAATTTGCTTTCTATGTTTTATCTTCAGTGCTCCTTAGTCATGGCCATTGGGCATGCTCAGTAACTACAGTAAGTTTTGAGAGTAGTAAGATGCTTTTACACCAGAAGTCTCAATCTTCAGGGCTGGGAAGAGACACTGTTCTAGGAACCCCTCTTACAAAACCTCACAACAGATTTCTACCCTTGCAGGGCTGCTGCTGACACTGCTAATCCACAACAGGAGCTTTTACAGAGAAACCGAAGTGTGTGGCCTACCCGAGATCATGTCAGCCATGGCTATTTACGCAAGTACTTTGCCGATACATTGATCTGATCACACCAATTTGAGAGCTTCTCAGAGTTCTCAGAGCTGCTGCAAAGAAGGTACGTTGTTAAATTGCCTGAGTTTGGAAATCATTCCATGGATATAGTTTTAAGGATTAACTGAGACTGTAAGTGGCACATATATAAGTGCTCAACAAATGGTAGTTGTTATGAGGCCCTGTCCACACTTCTTTATGAGATCCTCTACACACTTTTCCAAATACTGGCTGTGCACTGATATAGCAGTCCCTTAATTTATATATAGAGAGTAGGAGAAGTTGCAATATTAATTTTTACCTAACCGTAAGTTGTTCTGCAAGTTTAATAAGAGAGAACATTTATCATGTGCTCAGCACTGTCTGAGAGTCTTTATGTCAATGATTCCTTGCACTCTGGTGAGGTAGACATCCCCATTTCACATGTAAGGAAACCAAACTTTAGAAGGGCAGCATTGCATGAATGGAAAGGAAAATAGCCAGCTTGGAGAGCAGGTTGTGGTAGTGGTCAATTAGCACTCTTCACTTCAAACTGAGCTGCCAAAGAGCCTTTAGAATTTCCTCTTTAATTTTAAAGAACTCTGTGAAGATGATGTTACAAATTACAGTAGATAATACCCATTTGTGTTTTCTAAGATTTAATGAATATGAAAGAAATTAGCTTGGCTTCTATTTTCATGTAAATAACTATATTTAAATATCAATGCCATGTAATTATGTATTTCCAGGTTGCTTGGTCAGATATTATAATTAAAGCAAAATGAGATGTGGTTTATATTCACACATTTGGGTGGGCCAATTAGCTCACTTGATTGGGTCATAATTCTAATGAGGCCAATGGCACAGGTTTCATGCATGTGAAGAACAGTACTGTACCCAGGACCTTCATGCTACAAACTGTGTCCCTGACCTTGTCCAGTCGTCTTTTTAACATGTATCTTCAGGATCTGGTTCAGAGAGTGATTGGCACAGAAAAATATCATCCTCATGCATAGAAACTTCAAAGGATGTCCTCTGAATCCATGGTTTGCTGAGAGAAATTGTTATGGTTTCTTATTCTCAGGTCAGTTTTGCCTCATTATAATATATTAACTTCTTCCTATATTGGTTTCATTTGTTAAAATATTCAAACCTTAATTTGAATCCTTAATTTTTATAGCATTGCAGTTTCCAAACCTGTTGACTATTGCTGAATAAAATAAGTGTATACCTATATTATGGAGAAAAATGACATCATCATTAGATATGTTGGCCCCTGAAATAAATTTTTTAAAAATTTTTATTTATTGATTCTTAGAGAGAGGAAGGGGAAGAGAGAGACAGAGACATTGATTTGTTGTTCCACTTATTTATGCATTCACTGGTTATATGTTGTATGTTCCCTGACCAGAGATGGAACTAGAAACCTTGGTGTATCTATATGACGTTCTAACCAACTGAGCGACCTGGCCAGGGCCTGAAATAATTTTTTTTTAAATTAGCTCAGTATTTATGGTAGTGGTAAGTAAAGTAAGATATACATAAGGATATAGATATATTTCTCTTGCCCCATTTAAGTTTAAAGTGCACAAGTGCTTTTTATTTCTTCTTGAAGCTCTGTGGTACATCTGAACCTCACAATTGCCTGTCTGTCTTAGTCAGAAGGAACCCTTCCAGAATCAGCTTGTACATGGTGATCCTTCTAAAACCTTTTTCCATGTACTGCTTTCAGTGGGAGATGGGAACATTATTAAGACTGCTTTCGTTTTTTCATTTTCTTTCTACAACAAACAAGCTAAAAATAATGTGCTGGTTCAGAAGAATTAAAGGTCAATTTAAAATGCCAGCACCTATTGTTTGCTCCAGAAAGCGACGCTGGCAAACCATTTCAGACACTGTGAGCTGTTTGATTGCAAGGGAGGGAGGGAGGGCCTTACTGTACCATCAAATTAGAGAAATATTGCAGTTGTTAATAGTTTTCATGTTCCAGTCCATTACAGCTCTAGTCTAGTTGGGCAAACATTTAATTTGTCAGTTATTCAAATAGCTTTGATCAGAAATGACACATACAGGGAGCCAGAGTGAAAATATCCCTGAAGGTGGGTCTGATAAGATCAAGGGGAGGAACTCCAGGGTCTCCCGGGAGATGCCTTTCACAGCATTCTCTAGGGGAGCCCGGGTGTGGGTTTTGCCTCATCATTTTACTTCACCATAATCCCAGATGTTATGTGGCCTCTACTTGGAGTGATAGGTCCTCCTCACAGTCAAGCCCACAGAGCACTGGCCAACGAAGTGCTGGGAGAAAAGGTTAGAAAACATCTCCACTAAGCATTCATTTGCATAGGACAGTGGAGGGTTGAGTCCTTTGGCATTACCCAGAGTACTGTTTATTCCAGCGATTTTCAATCTTTTTCACCTCATGGCACACATAAACTAATTACTAAAATTCTGCAGCACACCAAAAAATGTATTTTTTGCTAATCTGACAAAAAAAAAAGGTGTAATTTTCATGCATTCACACTGGACAGCTATTGTTGTGTTGGCTGTTATCATTGTTTTATTTGACAATCTAAGGAAAAAGAGGTCAGTGCCCCTGACTAAATAGTCCAGTATTGCATGTTTTAAAAATTCCTGAGGCACACTGGTTGAAATTGCTGGTCTATTTCAATGAACCAAGGGTTACAACCCAGGGGATCTTACATGAAATGGCAGTTGTTTTTTAAAAATCCTCACCCAAGGATATGTTTTAAAAAAATCTATTTTCAGTTCTAGCCGGTTTGACTCAATGGATAGATCATCGGCCTGTGGACTGAAGAGTCCCAAGTTGGATTTTGGTCAAGGGCACATGCCCTGGTTGCATGCTCGATCCCCAGTAGGGGGCATGCAGGAAGCAGCCAATGAATGATTCTCTCATCATTGATGTTTCTATTCTCTTTTTCCCTCTCCCTTTCTCTCTGAATTCAATACAAATATTTTTTTTTATTTTTTTTAGAGAGAGAGGAAGGGAGAGAGAAACATTGATTGTCCCTACAGGGGATTGAACCTGCAACCTAGGTATATGCCCTGACTGGGAATCAAACCTGCAACCTTTTAGTGTATAGGATGATGCTCCAGCCAACTGAGCCACCCGGCTGGGCTGAACTGGCAGTTTTCAAAGAACTGGTTTTCAAGCTGTTCTCAGAGGTGACACTGAAACCACCATAGAGGATGAGAAGGAAGTACGGGCAGGGCTCCAGGCCATAAAACTTCACTTTTATGTGTTTTATGTATTGGAGATTTGTTTAATGTTGAGTACATTTTTTAAAGAGATAGAATTTTTACAAAATTTAAAAACTACTGAAATATTCCAATCTTTTAACACAAACTCTTCTGAGTAGCAGTTAGACCTCTTCTGAATTTGAAATTCAGTAGAATCATTGTTATAACCATTAGTTATCACGATCATTGTGAGTGGGGGTGAGGTGGGAATCAGTAGTCACAGCCCAGCATCTCTTCCAGGGGTTTAAACATAATGACTTGACATAATTTTTTTTAATTCTATTTGGACTTTCTAATTGTTTTTCTTTGCAACAACTGGGAATTTGTTGACGTTCTTTCAAGCCTTCGTTGCTATATACTGCTATGTTTAATTGCCTAGGTTACTGCTTCCTTGTATACATGTTGCCTGGTAAGACTGGAAGTAAGTGAATTTTGTAAAAGTGCTCACGGAGCCAAAATAGAAGTCAGAAACTACCCCAAGACTTTTAAAATGAAAAAATCCTCAAAAGAAAAACACATCAGACCCAACCAGTACTTAGGGCCTGTGATAAATGCAAATCACAGACTTCCTTTTTCTCCTGCCCAAATGTCAGAAACGCTTGGCATCTGAGTACATTGCATTTCCCCTCCCTTTCTGAACAGCTCAACTTGGAAAGGTCAACATATCCCTTTGGGGAAAAATCTTTTCTTATAAATTGGAATGTTTGCACACATAACTGTCGGGAATGTTTAACATTTGCTTTGATGGGACAGCAATGTGTTCAGTAGAGAGGATTTGTTCTTTTTTTCCGTTTTCCTGCCTGTTTGTGCATCACAGGCATCCGAATTACGGGAAGCAACTCAGAGGCACTTCTTTCTATGGGATCAGATCATCCTGTCCACAAACGCAGCCAACGCCTAGGGCTGTGGAAAGGCAAGCTGTGCTGCATCTTGTATTTACTCCAGGGGACTCACTTGTGAAAGAACGTTCTGAATGAAAGCAGTAATTTTCCACAGACTATACATACTGAAACCTTGGAGAAGGGTGGAGGTGGCAGGGGAGAAACAGAAAAACAGAGTAACTGCTGGGGTGGGGGTGGGGAAGGAAAGCACAGTAGCTGCTCCAGGACCTCGGATTTTATCTGCACAATTTGTCTCGGTGTGGATAGAATATGTAGTTAACTTTGAACCATTTGGTTTACAGAAGGATGCAGGTCATTAAGACAACAAAACAATTTGCTCTTCATGATCTGCTGCCTCCAATTTGATAATCAACATAAATATTTGTGGTTCATGGAGAATTCTTTACCAGAGCCCGTCTTTCCATCCATCTTGATTTGATAAAGAACAGTGCTGTATTTGTGTGGTTATAATCATTTCTGTAGCAACAAGTGGACACTAAAATCACCCTTATAATTTTTCTTAAAGTAAAAATGGGTGGATTTAGCAATGACTAAAAATAAACACAAGGAGGGACTGTAAGGAAGATAACAGCATCTAGGTATTGGTTTGGGCTGGACTACAGGAAGGGACCTGAGTCAGCACGGCTCATTATTTTGGGACAGTTCCGGTTATTCACCTCCCAAAATAGTTTCCATTCCATTTCAGCCAAGTCTCTGTACGGCTGTGTGCTGAGTGCCCATGTGTGTTCCAATGGGAGCAATGGCCTTTCCGAGACAAACCATCACCCACATGCACGTCCTTGTGCCCTCCATCCTATTCCTTCTCATGTTCTCAAGGGCTCCCCCCCTTCAGCTGATCCTCTCTCCTAGGTCATCAATTTCTTTCTCTTCTTTGGCTCAGTCACAAAGTGTATAAATGTGCTCTAGCTCCTTCCAATATTGAAAACTAAAACAAACCCCTGTATCCATGTGCCCTTGTAACCATCACCTACTTATTTATACCCTTTCAGTAAAAACTTAGCCTAAAAAAAAAAATTAGCTGCATGCATCAATTTCTACTTTCTCTCTTCTAGTCACTCTCCAGCCCACTTCAATCTGGCTTCCATGCCCATTTATCCAAAGAAATGATCTTGACAGTCACTAAGACTTCGTGGTCAAAGCCAGTGGACATGTATATGTTCTCACGTTACTCAGGTAGGATTTCAACACAGTTGACTGGTCCACTCTTGAATCACTCTCCCTTCTGGTTTTCATAATAATACATGCACTAGTTTCCCTATTGTTGAGGCAAACAATTGCTGCCTTTTATCAGGCTGTTTTGTTGGGTCTTCATCCTCTATCTCAATGTGGAAGTGCCCCAGACTCAGTCTTTGGCCTTCTTCTTTATACTCTCCCTGGATGATTTCATCCATCCCATGGTTTTAAATAGTAAATAAAGGCCGAAGAACCCCAATTTTATAGCTCTAGCCCTGACAACTCCCATGATTTTCACATTCATATAAATATGCAATTACTCACTTGACATTTCCACACAGGTGTTTAATAGACATCTCAAATTTATTTTCCCAAACTTGTTTTTCTCGACCTCTTTATACTTTCAGTAAATGGCACCACCATTAACACAGGTGCTCAAATTAAAAACCTGAGAATCATCCATCCTTAATTTCTCTCTTCCTTAAACCCTACCTCACCCCCTAAACCCTACCTCACCCCCTCCCTACATCTAATCTATCAGCAAATCACAACAGTTCTATCTTCAAAGCTGTATCTTCAGTTATTCAACATAATCTCTATATCCACCTCCAAATTGTCATAATTACTCACCTGGACTATTTACAATAGATCTCTAAATGGTCTCCCTGCTTCTGCTGCTCCTGCCTGCTTACAGTGCAGCCAGAGAGAAGAGGGGTATAGAGAAAAAAGGGGAGAGGAGCCAGCGGGGGGGGGGGGGGGGAGAAGGGGAGAAAGAAACCAGATTATATTATTGTTCTCTTTAAAGTCCATTAATATTTCTCATTGCACTGGGAATAAATTCAACCCAACCCTACCATGATTTGCAAGGCACCATATGAACTAGCTTCTTGTGCACTTCTCCAAACCTCCTCTTCTCCTTCCCTCTGCTCTAGCCACTGGGCTCTTTGAAGCCCCTATAAAATGTTGAGCCCTTTTCTACTCTTGGCCTTTGCATTTGTTCTTTTTGCAACATTTTATTTGCCATATTTTTATGTGACAGGCTCTTTTTCACCCATCAGCGCTAATGTTTCCTTTCCTTCACCTTGTTTATTTCCTTGGAAGCACTTACCGCTATTTAAAATGATCTTGCTGACATATTTTATGTCTTTCACAGGCAGAATCTAAGACCTCTCAGGGAAGAAACAGTATCCTCCACCACTGAAGACCAAGCCAGTAAAGTGCCTAGCATGTGAGCACCCAATAAGAATTTGTTGGATAAATTATTTCATTTAACAGCTATTGCTAGAATCCCTACTGTTAAGTCGATGCTGAGAGGAACCAGGCTGAATGAAGTTAAAAAGCAAAATTTATAAATTTATTGTTACATCTGTGAACAGAAGGGCTGAGACAAGAATGTAATAAAATTTCTTAAACACTCATGTCTCTTGACCTGGCTCCTGTCGGCGTGGACCTAACACCTACTATGTGCCATATACTGTTTGACATAATTTATGAACAAAACAGAACACAGATTCCTGCCCTCAGAGAGTTAATATTTTATTGGGGGATGGGCAATAACCAAGGCATAGTAGATAAAAAATATAGCATTAAAGGTAAAAATTTCTACATGGAAGAAGAGTTTCTGAATGAAAGTTAGGATATTCTCCAGGTCGCTTCCCTTTGTGTGGTAAAGTGGAAAGGTATTTGCTTTGCTGACCCTTGAAATCTTGGCTTCAAAGATGAATTACGACATTCTGAGCACGTCTTTGAGGCTCAGCTCCCTCCTCTGTAAAATCGAGTAATACCCACTTCCCAAGATTGATGTGAAGAAATGAATACAGATCAAATACTATCTCATCCTTCCCCAGCCACCTACCCTCACCCTATTATTCCAAGGGGAGGAGGGTGTATGGTCCTAGCATATTCTCCCTCTCTGCACCCTTAACATGCCTGGGAAAAAATCAACACAACTTTCCTGAAAATAGTCAACATATCCTTTCTGAATAAATATGTGGAAAAACAAGTGTATGGGGAATTTAAAAACAAACCAACCACCAAAGCTACTTTTACTCAGAAACAATGTTGTTTTTTTTAAAAAAGGATAGGAAATCCTCACCTTTTATAATTATGTTTCCTCTTTCTAATTTCTTAAATTAATCCTATTTTTACAGACCACTATTGATAACTGTGGAAGGATCTGCTACTCATTTAATCTTTATCTATTAAAATAAAACTGCAGAGATCATCATTTTATGGAGGATAAAACATTTATTTAACTGGAAACACTAATCTTTATTTTCATCATGCCGAAGTGTCTGGTTACAAACCATTTCCAATAAAACACTATATATAAGAAGCAAAAAATAAGTTAATACACTGTAAACTTACAGACAGTTTCATCAATTAACAGATTTAAGAACAAACAAGCCATTTTTAGACTTTGGAGCTACATTTAGTAGAAAACGGCAAACACTCAAACCTTATCAACCCCAATGAAGACACTAAAGGATTAGTCAAGACTTCTTCAAACCAAGGGCGCAAATACATGTTCATTTTTGGTTACAGTCCCCTGCTATGCACAAGACCATCAGGAATGCTGGAACAATCACACATTGGAAAACAGCACGAAGCAAAGCAAGGAGATCGCATGCCGGCAGGACAGAAGCTGTCTGGAAAGTGCAAACTTTGCATTTTCTCTTCCTGAACCACCAGGGTAAGAACGGGCACCGCTGACGACACGCAGGGTCACGAGCATGCTTTCGACACCACACGGGTGGGGCTTTTGACTTGAACCAGGTCTCCATGCCTTTGAAGATACCTCCGGGCCTCCACAGGGAACAGGCTCCCACTAAACATAGTGCAAATCAAATACCGAGGAGCAACACGACAGAACAGAGACCGCCCTGGGTCGACCTGCTGCTTCTCCACCTGGCACCGCACCTCCTGGGACCCATTGGCACACGGAACCACCACTGCTCTCTAGGTCTGGACGTGGAAGGCGGTGCGGCGGAGCGAGTGCAGGGCAACCACGCAGCAGCCCCGGAGCAAGGCCCCGATGTTGTACACGGGATCCGTGCCCCCCCTCTGAGTACTGAACACCCACAGCACGGTGGGCACCACGGGGGCAGCCACGGCCAGGAGATCCACCAGGAAACTGCGGCTCCAGTACTGCCTCCCCACGGCCCCCGGGGCCCGCGGGATGATGCCGTCCAGCCTTTCTTCTGTGCAACCTGCAAAATCCAGCTCTCTCATGAGGCGATCTGCAGAAGCTTGCGCCTCCACCGTGGCGTCTGGGGTCTCCACGGGAGACAAAAGGATGGCTGAGTTTGGATTCTTTGGAGTTAAATCAACCATCAACGCGGAGATGGACTCCGGGAAGCTTTCTGTGGAATCAGCTGCGGACTCAGAAGGCGATGCTGAGCCCCAGGCACAGGGGTCCTGGAGCTGGAGCACGTACTGAATGAGCTCCGAGACCGCGGGGCTGTAGGGCACCACGTCGGTCTGCACAGCCCGCTCCACCACGACGCGGCCCACCTCCGGACCCACCTCCGTGGGGATGATCGCCAGGACCTTTGCCCCAGGGGTGCAATGCAGCAGCTCCAGGTCGCCAGCCTGGGTGGCGGTGGCCGTCGCCAGCTCATCCAACAAATCTGAGCCATCCACCATGCTGTCTCCCACCAGCAGCTCACTGTCCGCCCCTTCCTCTGTGACCTGCTCTTCCACGGACAGCCCATCTGCCGTCTGGCCAACAGGGGTGTCTCGGGGGAAGCTTTTCTCCGGGGAATCGCAGAAGTCCAGGCACAGCTCATCCCTCAGGGAGCCACTGTGCGCCAGCTCCATGCTCTGCAGGAGGGACTCCAGCTTCCTGTTCTGAATGTTGATGTCCACGAAGTATTTCTGAATGCCTTTGTCTTTATCGGCCAGGCTGCTCCTCATGGTCTCGATGACCTGTTTGAGCTGTTTGATCTCTTTCCTGGCCTCCTTGAGGGCCAACTGGGCCTCCACCCGGTGGCACTCTTCTTCAATCCAGTCTTCCCTCATCCGGGCCAGCTGGGACTTCAGCTCCACAATTTCTGTTTCCCTGCAGTGAGAAGAGGAACAGACCCAGGAGGCTGAGAAAAATGTCATCTCTGAGCCAGCTGACACACAGGCAAATGACCAAGCTCTTCCACTTGAAACACAGACTTAATTAAATCAGTTTTGACATTTTTTCTTTCCCAGGTTAATACCCATAAATAAGCCCACCCCCAACTGTAAAATAGCTAAAAATAATTCTAGAAACTAGAATCAGAATAAAAAACACTCCTATTGTTTTTTCCCCTCTTTTTGGAGCATCACTACATGTCAGACACTGCATTAAGTATTTTACAAGCATTATACCTTATTTAATACTTAATATTTGAGCCCGGCTGGCATGGCTCAGTGGTTGAACATCGACCTATGAACCAGGAGGTCATGGTTCGATTCCTGGTCAGGGCACATGCCCAAGTTGTGGTCTCTATCCCCAGTAGGGGGTGTGCAGGAGGCAGCCAATTGATGATTCTCTCTCATCATTGATGTTTCTATCTCTCTCCCTCTCTCTTCCTCTCTGCAATCAATAAAAATATATTTAAAAAGACCAACCTTAATATTTGAAAATTTATTATTAGAACATATTAGAGTCTCTCAGTTATCCATTTATATACCTACTAGAGGCCTGGTGTACAAAATTTGTGCATGGGTAGGGTCCCTAGGCCTGTCTGGCGATCAGGGCTGATCAGGCTTTCCTTCATTCTGTGCCACCTCCTGGTGGTCAGCGTAGGTCACAGTGAGCAATTGAACTTCCAGTCTCCCGTCAAACACCCAAGGGGACACTTTGCATATTAGCCTTTTATATATATAGGTAGTTTGTGGAAGGAAAGTCCATGTCACATTAAAAAATATATACATATTGTTATTGATTTCAGAGAGGAAGGGAGAGGGAGAGAGAGATAGAAACATCAATGATGAGAGAGAATCACTGATTGGCTGCCTCCTGCATGCCCCACAATGGGGATGGAGCCCACAACCCAGGCATGTGCTCTGATCGAGAATCGAACTGAGACCTCCCGATTCATAGGTTGATGCTTAACTACTGAGCCACTCCAGCTGGGCCCATTTCACTTTCAATCACCTATCTAAGAAGGCAGAATTTCATCATATTCCAATGATAATTTTTTAAAAAAAATTAAATCATAAAAGGATACATGTTGCAAGGACTTTGTGAAAAATTGATTATTCTATCTTCTCTTGGTAAGATGATATCAGATCCATCCTACACTGAAGAGAATCTAGCTATGTTTTTAGATCCCTTAAAGGACTCTACTTCAAGATCTCTGTTGAAAATTTCTTCCTTACATATAATGCCTTCCTATGTCCACATATTCTCAGGGATATGAAGACCTGGCAGTGAGGATCTTGACATATCTGAAGAGATGTTGTCAGTTTTGCTGCTTTAAGCTTAGGCTTGAATATTCTCCCTCCCATGACTGCTCAAACCCTCTCATGGTTTCCTCAACTCATACCCCAAAGACTTCCAGAAAATAGGGTCTGACTCCGGGCAACCTTACCCTGGGGTTCACAGCTACCCTGGTCGGAGCTCTGCTCATCCATCCTAAAATGTTCCAGGGGAAAACCATCAAGCAGAGAATCTCATCTGCTCCAACTATCAAAGGTCTCTTCTCTCCGAGATAAGATCTCTTAAGCATGGGCTGCTTTGTTTTGCTTTTTACCTCAACACTTGGCCAAGAATAATGAACCTCTTCCTTCAGCACAGAAATAGCTGGCAGGAATCACAGTGCACACAGCCATCCACTCTCAGAGAAATAAACAGAGCTTACTAGGGGCTCCCTGTGTGTGACCCATCGGGCTGGAAGTATGGATTGTTGCTCTGAGTGTTCCTGCCATTTAAAAATAGTCAGGCACACACCCAACTCCTCCTGTCAAAGCTGCTCACACCCAGAGCAGGTAGGCAGTCCCCTCTAACCAAGGAGGGTCCCCTGAACTCCTGAAACAGCCAAAGCTTCTGAGACTGAGTTATGAAATATGACAGAAATGAAATCACATTTCTTCTTTTCCACTTTTCTACAGTGTAGTTTCATATTTCATTTTATAGAAAAAAAAAACAACAACAACAACTGTCCTAAACCACCCTGTGCGAGGAACTGGGACTCACCTCTCGTGGAGTCGGCGCTCAGATTCCTTCAGCTTGGTCTTCAGGTGTCTCACCGTCACCTCTTTCTGCTGCAGAGGAGTCAAATACTGCTCTGGATTTGGGGGCTTCACCCCATGATTCTCACCGCAGGACATGTACCTTCCAGACCGCCTGAAACAGCCCAAGTATCGGAATGTTACCTTGAGTATAAAAAGGCCCAGTAAGCCACAGAAAAGAGCTTGAGAAGAAGTGGCGGCCGTGTGTTGAGATCTTAAACCTCAGTAACGTGTGACCTCACCATGAAAGGGGATGGCAATATACCTGCCAGTCTTAGTATGTTCAGTACATCATGGAATATCAGGGTAGTGTGTGGGGAGGGTGACGGGAGAGGGAGGATGTTCTATGGCTTCTGAATGATCTCAGACAAAATAATACACAATGGTCCGGGGCTTGCCTGCCAGTTCAGAGTAGCAGGCTGTTATGTTAAAGGACAATGAGTGAGGGCAGGCGGGAGGGAAGGAAGGGAGCGAGATGACCTAACTTTCCACACAATGTGCCCTTAAGATCCTGATTGTTATGCGTTGAATTCAAATTGTTCTGAAACCAGTCCCTGGAGTGAGTGTGCTGATTCGGTGGGCAGTTTCCTCCTTCTGACTGGAAGGGGCTGAGTGTGTTTGGTAAGAGAGGTGCCTGATGTTCTACCAACCACCCAGAGCTGGAATCCAGGCCCCTGCCAGGCTGTACGAGAGCTGACTGATGAGAACAGATGCCCAGAGGAAGGGGCTGAAGGAGGACGGCTGGCAGCTTCTCCCCTGACTCTGGACCCAGCCCAAGCCACTGCCCTTGCCCTGTTCCCCCTGAGCCTGCACTCCATCCAAGAGGGCCTGAGTCCAGCTCCCAGCCCTCTGTTCCTCCTGTCCTGGCCCTTTTGGATGTGCAGCTCCTTCTTTCTGCCTCCCCACCCCCATCCCTCAAGGACTAACTCATTCCTTGTTTGACCTTCAGATCTCATTTCAATTTCACTTTCTCAGCGATCCCTTCCGAGTGGGACCCCTGGGCACCTTTTACATACACATCTACTTGCAGAATAATCTTAATGAGTTGTTGTCATGAGATGAGTCAGGTCTTTCTTCTCCTCTGGGTGGTACACACAGGGCCCATCTCTGTTGCTCGCTGCTCTATTCCCAGCACGTCACACAGTACCTGGCACAACGTGGTACTCAACACATAACTGGTATCTCAATGAACACATGAGCGATTCCATTTTCCTCCCTACCCACTCACCACTTGGATTGCTGAAACTTAAGAGAGATTGTGGCTGGCGTTCTTTCTGCAGCAGCCCTTAAACAATGAGCTGAGTGTGGGAAAGAGAAGTGTCTTGTTGCAGAATAAGACAGCGGATCAAGAGTTGCGTAACTATTTTTAAAAGAAAACTTACCGCGTAGGACGAACAAGGAACCATGAATTGAAAGATGATCAGTACTCACCTCATGATTGGGCTACAGTCACTTCCTTTGTAGGAGCCAGAGTTGCTACTACTTGGGGAAGAAGGCGCATAGCTGGGATGGATGTTGACAGGGCTCAGCTGATTCCTGCACAGCATGGACAGAAGGTCCTTCTCGCGTGGGGACGGTGGGCTGTTGCCAGACTTGTGCGATGAAGCTCCATTACTCCGCCCGTGGGGACCTCGGCTGAGGGAAGAGCATGAAAAAAAATGTTAAAACCCTCGAGGCTATTGGTGGCCACCGCTAATGCTTTACTCCTTAGAGCTAGTTACTACTAAGGAAATCCAACTTATAGAGTTAGAAAGAGGCGATGTAATTATTGATGCAAACTGCCCTTATGAGCAGCCTTCTTCCCACCTGCCCGATACTTTCTTTCCTGGTGCCATTGGCACCGGCAACCTCTCCCTCTGCTGTTGTTTCAAATGGTTTCTGACCACAAAGCTTGTTTTGGATTCAACCCAGCAGCTTGCTCGGAACACAAACCATGTAAATATTGATTTGGTTTAGGTTCATTTTGGAGGCAGTTTTAAAGATGTGGTGTTTGTTCCAGGACACCTGTTTCAGGTTCAGGTGGGGTCAGACGATTGGGTTGGCTCATTTGGAGAATGGGGAAGTAGGGGACTGTCCATAAAGAAGGAGAAAATAGAACAATAAACATAGCCCACATACATGTATCAGGTCTATAATTTTAACCACTTATTGTTTCCCCTTCTCTTTCCATCCCCAATAACTTAGCATAACCTTTATCATTTAACTGCTGAAATGTTGTAACAGCCCCCTCTTCGCTCCCTGGCCTCTTGTCTTGACCCCTCGGCAAGGAGGCTGGCCCTGCAGCTGGAGTGGCCTTTCCAAAATGGAATTTGAATATCACTGCCCTCCCCAAGCCATTCACTGGCTCCCCCGCCTCCAGAATAAAGGCCGAACTCCTTAGCATGTCCGTAAGGTCCAATCCCGCCACCCTGTCCCACCCATCCTCTGCCACGCCCCGCTCCGCCCTCTATCCCAGCATTCCGAAGGACTTACAGTTTCCTGACAATCCACGCTCCCCAACACCTTTATATTTTTAAGCTTCTAATGTTCTCTGCCTAGAATATTCTCCTTCTGCTCCCTACCCTAAGCCTCTGGGGTACCTCCTACTTCGAAACTGATGGGCACCTACTCCAAGCAGCCTTCTCTGGATTCTTCCTTCCCAAGGTTGGTGTAGGTGCCATTCCTTGTTGCTCCCTAATACTCTGTGCAAACTTCCAACGTGAAACGAACCACAATGCATCACAACTCCAACCCTCCTTTCCCGGAGACGAGGGCATGCTGTGGGCAGAAACACAGCCTGGCCTTTCCTATCCCTGCTGCTGCCTGGCACACACTAGGTGCTCCCTG
This sequence comes from Myotis lucifugus, assembly GCF_000147115.1. Lineage (NCBI taxonomy): Eukaryota > Metazoa > Chordata > Mammalia > Chiroptera > Vespertilionidae > Myotis > Myotis lucifugus. The sequence continues at coordinate 1,112,392 of NW_005871065.1, forward strand.
GATGACTGGTAACTGAATACACTGGGTTTACGTCCTGGCACTGCCACGTAGTAGGAACTTAACCTATGGGGATATATGATAACTTCTCCTGTCTTCCTGTCTTTGAAAAATCAAAGAACGCATGTGAGGGCTTTTGGTAAACTGTTCAGGGCAATTCAACTATAGGGTGTCAGTAGAGAAGAAACTTGTTTCCACTTCCCTGTTAATCTGGTTCCAGGGAAGCATTTTGAAAAGAGTGTTGGAACAGGAGGACACAGAGCAGTCAGTCCTGCTTTCTGACGATCCCCCACTTGCCATTTTAATTACCGCCGTGTCCAACCGACACATCTCAATGAGAAACGTGTGTGAACGGGAATGTGAGCGTGCACGTGGGTGCACTTGGCTCCCAACCCACAATTATTTAAAATCAAACACAATGTCAACTAGCTGTCAACCCATAAATCACACACAAAGGAGACATCGCCAAGTTGGAAAGTTAAAAGGTTCTTTCCTTTTGAAATCATGCAAATGGACTCGGTCTCCTCTTCCTGAAAAGGGGGCGCTTTATAGAGAACAGATGGGCTGATGGCTTTGTGACAAACCAACTTGAGCAGCCTGGGGGTGGGAGGGCCTCGGGAGTAGCTGCAGAGAACATGCCCCCTGGCTTGGATTTGCTTCTTCATACGTCCCTTCCAGGCCTGGCACCAACTGGCCTGACTGCTTCTTACTGTGGCTGTGAGGCGTTTGGAGGATTAGCCATTACAAGTCAGGGCAGACAGGAAGGAACTATCCCTAATTGTGACCTGGGGAATCCTCTTGAGTCAACCTTCACCACGGACCTCCTGTGACTCCAGCCCTGTTCCCGGTGCTTTATGAACAGTTTCATGTAACTGACCGTCATGCTGGACATAAAGCTGGTACAGAGGTGATCTCCCTTGTGTGTTCAGTAAAATACTCCGTGAAGTACTCAGCAAGTAACTGAGGCTCAGAGAGAGAAAAAAACAAACAAACAAAAAAACTGGCCCAAGAACACAGAGCTGAATGGGGAATGAAATCCAGGTCTTTTCACGCTACAGAAATGCCTCCTACTTTACCCAAGTGGAATATACTGTTTTGAGCTGTAAACAGGTACATTAGGGACTGGCTATGTATGTGGTTATTACCTGAAGAATTTGCCACTGCCTTCTTCAGTGTAGTATGTGACTAACACACACATTCAATTAGATGAGGGTTTTGTAAGAACTCATCTGCTCTACAGACGAAAGCAAAAACTCTTAAGCTATTAAACATGACTTCAAATATATTCACATGCATTTCAGGAAATGAATGACTAGACTGTAACAGCTAACTTTTTTTTTAAGAGAAAGTACATACTTAAAAATGTACTTCTGTTCCTTACATTTAGTTTAATCCAAAGTCATCATGGATGATGATAAAACATTTAGAAGGAGAAGCAGGGATTCCATATTGGTTGTGGCTGTGAACAGGCAAAACCAATGCTACCCTCCTCAGCCCACCTAACCTCCCTGGTTTGGTGAACAAGAATGAAGTCCACAGGGGAGAGATAGAACTCTGCTGACCCCACCCCAGGCCTGCAAACATGAGTAGGAAAAATGGAAAGTGAGAGACAGGGAGACGTGAAGATGGAAACCTCAGGAGGGGCGCGGGTGAATTTCTATTCCCCAGCTTTGTCCTTTCCTTCAGGTAACATTCTTATTAATACCGTCATCACCATCATCATCACCATGATCACTGTTATGGGCTGAATTGTGTGTGTCCCCGAATCCATAGGTTGAGGCCCTAACCACCAGTACCTAAGAATGTGACCATGTTTGAAAATGGCTTTTAAAATGAAATGAAGCCCTAACCAGTTTGGCTCAGTGGACAGAGCGTCGGCCTACGGACTGAAAGGTCCCAGGTTCGATTCCGGTCAAGGGCATGTACCTTGGTTGCAGGCACATCCTCAGTAGGAGGTGTGCAGGAGGCAGCTGATTGATGTTTCTAACTCTATCCCTCTCCCTTTCTCTCTGTAAAAAATCAATAAAATATATTTTTTTAAAAATGAAATGAAGTTGAAATGAGGCTGTTAGGGTAGGCTCTAGTCCAATTTGACGGGTGTCCTTATACGAAGAAGGAAATTTAACACAGACAGGTACAGAGAAAAGACTGTGAAGAGATGGGACAAGACGGCCATCTACAAGCTAAGGAGAGAGACCTCAGAAGAAGCCAAACCTGCTGACACCTCGATCTCATACTAATAGTCTCCAAAATTGTGAGAACGTAAATTTCTATTGTTTAAGCCAGTGGTCGGCAGACTGTGGCTCGTGAGCCACATGTGGCTCTTTGGCCCCTTGACTGTGGCCACGAAGTTTCAATCGCACTGTACATGCGCCCGCACGTGGTATTTTGTGGAAGAGCCACACTCAAGAGGCCGCAGTTTGCCGACCACTGGTTTAAGCCACTTAGTCTGTGGTATTTTGTCATGGCAGCCCTAGCAAATTGGAATGATCATCATCACCATAATCAGCACCACCACCATCAGCAACAGCAGCAGGAGGTAGATGCCATTATTACCCCATCTTCCAGGAGAGGAAACTGAGGCTCGGGGCTCCGGGTCATGCATCTAATCAACAGTGGAGGCTGAACTCAGGTCTGTCTGACTCCCAATCCCAAGCCCTTCTTTTCTTCTTGCTTCCGTCTGCCTCTGATCAGATAGGGTTTTAGTTTAAGGAAGAGAATGCCTCAGATACATCAGCAGAGTTGGCCTTCTGTAAGAAGAGATCATTGGCCAATCTCTAACGTGTTGTTTTTAAAATCACCTATCAAAACTATTCTCCCCGACTCCACCTGTCCCTCATTCCTCCCACCCCACCTTTGCCAATGTTCCTGCCATGCTTTCTCCCAGGAGCTAACTCTCCACAGAGAAAATTCCTTTCTAATAGGAGAAATGAGCCAATTAAACAGATCACAGCTATTACAGAATTTGGCACGGATACTGGCCCCTCTAGAGGAATTGCCCTCAATGTGTGGATCACAAAGACTATGTGAAATGCTGAGCTATCCCACCATAGAAATCTACTCACGGTGCTCTGTGCCTGGGTCAGATTTAAAAAAAAAGTGAGGGCCCTGACTGGTGTGGCTCAGTTAGTGGGAGTGTTGTCCTGTACACTGAAAGGTTACGGGTTTGATTCCCAATCAGGGCACATACCTGGGTTGCAGGTTTGATTCCCCGGTCACTGTTTTCTCTCTCTCTTCTCTCCCTCTCTCTCTCTCTCTCTCTCTCCTCTCTCTCTCTCTCTCTCTCTTCCTTCCTCCTTCCCTCCCTTTCTTTTTCTCTAAAACCAATAAGCATGTCCTGGGGTCAGGATTTTAAAAAAAAGTGAGGATAATGGATAGAACATTTCCAGCTTCAATTTTCCATCTATTAAACATACACCTGATTTGTACATAGTTAGATTTAGCTATTTTATGTTTATCATATCAGTTTTTAACCACTTAGAGATATCATGGATTCCAGACTAGCATATTTTCTCTAAGTCACTCAGCATTACTGGCATTACCTTGAAATTTAACCACAAATACAAATTCCTTTGAAAGGCTTAATAAATTTGGCTTCTTCTTCAGGACATTTGTTTTTCCTTTGGCCCCTCTGCTCTTTGATACCTGTACCATGGGTATGGGCTAATTTCTTGAATGGGTTAGATAAATGGGTTATTTTCAGAGCAAGCCACATCTGACTTACACAGAGAACGTTTATATGCACCGTCCTGTGATCTCAGAGGCACTTTATTTCCAAAACAGATGGTGTTTGGGAATAGAATGACTGCTTTTTCATGTGGACTTCGCCCTTTTGTTACAGGTTTGTCTGGCTTCAGCTTTGTTTTCAATAAACTCTACACTGTGGGTCTCAGGTCCCTCTGTAAACATCAGCCCAAGCTGCGGCTTCCCCAAGAGGAATGGAACTATTCGCTTGCTGACTCCTGGAAATGCAAGGTTTTAGAAATGGCACAGCTTTCTTCCAGGAAGGGACCTTAAAACATCGTGTAGTCCAACCTCTTTTATACACATTTGGACACTGTGGCCCAGGAGAGCCAAGTGACATCCCCAAAGTCTAGAGACAAATCACCCCCAAGTGCCTTGTGGCTCATCCGTCGCTTTGTTCAGGTCTCTGCTCAGAGCTCACCTCATCGCCGAGGTCTCCCAGAACCCCCCTATCTGAAACACACCACACACCCCATTACTCTCCCATAGCCTTTCCCTGCATGTCTTAAAAGTAATTATATCACTTATGCATTTATTGTCTCTTTCCCTGCTAGAATGAATATAATTTTCATGGCATTTTGTTTACTGCCCTATCTCCAGAACCTGTCTCATAGTAGATGCTCAACAAATACTTGTAGAATAAGTCACTGATGGTGGCAGAGAATCCCTGTCCCACCCCATGTGAAGAGGCTCCCATGTCCCCCAGTCTTCTCCCCTCAAACAGCATCCATGGCGAACCCTGTTGATGCTTACCGTGCTCCAAGCACTGAGCCCACACTTTACCTGTATCAGCCAATCTAATCCTAACAATGAATGTTATGAGGTGGGTATGACTATAGCCCTATTTTACAGACGAGGTGACTGAGGCTTAGAGAAGCTAAGCAACTTGCTCGCAGCCACACAGCCTGTAGGTGAAGCTGCTGTTCAAACCAAGGTGTAGCCGGACCCCAGAGCCCACACACTTAGCTATTTTGCTCTTTTGCCCCTTTCTGTGGTGGCCACTCAGCCTATGGACGTCATACTTCCCTCACCCTTTCCCCACGTAAATATTGGGATGCCCACATGGTCATTATGCTTCTTGCACAAAAATAAAGAAAAGGAAGCTCAGCTGGAAGAAAGAAAGGGTGAATTCGTAATCTAGATTCATGAGGGGAGGCGGGTGGAAACTGGAAGGCCAGCTGGATACCCAGGTGAGTACACAGGTGAGTGAGGAAGAGAAAGCAGGTTGGACCCAGAGCCAAGGCCTGGATGAGAGATGACAGAGGCCACGCCACGTGACCACAGGAGGACAGGTAGAGAAAACCACCCATTTCTAATCACTAAAACACAAACAAAAATCACTCACTGACCAATAAGATATGACTGGACAGTCATCTGGGCGGCTCTATAGAAGCATCAAGTCCAGGTTAGTCACCTGTGCAAAGGGTCTTAATAATCACAGAGCAGGAGACAGTGCCTACTTGCGTGAGAAAGAGGAGCGCTTGCTTCCCGCGGCAGACATGTGGACCTCAGGAGCGGAAATGCTGCCCGTGCTGCTCGAGGAGCTAAAATCGGCTTCACTACCTGCAAAACAACAGGGGGGAGAGGCATGAGGGGAAGGAAACCCAGGACGCGCTGGCCAGCTCCCGGCCTCCCGGGGCCCCTGGCGCCCTGCCTTTGCTCTCTAACTCGGCACGTGCCAAGATTCCAGAGCTCCCAGCCCCTGGGCTGTCTTCCCCGAAGCAGCCAAGAGAAGGCGCACACACAAGGACACGGTTTCGTAAGCACAGCTTGGAAGCACAGGAGGCTGGTTGCCTGCAGATGCCCGGCGTCCAGCAGACTACCAACAGCGACCCACGTGGGGGAGAAACGTGCGGCCGCCCTGTGAGTCACAGGCCCTCTCAGCCTCATCCACGTGCCGGCCCAAACTGTAAGCAACACGAACAGCGTGCTCGTCAGTCCCATAGTTTTTCCGAGAGTTTATCTTTGGGCTTTTGTAGTCAGCTAGCCTAGCCACACTTGCATTTGGCACTTCGGGGTCTGGAGACAATCAACCAGTTAGAAGCGGTCAGGAAGCAAGCCTGGGCTCCAGATAAGTGCTGGAACCGTGCTATCTGCTTATGGCCTTTCTCTGACTGCGGCTGCAGTTTTGCTATAAAACAGAACCTTAACGAAAAGCAGGCATTGAGTGCTTCCAAACAGAACGAAAAAAGTTCACAGTGACGGAACCTCTGTATTACAGGAAGATTGGGAAATGTAGGTGTTTTTTGGGGGGGAGGGGGGTGGTGGTGGTGGAAGGATTGTTCATTAGCTTAGGAAGATCGCATTGTATCTTGAGTACAGACTAGAGTTTGGTGTGTAATTAGGAGTGTGGTAGAATAATTAATATGGATCCCGTCTCCAACAACAACAAATACGTGGTTCTGAAATTGCAATGAAAATATTCCAGGACTTGCCTGGGGAAGTGGAGGGGAGGGGAAGAGAGAGGCGAGAGAGAATAAATGGGAAGAAGAAAGAGATGAAATACAAGATGAACTTCCATTTGCTTTCAGGAAGCAAACCTAGGTGTACCAGTTATTTGACCTTGTCTCTCAACTCCTACAACACAACTCCTGACTCTCTGGTCTAGAACGCAGGGCCAGCTCACATTAGTGAGTTGAGGGAAAAAATGAGTCATTTAAATCCCCTGTGTTTCTAACGGGCAGTGAACAATGATTATAATAAAAACGACTTTGTGAGTGCCTAGCAGGTTCCAGGCCCTGAAGGAGATGCTTTCTACTCTTTATATTTTTGACAACGTTGTAAGGCAGGCATTCATCTCACTGTTCTGCAATTGAGGAGACCAAGGCTGATTTGTGCGAGGTTTGTGAGCGACAAAGCCTGCCCAAATCCTCGTGCTACTTGCATGAACCACGCTGCATCCTTAGCAAGGCAGCAGGGAACGCGGGGACACGGGAGAGTTCTACCATCTCGCTAACTGGCAAGATGAGCCATATGTGCAAGATGTGGCCAGACTGGCCCACTGCTGAGCAGGTCCTGTCGCTGATGGCTTGTATTACTAGTAGATTTGCTAGACGGGAAGGTAAGCAACCGCAAGGAGAGAGATCCCTCCCCCGGCTGCCAGCACCTCTCAGGAAGTTCGGCCTCTTCTGGGAAAAAGATCAAGAATGATCTCTGAGCACAGGAGACAGTAGTGAATTTCACCTCCCAGCAGAGTTCTGGGAGGATTAGGCTGGCAATTTATCAAGATGGGACAGGACAGGCCTTCTGGATTTCAGAGACTTTAATGATAAATTGAACTCCAGAAGCTCCCCGAACCTAATTAGTTGCCTCTGAGAAATGCACTGGCTAAACTCGTATTTTAGTCTCAAGGATGCACGATTGGTCGTGGTACCCAGGAACACACTAGTCTGGACACCCTCCTTCAACCAGCTTTGTATGCTAGTAAATTACCAGGTTGGTTATTAAATCATAAAGGTAGAAGATTTTCAAAAATAGATACTGCGTGCCCAGCTGGCATGGTTCAGTGGTTAAGTATCAAGCTATGAACTAGGAGGTCACGGTTCCATTCCTGGTCAGGGCACATGCCTGGGGTTGCAGGCTCAGTCCCCAGTGTGGAAATTCTACAAGAGAACAGATAATTGCTGAAAATCCACTGTTTCCTCATGATGCCTTTGATCTGTGGTAATTAAGCTCTCTGAACTGAAGGGACACTTCATTGCTACAGGAACTAAATAATTGACTCTTACGTATTTGCAGGCCCTAATGTCACCGTGTTCCTGTACTTTTTGAACTTCTGCACATATGTAAGAGATTAGAAGGCTCATTCAGGGTACCCAATAGATGCATTCAGGACTATCTGAATAATATAAAAGTGAAAAAAATATGTTACTTCTCAACTATTTCAGTTTATGATTTGCAAAATTATAACTATTTCCAGTTTGGTTAATGCAATGTAAAGTCAATGCACTCTATTTAAGGCAGTGGTTCTCAATCTTCTGGCCCTTTAAATACAGTTCCTCACGTTGTGACCCAACCATAAAATTATTTTCGTTGCTACTTCATAACTGTAATGTTGCTGCTGTTATGAATTGTAATGTAAATATCTGATATGCAGGATGGGTAGGTGACCCCTGTGAAAGGGTCGTTCGACCGCCAAAGGGGTCGCGACCCACAGGTTGAGAACCGCTGATTTAAGGGCTACACAGAAAAGTCAATTTTACTACATCACCTGATGTACTTTCCCCATTTGCTAAGCACGATAACTTAAGAGGAAGGTTGGAGACCTGCTCCCCCCCCTCAATTTATCTATTAGCTGGCAACACAGACACAAGGAAGGAGAGGCACTCTTTACTCATTTCCTTTAAACAGTGAATGCAACGAGGTTATTGTTGTGGATGCTGTAGTTCATTGTTCTTTTGGTGCTGAAATCATACAAAGGGAGTAGCTAATCTAAAAATACGGGCCCTGAGCCAGACAGGGCCTCTCTGTGCCTCAGTTTCTCTATTGTGAAATGGAGATGTAATCATAGCACCTGCCTCATAGGGACCGTGCAAGCAATGCATATATTCATATAACCTGATCTCCACTGTAAGCTTTCAATAAATGTTAGCTGTTATTACTCTGAAGACGTTAAAGAGACAATGTTTACTATACTATACATTTCCTTTATAGATAATTTAGAAAATAGCAATGGTCCAGAGGGGAACATGTAGTCTATAATTTCACTACCAAAAAAACAACTATAATTTTTTGACATACAACTCCTTAGAATTCAGACTTAATACACTTTCATGTAACCTAATTGTCTTTCTTTCAATATGTGAATATCTTGAAAGCAGACCACATTTTGTTTCATTAAATCAACGTATATGGAGGCTATTTCCAGTTTTCCTACTATTGGTAACAAACACTATATGCCAGAAACCATCCTAAGCATCTTCCACAGGTTAAGTCATTTATTTCTTGTGATAGCACAGACCCTATGAGGTCGGGACATTTACAAGGCAGAGAAGTTGAATGACACAAAAACAGTGACACAACTAATAAGAAGTAGAGGCAAGATTGGGACCCAGGCCATCTGACCCCAGGGTCCACATTCTTAAACACAGGCCTAATCTCAACGGGTAACCTTGGGCATATGAATTTATATCCTTGTCTACTTAGTTCTTTAATTCCCAAAGGTAGAATTTTTAAGCCAAAGAGTATGCTCAATTTCAACGCTTTTAATATTTCAATATCATTACGTATGAAAGCTTTTAATCTTTTAATATTTAAGGTTTGCCCCCATCTGCCTGTGTGCAGACACCCAATGGGAATCTCTGATGTCACAGGGAATGCTTGGACAAAGCCCGGGAAATAAGATTTGGCTACTGAGGAGTCAAGCTTGAAAAGCGGAAGGGAATTTAAAATATGCATATCTAAGTCATCCTCATCAATACTGTCTTTGTTCCTTATCAATACTGTCTTGGATCAGCTGCTGCGGTTGGCGGAGCAGGATTCCAGGACTGCACAGGCAGGATGAACTTGACCTTTAAGATACGGTGTGGTGCCAGTCCTGATGCCTGAGCACCTGCAGTTGAAGGCATATTCCAGCTACAAGCTACGCTCGCTGGCCTCCAGAAATCCTGGTGGTTTTTCGTTTGGTAGTCTTGCTAGATTCTATTTTTCTTTTTAAAATATATTTTATTGATTTTTTACAGAGAGGAAGGGAGAGGGATAGAGAGTTAGAAACATCGATGAGAGAGAAGCATCGATCAGCTGCCTCCTGCACACCCCCTACTGGGGATGTGCCTGCAACCAAGGTACATGCCCTTGACCGGAATCAAACCCGGGGCTCTCCGGTCCCCAGGCCGACACTCTATCCAGTGAGCCAAACCGGCTAGGGCTGGTAGATTCTATTGAGAAGCGTTATTTTATTCATAACGCCAGGACACCAAGCATTCTCTGCATGTAATGGTGAGGCTGGGAATTAGAGAAGGAAAAATGCAAACGAAAAGAATATGTGCAAAAACGGATTACCAGACTTATATTTAAAAACCACGACCTGTGATGTGGTCTCTCAGGATGTTATTATTTTTGCCTGCTTTTAGGATAATGTGCAGTCCTCATACATCAGAACATCATGGGCCTCTGAGGACAGCAATCCTGACGTCCGCAGAGTTGTATTAAGTCATTCTAAACCAGAGCTTGACACAATCCCAAACCTTCCTTCATCCTTAGGGTGTCACCACAAAGCTATCAAATTAATTCAGGCTGGCCACCTATATCCCCATCTCAAATAGAGGCAGCAAATTAAAAAAGAAAAACAAAAGCCAGTCCCTCATCCCTTTATCCTCTCATCCCCACACAGAGATACACAGATCTTTTATTTAAAGCTCTCCAGGGAGGAGAGATGAGCCATTTTCACTGAAGCCAAGCAGAGCTATTAGGGAGCAGCTGGGGCAGTGGACAGATGTAATTATAGAAGACACTATAAAAGAAGCTGGTCTATAAAGCGGATTCAGTAGAACTGACTTTTAGCTGCAAATCTTTTGGGGGAGGTAGGGGGGGGGCAGCCAAGGAATCCAAAAAATCCTTCCCAGAGGACTTTTGTTTTAGATTTTGCAAACTATTCCTTGAACCTTCTTGGGGTGTTTATCTCAGAAAGGGAATATTTTATATATGTTTTTATTGATTTCAGAGAGAGGAAGGGAGAGGGAGAGAAGGACAGAAACATCAAGGATGAGAGGGAATCATTCATTGGCTGCCTCCTGCACTCCCCCTACAGGGGACTGAGCCCACAACCTGGTCATGTGCCCTGACCAGGAATAGAACTGTGATCTCCTGGTTCATGGGTTGATGCTCAACCACTGAGCCACATTTGCCAGGCAGAAAGGGAATATTTATCAAAAGGTCAATCAGTTGATTGGAAAAATATATAAAAGTACCGTTGCATTTCAAAACAGAAGTCTTCCTGAAAAATTGTAGGTATCATTTCCATTTATATCATAATTTCAAAAAAGATTTGTCTTCATTCCGATTGATGTGCAATGAATAGAGCTGCCATAAACACATATACACACACATTTAAAAACAAAAAGTTCAAATTTAAAGTATTTAGAAGTGAATAATTTTGTACTGATAAATCTACATAAAATAAAATTACTTATGGGAAAATAGCAGTCAAAATCAAATAATAAATTTAAAGAAATTATTTGCAACATACGACAGATAAACGCTAATTCACCAAAGCTCATATAAATTTGAAAAAAAAAAAGAACTAACAGAAAAATGAGCAAAGGACATGAACAGACGGATGACAGGACTATAGAGGGGGGGAAAATGAGCAATATACATGAAAAGCCATACAATTTCACATATAACATTAAAATGTAAATGAAAACGAGACTTTCTTCATCTGATTGGCAAAAAAGTAAAAAGTCAAAGCTTGCTAATAGTGGTTTTGTGAAGGGTTTGGGGAAACCCTTTGGTAAGGGTTAGTGAGAATATGAATTAAAGCAGCACACACAAAAGAAAACCGTACCGCTAGGCATTTATCCTGCACAGAAGCACCCAAAGAGACAATGTAATTACCTACCAGTAAGGACTCTAGTCATGAAAAGGGGTGGCACGCACCTGTGTGTGCTGAAGTGGAACGGTCGGAAAATCGCTTATTAGTTAAGAAAACGTGATGTGAATTAGTGACTGTGGCATGGCTGCTTTTGTGTAAACAACCCTTCAAGGAATATATAACCTGGAGGGATTAAAAAAGATTTGATAATAGGGCTCCCCTTGGCAAGGGGACAGCGGGGATACAGAGACTCTTGTTTTCATTTTATATCTTTTTGGAACCATTTGGCTTTTCTAACCACGTGCACTTACTCTTATAAAAAAAATTATAACCAGGGGCCCAGTGCAATTATGGGCAATTAGTTTTGTCTTTTTTCTTTAAAAAAACACACCTATATTTCTTAAAAGAAAATTATTTTATAATAAAAGTAACTACACCATGTAATGTAATATTAAGAGGGATTTGGAGTCCTCCTGGGTTTGGATCATGGAACTTTTCTCTATAGAGCCTTGAGCAAGCTATTTACTCTCTCCGCCTTAATTTCCTAAAATGGGTGAAAATATTCATAGTAAGTCCTACTCCAGGATGGTGGAACCTAGGTGCAACATGAGAAAAACTAGAACAGTGCCTGGAATATAACTAACACTCAACATATGTTAGCTTTTATTATTCCATAGCTAAAACTATGGGCACAGTGGCAAAGGACCAGAAGGGGGCTTTTCAAACATCTTCCCCTTAGTAAGCCCCACATTAGGAAGTGCCTTATTCCACTTAAGTCATGCATTTCATAAACACCCTTTTAAAAAGGTGTTTTTTCCCTCAGCCATTCTTCAGTGGAGACCATGTTTCTATTTTTTTTTTAACCGTGTGTGTGTGTGTGTGTGTGTGTGTGTGTGTGTGTACACAACAGACTATGTCTGAAGATCTATGGTCCTGAAACAAACTTCCCATGGCCCCCTCCAAAAATCTCTGGAGTTGCTCCGGGGTTAGAACCCCGCCTTCAGAGAGCCCCAAGGAAAATGCACACAGGTTTACAACAACTTCATCTTCACAGAGGCCAGTCCCCTGCGCAAGTAGCTTTGAAGGTCTGAGAAAGGGAGGGAAAGATCGTGGGAGAGGAGGGACAAGCGGGCCAACAGGGCCAAGGCCAACTCCACCTAGTTCACTCCTTTGTCTTGCGCTGGCTCAGCCACCTGTCCTGGCAGAGACACAGGCAATCCACCTGCAGACCAGGAAAACAGATGATAAAGAGGTTGTAAAGGGCTGCACGCAGGAAGGGGGAGGAAGTGGACATCTGTGACCAGGGCGAAAGTTTATGAATGTCCTAGAGGGACCCAGGATACATTTAGTCTCCCTCTGCTTCACCACCAGGGCATTGGCCAACCTCAGTAGAGCACAGGGAAGGAGACCGGGTGCTGTCTGGCTTTGTGAATGATCACCCAACTTCCCTGGGCCTGCTCTCTTCATTAGTAATAAATAAATATGTGGCCCTGTCAACTTACCAGAGGTGGCCAAGAGGAGAATGCTGGAGAAGAGATCAGTCAGTTCAACCAGCGAGCCACTCAGATGCCTTGCACTACACAGCATTGCCAGAAGGAGGCGCCAGCTTGCAGATTCACACCCACAAAGTCCATCTAAAGAAGGTGCCCTAAAGCCCAGCTCTACTTCTCATTAGTTAATGTGTTCTTGGCCAAGTGTTTTTAAGTTCTCTAAGCCTTAGTTTCCTCATTTATGTATTACACACATATATACACACGTATGTATATATTGTTAAAGGTTAATTTGTTTCTTTAACAAGAATTTATTGAGCACCTGCCATGTGCTTGACATGCACATAAACATTAACCTTTTAATGACTATGAATAGTGTAATGATCCCTAAACCTTACTGTGCATAAGAATCACTTGGGAAGTTGGATAATATGCAGATTTCTGGGCAACACTCCAGAAGTTCTAGGGGAAACTCAGGAATCTACATTCACTTTTGTTGTTGTTGTTAATCCTCACCTGAGGATATTTCTTCCATGTAGAGAGAGTGGAAGGGAGGAGGGGGAGAGAGAGAGAGAGAAACATCAATGTCAGAGAGACACATCGATTGGTTGCCTCCTGCATTTGTGAGCCGATGCTCTAACCACTGAGCAACTGGCCAGGACAGGAATGTGCATTTTTAATAATTTCCATAGATGGTTGTGAAGCAAGTGGCCATGGATCAGGCTGTGAGGAGGAGCACTCCAAAGATAAGAGCACCTGGCATCTCTCCCCAGGTCCGATCAGATTACAAGGGCGCTCCTCAGCGGGAAGTGGAAAGTGAGTGAGCAGCAGCTAAGGCAGACAGGCGACCAAGAGGAAGAGTGAATTTACAGACAAAGTGCCCAGGAGCGAAGAGTTTCGTTTCTAGAGTGACCTGGCTCCTCACAGCTCCCAGAACACCTACCTGGCCTACACGCGTTTTCAGGGGATTGGAAGGGAGATGGGGGCCCAGAGAAGGCGCAGGCTGTCCCAATCGGGGCAGTTCCAGCCACATTCATGCACACAAACGCCGGTTTGTAAAGCTTTGGGAGACTTCGCAGTTCATCCATGGTTTGAAGTCCTCCCAATCCTGTTTGAAAGAGGAGGGGCCAGCTAGTTTGAAGTCGGGGGGTGTCAAACACCATCTGTTAGAAAGGAATACCTCACGATCCAGCATGCGTTCCATTTGGGTTATCCATCAGCCCTAACCTGCTGTCTCTGGTGGGTTGATGTGTCCACGGCTGAATGGCACCAAAGGAACCATACGGACCTGATCGTCTCCCACATTGGACCAGCATCCGGCACAAGCCCTTCAATAGGTCAGCCAGAAGGCAGCCCTCTCCCCACCACTCTCCACTGAGCTGCTCTGGGAAGGGTTCCATCCACAGCGTCCATGAACTTATTGATTGGTTGAGGGATCTGCCAATAACAGAAGCAAAGCCTCCCTGCAGAATTTTCCAGACTCTCCCATGTTCTTTCTCCCTGATTTCTTGCTGAATGCACTGCACGATGCTGAATTTCTTCGCCTTTAAAAGGCTAGTCCAAGAGCCTACTGCTTCTATTTAAAGAGAAGTGTTTATCCGGTGTCTACCAAAATGAGGCGCCCGCCCTTCGTGTCTGGCAGGAAAACCTAAATCAGGAAAAAGCAGCAGTCGAGGTGCGGTGGTGGGTTCGAAGCAGGGGTGTCATTGTGGGGGGTGTTAACAGGAGGAGGGAGGCGACGGTGGGGTGGAGAGAGAAATGGAGACTGAGATGCCACCGACACTAAGAAGTCAGGGCAGGGCTAGGACCTGTCTGTAGCTTTAAGTACAGAACATGAGCGAGAAGGAAAGGAAGGGGTCCCCTTTGAAGCCACCCCAGTGTCCACTCTCCTCAGTGAGGTGGTGCTGTCTGCAAGCAGTTCGGGACCATGAATGGAATAAAACACCCGCTTGCTAGGGAAAGATGACACAATTTACAACTCGCCGCAGAGACATGTAACAAGGGCTCGAACACATTTTGTAAAACCTCACTTCTGTCCTTAAGTACAGCTTTTTTATTATTATTGACAGCATTTCAGATGTCCCCCCATTCCTTCCCATTTTCCCCCCTCCAACCAGCCTCTGCCTCCGCCCCCACCCCCAACAGGCCTTCACCACACTACTGTCTGTGTCCATGGGCAATGCATATATGCATATACATTCTTTGGTGAATCTCTTCCCATCCCCCCACCCCTCTCCCCCTCTGAGATCTGTCAGTCTGTTCCATACATCCATGCCTCTGGACCTATTTTCTTTGTCAATTTATTTTGCCCCTTAGATTCCATATATAAGTGAGATCATGTGATATTGGTTTTGATTGGCTTACGTTGCTTTAAGTAAAGCTTTTAAAATTGACTCTAAGACCTAATACTCTCGACTGCTTCTCCTCATCTCGTCCCAACAGCCTCGGATATATGCTGTATAACTGCTCTCCACACACAGCCTCCTTCCCACCCTTGGCAGCAGCACCAGGTGCCACAGTCCACAGTCTCCACGGAAGTCGGGCCACTGCTGCTCACTCCCTTGGCTTTCCCAGCAGCACTGACCTTGACCTTCACTCCATGTAACAGTCTGCCAGCAGCGCTACATCGCTGGATCTTGTCAGCACTCGGCCATGCTCCGTTCTCATATCTGACATCCTTTCGCCACCCATCACAAAAACCGCAACATTGACACTAGCTCACGTCTGCCTCCCTCATCCTGCTCACCAGGTCCTTGCTGTCATGTTTACAAAAAAATGATCACATCTATATGTATTCCTAAAACATAGATTTGTTTTCTGCTTTTTTTAAATAAAATATAAACCCAAATGAGTTGGGTTTATTTCAGTTGCTCATCTAGCTGGATTTTCCATTCTGATCAACATCTATTTGCATTCCCAGAGGCAGGAGTCTCCGTAAGAGAACAATGAAAAGAGCGAGCCCGCTTTTATGTAATGTTTTCTGTAGGCAAAAACAACCGCTCTGTGGGTCATTTGTCCTTGTACCCCTCTCCCTCTCATTGTTATGGACAATCAACTGTTCAAAGTGAAACCAGGATCTCTGGGTTAAGCCACCCCAATTTTAGGACCCAACATGCCTGGTGACCCTTCGTCCCAGGGTTGTTCAGACCCGGGTGGCCCTAAAAGATCAGGAATTACCAGTTGGGTTTGGCTTGGGTCACTCCACGGCCCTTCCCCTTGGTCTGGGCAGTGAGACCAGCTGACCCAGAGTCACCACATTACACACAGAACCTCACTGAGGGGAAAACACCCTTGTCGCAGGGTGAGGAGGACGGGACAGGTAGCTGCGTCCTGTGAGGACGTGCTGGTGCTTAACGCAGCCAGGACGTGGTTAAGTTCCCAGCTCTAATGCCAAACTCTGCACCTCGGTCATGAGTAAGGGAAACAACCGAGTGTTAGAACAGGCCTCCTGTTTCAGAGAGAAACTGCTCTGCCTTAGAAAGGCGAAAGCCAAAGTCAATAGTTCTGTCTTTTGATTGGCATCTTAAGCATCTAGGCATTAGATCTGACGTTTGCTGCTTTAGAACATCCTGTGAATTTAAATAACTAGGTCTGTGGAGCTGGTCGGGCAATTATAGGGTAGATTTTAAACCATCCTCTGCCCCTACACCCACCAGTCATCGTCCCATTCCTCTAAGACAGTGGTTCTCAAAGTGGGTTCCAAAGGAGCAGCCATTGGTCTCGCCTGGGAACGCGTTACAGATTTAGGTTCTCAGACCCCACCGGGACCTACGGAGTCAGCAACTCAGAGGCCAGGTGGAACAAACCCTTCAGGTGTCTAAAGGTTGAGAACCTATAGGTTGAGAACCACTTGCTCTAAGACCCCTCCCATAGCAGCCTCTGAGAAACAGAGCAGCAGGCTTGACCTCGATTTACAACAGAAATATCACAATAATAAATGTGTCAAAACGTGCCTTACACACTAAGACCGCACACCTGCATGGAGCTCCAGAGTTGGGAAATTTCTGTTTTCCCCACAAGTGTGTGCTTTTGCAGAGGGGTTGCTGGACCCTTCGAAAATTCATTCACAGTCTGCAAAAGGGGTCTTAACAAGATGACCACCTCCCCGCCCTCCTCTGCATCACATACCAGAATGCAAATAGTTAGTGAACACCGACCACACTAGCAAGGAGACTGCTCTTTTTTTTTTTGGCACATTAACCTTGAGGCTGAGCCATTCACCTATTTCAACAGAGATAATAGGACTGAATCTGTATTCAAAAATGAAGTTAACACATTGTGAATACACCTAAAGGAAGCAAGCATTGCTATTTTAAAACATCTAAGAGAAAGGGGGTTTTCATAGTGCTGTCTGAGGACCTGGACTATTTGCTGAAAATACAGATTCCTGACTCCTACCCCAGATCTGCTGACTGCAATTTCCCCAGTGGTTCCCGTAAGCGACATTTTTACACATTGCTCAGGTGAGCTTTCTCACACACCCAAGTTGGGGAACAGCTATAATTCATAGCTCCGGCTTTCCATATTTAACTATGAATCCAGGCACCTGCTCCATTCCGTCTGTTCAGTAACTCCGTGATCTGGCTGCTCCCTCCCAGGCTGAACGCTGCACCCCAGGCCCTCATCCTTTCTCGCCCGGAATTCTGAAACAGCCACACGCTGTGTCCCAGCTGCTCCGTGGCCCCGAGCCCTTCACCTTCCACTCTGCTCCGGAGCATCAATCTCATTAGGTGATTCCCCTGTAGGAAACCCCTTTACAGCAGCCCGTGTCCTTAAGATAAAGCCCCAACTCCACAGCATGATTTACACGCCCTTTATGATCTCTTCTGCCACCTCCGTCTCCGCCTCCGCAGTGCCCCAGCCTGTGAAACCATCACCTTTGCCTGAAGGCGGCACCTCGCTCTCTAGATTCCCAGTTTTCACACACGCTGTTCCCTGGACCATTTCCTGTCCCTCTGGGCCAGGCTGACTACTACCTGTTCTTCAGGTCACAGATGAGCCTCCACCTTTAACTCCTTCATGCTCTGACCTCACCCACAATTTAACAAGCATGTATGACACTGCACTGCCGTGTGTTTGCAATGTCCCAGCACACCTGTGTCAGCTCCTTGAGGGACACTGCATCCCAGTGTCTAATGCAGCATTTAGCACACAGTAGGTGCTGTCACCTTAAAAGATTTCAAAGCACTACAGGTTCCTCCACTCTTGGCATTCAGCAATGGCTTCAGGGAAGGCTCTCCACTGACTTACCTCCCCCTGTTCTTCCCTTTCTGTGGGGGTGACAGACTAGTGTTGTGACAAATAGGATAAGTATTCCCTCCACTCCCACCTCCATCCCATATGCCCAAGTTGCTTAATACTCAAGTTTTCAGCCCAAAATTTAACATGCAAAAACCTTCAGCCTGGAAAGACCTCTGTCTTGTTTATCACTGTCTGCCCCAAAGCTAGTGCCTGGCACAGAGTAGACTCAGAAGAATATTTATTGAGGAAAGAAAGAGTACTGGAAAAAAAATCACAGATATGTTTGTGGAAATAGCACCACTAATTTTTGAAACGTCGCAAAGGAAGGAGGCAGGCTGGAGGTGGATAAAAGCTTACAGGGTATCCAAGGAGAGAAAAAGATAAATTCTTGTCCAGTAAAATTATAGAAGAGGTCCCTCTATAAGGCAAGTGGGAGCAGCCAGAGTTCAGTGGCAACCAAGTCTCACTTCCTTTTCCGACAGAGTTATGATTGTGGGCTAATGAATGGCACACGTGGAACTCAGGAGGCACTCAGTCAAAACACTTAGGAGCGTCTGATGAACAAGGCTGGCACGCGCCCGGGATGACAGCACAGTTCAGCACCCGAAGGGTGTAGACTAATGGATTGCCTGTCACCCTCCAGGGAAATCTCTAGTAACGTGTCACCTGGCTCCGTCCTTGCCCTTATCCTACTTAACATGCTTTATTAATGACATGAATGAAAACATGGGAGGCACGGTGCTGACGGCAGCCCACATTACACAAGCCTCGAAGGCACAACCCACACAACGAATGACGGCGTCAGACACTAATGCTACTAGACACCGTGTACCGAAACCCACACCTGCCAAGAACTCTCCATCGGCCATTTCCTCTAATCCTTCCTCTCAAAGACATACAGGGTACAGACGAGGAAACGGAGGTTCTGAGTGGTGATGAGATGTGCCCCAAATCACAGAACGAGTAAACAGCAGAGCTGGCTTGTCTGACTCCCAGAGTCTGCTTTCTTCTCTGCCCACTCTGTTTGGTACCTCGTGATCAGAATTCACCAAGATCGAAGAACTGGAAACCAAGATGATACTCATGATGCTCAATTTAGTCCATTTCAAAGATGTGTTCAACCTTGCACGCGTGAAGGCACTGGGTCATGGAGAAGTGGAGTTCTGATGCTCAAGGCTCCTTTTAGGAGATGAACTATAGAAACTAAAACAACTAGGACATGAGGCAGGGCATGAGAAGTGTAATATAGACAGCGGGCACTATGGGAACACAGAGGAGGAAGACCAAGTGTTGTGGGTGCGGAAGAGGGCAGACCTCAGGTGAAAGGGGTGACATGAGCGAAACATGGAGGATAAAAAACACACAGAATATATCGAATCCCTTGTTTAGCTGGCATATAGTGATCAGATGAGAAAATGCAGCCAAAATAGTGCATTGTACCCAGAGAATTGAAGAATGTGAATGCTACACCAACACAACTGCATGGGAGCATGGGACACTAAGCTAAGGGCATTTACTCTGCAGGTAAGAGGGAACCATGGCAAGATTTGAAGAGGGTAATGATAGGAACAGAGGGATGCTTTGTGGACATACTAAGGCAGCTAACCTGGAGGAGGGGCTGGAGGCTGGAAGGCAAGGTAAGTGGGCATTACAGTTAGGAAATGGGTTGTACAGTAAGGGGGGGAGCCCAGACCTTCGAGTCCCTATCCACATAGATCTTAGGTTTACAATTTTAACTGCACAGGTTCAAAATCATTTAAAACCCCAGGTGAACAAAAGGATTTAAAACAGTAAAAGCATAAAGTAAGTTAAACATTAAGAAACACCTCACCTTATGTTATGTACTTGATGGCAGGGCTGACACATAAAAGAACAATTGAATGAAGCTATGTTTTTAGTACAAAGAGCAGAAAAACAAAACAGGAATCATCCCTATGAAATGAAAGAGGGGGGGGGGAAGCCTCTCTCATATTGCCTGAGGACTATGTGAAAAATTGAATAATCTAGTCACAATGGCTTGAGATATTCCAAGATTCATGCTAGATTTACCACTGTGCAGTCAATCTTTAATGCAAATATTTTTTATCTGCAAGCACAAACGTCCATGAAATGAAACAAATAAGCTGGGTAAATTCTGGCAATTTTGGCATCTATACCAAGTGTTCAAACAAAAGCCCATGGAGAAATGGAAGGCCTGGTGGTGTTTGTTTTAATTCAGACACATGTTCAAGGAGCTAACACGAGCATCGGGGATAATGAAGTCATATGAAAATGCTTCCAGGAGCAGGCCTGGCAGCACAACAGAGAATTCTGGATCAGGGGATGGGCTTGCAGGAAAACAGGTGCAAGGCAGGTGGAACAGCTCCCACCCTCTTGCCCTGGGACACCTGTTCAAGGCCCAGGGAGGTGCCACTGTGGCCTTCAGAGCTGGGTACCTGCTGGGGAGAGACAAGGAATTCTGCAAACCAGCTGAGCTCCCAGCACCAAGCACCCGAATTTCACCTCCCACCATTGTTGATCAATTGAAAACTCTTCGTATTCTCAAGCTTCTGAACACAATGTTTCTGAATGTCCCCTGTAAGAGTTGGCTGGGAATTCTTGTGTGGTTTGTCGCATGTGAAAAGAATGGAGCACACCCATGATTAGATTGTACTCTGCACACACATTATGCCCCGAGTTTCCATGGACTTCTTAACGGAATGTTCCCCAGGATCTCAACTCGAAGTGGCATCTGGCACGGAGCCCTGCTTCCCAGGCCAACCCTTTGCTTGTCCAGCTGCTCTGCCCCACCCCCCAAACAAGTTAACTTTTAAGTCCAAGTGCACTCACTGTTCTCTATTCTCTCCACCTTCCAATGTTCTCTGAAAAGCCACAATAGAATGGAAAAGCAAAGCAGACCATGACAAAAAAAAAATTAAGGCCACTCTCTTTAGGAGCACTGGACGGGTTGCATGGCAGTGAAATGGAGAGAAGTCGAAATGGTAGTTTGGAAATATCCCCAGACAATTAAATAGCACCTGGCTGCTTTCTGTAGCCTACACCTATAGGCACCCCAACAAGATGAAACTAACAAGGCTCAAAGTGAGCAGATCCACGGAAGTTGAATTCCAATATCGCCTTAGCATGTAGAATCATGTAGAATCTCAAAAATATCTTCTAGGCTCTCAGGCATTCCCATTAATTCACAAACATCTAGCGCACACCTATTAAGTTTTAGGCACCGTGCTAATTATGAAAAGCACAAGGCAAAGACAACACAGCTCCATGTTTAAATTTTACATTGTGTTCCCACTTATTTTTAGTGACACATAACCTAAGGTTGTGAAATGATGTTTAAGTGCAAAGAAATGATACAACGCACATTTCAATACAGTGGTCACCTCTGTTGGGGGGCGGGGCGAGGGGGGGCGGGGGAGACCGAGAATAGGATCTGGGCGAATCCACAGGCAGGTGGTAATTCTTAGGGTGGAAGGTGGAGCACAGTGTTTGCTTTATTATAGCGCATAGTTTACATATATAATCATTTTTGTGCATCACATTATATATATATTTAAAAAAGAAGTAGAGGAACATCGAAAACTAGTTTTAAATAAAAGATAATAAAAGGAGAGAGGGCAAAAGAGAGAATGGGGAGGGAGAGAGAGAGAGGGTGCGCATGATCCATGTCCTAGAGCAAACTGCAGCTCGGCAAACTGCGGCTTGCGAGCTACATGCGGCTCTTTGGCCTCTTGAGTGTGGCTCTTCCACAAAATACCGACTTCTGCGCATGGGCCACGAAGTTTCAATCGCACTGTACGTGCATGCCCGCATGTGGTATTTTGTGGAAGAGCCACACTCAAGGGGCCAAAGAGCCGCATGTGCCTCGTGAGCCGCGGTTTGCCGACCACTGTCCTAGAGGGTTCACATTCTAGTAGAGAAAAGTCATCCGAAAGAGAGTTTTAAATATAACATGGCAGCCATAACAAAGGAATTTTGAAAACTCTAAGGGCATAGCACTTAAGTTAACAGCAATGGCATGCTAAGTTCAGA
Organism: Myotis lucifugus; assembly: GCF_000147115.1. Taxonomy (NCBI): domain Eukaryota; kingdom Metazoa; phylum Chordata; class Mammalia; order Chiroptera; family Vespertilionidae; genus Myotis; species Myotis lucifugus. The sequence continues at coordinate 1,134,424 of NW_005871065.1, forward strand.
TCCCCAAGTGTCTTTTCACTTAAAAACCTGGTTTTACCCTTGTTAAGTGTTGACACAGCATTACTTCCTCTGGATGGCTTCCCAGACCCCGGGATCTGGGTTCCATGATCCTCGTCTGTGCATGCGTCGGACCCTGCAGGTGCCGCAGAAACATACCACACAGGGACAGGGAGCCCTGGTGTACTGTGGTGTGGCTCACTGCCAGGCACACGATATTTGTTGAAAAAACAAATGAGTAGCATTACTGGGTTCAGTTCTATTAAATGATGGCTGAGACTTAGGAGAAAAGGAAGGGGGGAGGTGCTAAGTTGGAGAATCCCATCCAAAACTCAAGAATGCCCCAGCTTAGCACAGAGGAACCCCTTTGCTGTCCCTGGTAGGCTGGGCTTGGCAGGACACCAGACAATACGGCACCGCCTGCAGGCCCTAAACCTTGCTCTGTATGCACTAGCGCTTCTCAGCCCATGGCTTCCCTTCTTCCTTCTCTTCTTCCACCAACTAGGAGGGGAAAGCATTGGATGTCAGGCAGTAACCCAGTATCAGGTTCAGGCACAGCCTCTCAAGAACAGTCAGGCCCGCCAGTCACCTCGGCAGAGAAATCAGATCTTGCTGGCAGAGCCTGCCTATCTCAGCCACGGGGATGAGGACAAGAAGCCAAAGACTCGGGAAGATCCAGTTTCTCTGAATAACGCTGCCACCACCCAAGACAAGGGGCCCCCTTCCCTTCGAAGCTGCCATGAGCGAACACCCTCTGATGAAAAGGAACTCGGCAAACAGATCGGTTAACGAGAGCTCGAGAGGATATGCCCCACAGCCCAGGACAACAGCACTCCACACCCAACAAACACGTGACAAACGGGCACCATCAGACCATGTGCCTGTATGACAGCAGCGGTGAAAAGGAAGTGGGGCTTGATTTTGGCCGAAGATCCATAGAGTACAGATAAAAGGTCCCCATGGCAGTGGGATATTGCTAAGAATTTAACGTTCACCTTGAAACAAGGCTAATTTTATTCTAAGTACACTATCTGAGTGATATTGCATTTGAAATCATGTTTAGCAAAATATATTTAGTATTTATGGACATACATTGATTACAAGTTCCCAGCCTCTAGAGACCTCATTTTATTTATTTATTTATTTATTTATTTATTAATTTATTTATTAATTTAATTTTTTATTGAATTTATTGGAGTGATATCCTATATAATAAAAGCCTAATATGCAAACTGTCCCCTCAACTGGGAGTTCGACTGGGAGTTCAACCAGGGGATGGAGCCGGCAGCCGCTAGGGACCGTACCTGTGCATGAATTTCGTGCACTGGGCCTCTCGTTAGTTGATGAAATTCTATAGGTTTCAGGTGTATAATTCTAAAATACATCATCTGTATATTGTACTGGGTGTGCACCATCCCAAGTCAAATCTCCTTCCATCAGCATTTACCCTCCTTCCCCTCTTCTACCTCCTCCCGCTCCCTTACCCTCTAATAATAGAGACCTTGCTTTAAATCTCATCCTACAAATGTCCTCCCTGATTCCATTCAAGCGAGTTGGTATAATCCTTGCTGCACATGCCCCATTCTTGCCAGGGCAAACAGATGGAAGGAAGAGAATATGCCAGAAAGAAGAAATGGGAGATGAAAATGACATGGAAATAAAAATAAAGCTGCAAAATATAATCTGGGTCGACTCTTCATGCGTTTGAAAGTCAGCTCCAGCAAGCTCTGCACATATGGCGTTAGTTTTATACTTTTCTTGGCTCAGATGTCACACAGGATTAGTGCAAAAGGAAAAAATCCCAGCATGGGGCCCATTTTTATACAGATTAATCAATCATTTCCCATCTCTTCCTCTCCCAGCATTCCCCAAACTTCAACTTAATGAAACTGCTCTCTTTTCCAAGTATGTCATTACTGCACGCTGAATGGAAATCCTTTCAGGAAAGGAAGGAAGCTTAAAGTCTGAACCCAGATTTTTAATTGCCACATTTTTAATTTGTTATAAGTATTAATTGACTTATGATATGTGGCCTAGTCTTTTTTATCTTGCATATCCATTGTGGTGTCCTACATATCTATTGTGTTATGGCAGCAAAATTAATTGGCAAAGCTTCATTCTGTAAGTGCATAGTGACTTAGCAACATCAGATAGCCACACATGTGAAAAGAGAAAACTAGCCAAACCGGTTTGGCTCAGTGGATAGAGCGTCGGCCTGTGGACTGAAAGGTCCCAGGTTCGATTCCGGTCAAGGGCATGTACCTTGGTTGCGGGCACATCCCCAGTGGGAAGTGTGCAGGAGGCAGCCGATCGATGTTTCTCTCTCATCGATGTTTCTAACTCTCTATCCCTCTCCCTTCCTCTCTGTAAAAAATCAATAAAATATATTAAAAAAAAAAAAAAAAAAAAAAAAAAGAAAAGAGAAAACTAACTGTATGGCTCACGTTTTGTTACCTACATTTTCATGGACATCGAATGCTATCATTTCCATCAGAATGCTAAGCACTTAGTTAGAAGGTTCTTAGTAAGTATTTGATAGGAAATTTGATAGGCTGAATGGAACCAAACCAAAAAACTGTTCAAGCTATCAGGGACAGTCTCCCTTGACTACAAGGCATTGTAAAATGATAATACATATAGTAATCATAATACAATAGCAGCTAATACTTATTGTATGCCATGTGCTCTTAAGTCATTGAATTTCCTTTTTTTCTTTTTGAGTCATTGAATTTTCAAAGTAGCTTTTGTCATAGGTACCATCATTATTCCACTCTACAGATGAGGAAACAGTTTTAGAGAGGAGTTCAGGTATTTTGAGGTTGAAAAAAAATCCTTAACTATGTGGGTTTTCAGAGAGAGAGTGAGACATACTGAGAAAGGGAAATGGGGCTATGTAAATACTAATGAGGTGAAAAACTTTGGGTTAAATGTCATCCACGTGGTTTCCATGTCTCCAAAACCATGGTATCTACAGAGTTTACCATGTACCCTTGTTCATCTGCTGGATGGAAATTATGTCTATAAAATATTAAGGCAAGGCAATGACCTAAAACTTGACCCCAATGACAAAGTCAGAGTCAGAGCAGTCATCAATCAGTACAAACAGGGTGGTAGCTTTTCACCATTTTAGGCAATTAAAATTGAGCCATGACCAACAGTTGGAAAAAATGACATCATACTGGTTGCCCTTTGCCTAAATGGTCATGAGTACAGAAAATAAAGGAAATTTACAACCTTGCACAATACTCTTTTATAGGATCAAAATGAATCTCTCTTATACCAAGAGTACTTGGTTTGCTTTTTGTTTAGAGCTGCTAGGTGCCAGCTACCTACTGTGGGCAGTCTAAAAATCTAAATTTTACACAATATTAAAGTTATTGAACTGGAGTTGGGGTTACCATAGGTATAGTCTTCCTGTTGCTTCTACTAATTAGTTTTAACACCACAGGCATTAATCATTTGCCCAGCAGAAGAGAATCACTTTAAGATGACTCATGTGTTTTACAACATTGAAAACCCAACCCCTTAAGCTCTTAAAATGTACAGTAAAGAGGAAGTGTTAGATCAAACCAGTTAATAAAAGGAAAACTCTTCCACATCCCAGTTCCATGGACACGAAGAGTTTCAGAATTTCTACTGGGATGCCACATGGGAAAAGTAAGTTAAAACTGGTCAGAGAGATGTGCTCTGAATAATTTCCACGGTGAACTGGCTGTCATGGTCACACAAGCAGGCTCTCTCTTGATAATACATACATCGCGTCTCAGCCTACACCGAGGCCCACTGCAAACCCTGTGCAGTGCCAATTAGCATTAATTGTGGCTGTGTTCATCCATTCCCCGCACACCACTGGGCAAGGCCAGGTCTGCATTTACAAATTCAGCAGGCAAGACTCAGGATTAGAAGAGCGAGCTAAAATGTAAGCATTCGTGGTCACTGTTTTTTATTTTTTTATTTTTTGGCTTCAAATCATACAAACAGACCCACCTATGACAAGGGCTATTGAGAACAATATACGTGTGTATTTTTAATAGTTTATAGCAATAGACTCTGCATTCAGAATCTGTGAAAGGCAGAGTTGAACATTTGTTTTTAGACTATGATTTTAGCCTACCCCCAACTAACTTCACACACACACACACACACACACACACACACACACACACACATACACAAAGAGCATATCCTATATAATTATTTACTTACTGTGACTAATGCTACTTACTTAGAAGGTAAGCTCCGTAGACTTTCATGGCAAACACTGCCTCTGCAAACAGCCTTCCACCACAGGCTGGGTGTGTCTTGTGCAGAAATACAGTGTGTGCAGCTCATCTCCTAGTGGAGTACAGTCTCAGAGTAGGGTATCCATGGAGACCGAGCCTCCTACATGTGCAGGGCAAGGAAGTTACTCTGCTGGGCACCATAGCAACAGGAGGCAGAGGGAATGCCAGCCAATCAGGGAAGAGCACGGGAGCTTCTCCCTGGTGACTGCAGCATTTCAAATGAAACCATCGCCTCATGAATGGACACAAAGCATTTAAAGAAATACCAGATTGTCAAAGAGAAGTGAATGCCTACACAAGTCAAGGCTAAGCCTTTGACAATGTTGGAGCACGACACTTAGGGTCGTGGTACCATGATTATATCCCAGTGGGCAAGGGAGAAATTACATCCAAACCCCACACATTCCTAAATTTAACGGCAAGCTGGCGAGGCTTTGAGGCAAAGGCTTGGTGTACTCCATGAATTCCAGCTATTTAAATATGCAAGGCACTTCACAGTGCTGCCCGGGAGAGAGGAGCAGGAGAGGCACACTGTGCCAAAGGGAGAACAGGATCGAGGGCACTCTGCAGTAACTGTCGGCATATTCCTTCCAAATAGGTTGCTTAGACTAAACACATTTATTAAGCTTCCACCAAAGTCCTCCGTTTTATCAGAATAAATCGTAAGGAGGCATCCCTGACAAAATAGGGCTGATGCAGACAAGATGGTGAGTGGACATTCAAATGCCTTCAAGATGTGCTCATTTTTATAACAGCAATGACAGTGATCATTTGTTGAGCACATACTGTATACTGGGCAAATATGGTCTCTACAAACCCAGCTTCCTGCCAAACGCTGACACTGAGTTTTGTAAAACATGCAGGATGTGATGAATATAGTCTGCTATATACCAAACAGATTTTGATTCTCACAGCAACCTGAGAAGGCTAAGTATTCATGATTCGTCCATATTATAAAGAAAAAAAATGTTTCTTTCGTTACAAAAGAAACCCTTCCACCCATGAATCCTCTTGCCCCGCTGCTCTGCGGGTGACCTGGTTCACCCTATTTCATGTCTAAATATAAGGTGAGGTACCCTCCGCCCACAACTACCTCCCAGAAAAGAAATCCCTTTGTGTTCGTGTCTTTCCAAAGCCTCTTATTATAGAGGTCTCTCTATAATTACCTTCTTTGAACAAAAAGTCTCCATTTGGAAAAGACTCATCAATCTGAACTGACCTCCATCAGGGCTAACCTGGGCTGCCTTCGGAGGTCAACTGCCAGGATTGTTTAATATGAAGGGGGGCAAGAAACTGAAAAACAGATTTTTAATTATTCCTGTGGTACGACTCCTCCAGCCTTTTAAAGATTACTCAAATAGCAATACAGTCAATGGCGAAGTTGTAGAGATCACAAAAACTCATATCCCTTGCTAACTGAACTCAGGAACTGAATGGCTTTGGGTACCAAGGATACTCAGATACAGAGGAAACAGCAAAACCCACTGTCTCCAAGGTATTCATGGATGCTGTGACAACCTGCCTCTTGTCCTCCAATGTCCATCTCCATGCCCCCCTTCTTCCATAATAATAGGTGACTAAGATGTCCTGGGATATAATTAAAAATGACACATGCCACTTCTGCGTCCTGGGTGAGGGGTCCTTTTCCCCCTTCCTTCTGCCTAGTCGATGACAGTCAATGACACAGCTGCCTACCAGCCTGGGTTACCCAAATACCTAGGTGCTGTTTCACAGGAGACAAATGAGCTTCGTATACTTTTAATATCTGTATTTTGTGTGGGACTCTTTTTACAGTCACTGAATTCATGTCCTCACAGGACTTATCTTGAAAATAGGCACCAGACAATGGATTCAGAACTGCTGTGTGTCAAACAAACTGATTGGAAGTGAAGATGATTTGCTCTGGCAAAGTTGGAATAACTTTTTTTTAATTAACTATGATGAACAAAGTCAATGTTTTTAAATTAATAATAGAGTATAAATACGTTCAACTAAAGTAACAAATAAAAAACCCAATGGACATTGACTATTTCTTCCATATCTCTAAAGGCTTACTCAAGTGAGCAAATAAATTGAACATTTTTAATCTCATTAGGAAAATGGGGGACCTTATATTCTGTCACATACATTGTATTCATATACAGGATTGGGAAAGGGTAGGTTTACAGCCGTGAGAACACAATACTTGGAATTTATTCTTGCATTATCATTTATTCTTATTGTAATATTTCCATGCAAATGACTGTAAACCTACTTTTGCCTCACCCTGTAGCCTCCTTTCTAAGCCATCTAAATTTAGTGTACTTGCTTCCAGTTTCATCTCTTCATAATCCAAGCTCCAGAGTAGCCAGAAGCATCCAAAACATACTAGAACTTAAATTGTGTCTCTCTTCTTAAAACCCTCCAATGGCTTCCAATCACTCTAACAATACAGACCTCACCTGCTACCAGCCTTAGCTTTCTAACTCATTGTCCACCCACAGCCCCCCCAACTCTCCCTGCCCCCTCCTAACTCTCCCTACCTGTGAAGGATTATGGCTAAGTTCTCAGCTCAAACATCATCTCCCCAGACACTTCTGTGCCCCATCCCCAGTCACTGT